>NW_026645049.1:674120-1011180 GCF_030020395.1 Manis pentadactyla
GATACATGTCGATTGACACAAAGCTATTGTTCATAACCAGGAGTTGAATGGTGAATAACATAGCTAAACAACAAACAAAAAGGAAGAATGATATCCAGTTTAAAAAGTGCAGTAAGCAGCCTTAAGAAGAAAACAAATACTACCATTTGCAATGACGTGGATGGAGCAAGACGGTAGTATGTTCAGAAAAATAGGGCAGGCGGATAAGGCAAGTACCAAGTGATTTCACTCATGTGTGGAGTATAACAACAAAGAAAAACTGAAGTAAAAAAACAGCAGCAGATTCACAGAACCCGAGAGTTGACTAAAAGTAACCAAAGGAAAAAGGACTGGGCAGGGTGAGTCTGAAGGGAGGGATAAGTGTGGGGAGAAAGAATGGGGGCATTAAGTTTAGCATGTATAATGCGCAGTGTCGGGTGTGCATGGGGAGTACTGTACAACACAGAGAAGACTAGTAGAGATCATATAGCATCTTACTACTCACTGACGGACAGTGACTGTAATGGGGACTTTTGGGGGGGACATGGTGAAGGGGTCTACAGCATCCAACTACGCTGATCGACAGTGACTGAAGAGGTTTTTCGGGGGGACTTGGTGAAGGGGGGAGCATAGTAAACATAATGTTCTTCACGTGATTGTAGATTAATGATAAAAAATATTCTTTAAGTGCAATAAGTGCACAGCTCTGAATCATCAGAATAAAAGGTCAGGCACTGAGTGCTGCAAACAAAAGACACAGGGATAAAAGAAGGGATGAAAACTCAAGACACCTACGTGCTTACTTACAGGAGACTCACTTGAGATCCAAGGACACAGACAAACTACAAGCCGAAGGTGTGTGGACAAGTACCCTACACGAGTGAAACGGAAAATCAAACAATCAAGCAAATGGATTCTGTTTGAGTCCCCAGAGACAGTCAGCAGAAAATAGCCCTATCTGGCCACCGTGAATTCTTTTTGTTTGGTTTCAACAGTTCCCAGCCATAGATTTAGTGGTGCAGCAACATACTTCTCATTTTCTCTCACCTCAACAACTGAGTTGCTGTAATAATAAGCATCTGGGCCTTTGAAATCAGTGGATTTTATGATGTTCACGAACGTGAAAATCTAATAACCACCTAAAGAGGGAAGTTTGGACACTCAAATAAACACGTCACTCCACAATACACTGTTAGCTCCCAACTGCTCCTGTCTAGAAATTGGTGTTCCTTTTCATTTGACCCTCCGTCCTATCGGCGGTGATCACGCTGATGTCCTTCAAACATGGTGGTGAGCGAAGCAACAAGTTGACTTTTCTGTCGACAACAGGCCCAGAGGAATGATACTTGAGATCTTCAGGGAGCCCTTAGTCAATGAATGTGGCTAAATACAGACAGCAAGTTAGAAGGAGATGAAAGAGGACAGAGGATAGAGACACGGGTTCAAGCCCCAGCACAACCATTCCCTGGTTTTGTAGGTACACGCGGCCGACTCGAACTGCAAGTGTCTCGGTGAACCCAGTGCTCCCTCTGCAGCCTAGATACTTTGCAGGATTTTTGGGAGCATAGTGTAGGAAAGTGATATAGGTTTTATGGTTAACTGTTCTGTACACATGGACAGATGGACAGACAAAAAGATGATTGATTGAATGATTGATAAATAGATAGACAGACAGATAGATACATATAGGTACATATCGATTAACACAAAGCTACTCCTCATAACAAGGAGAGCAATGGTGAAAGCACATTGCAAAACTACAAACAAAAAAGAAGAATGAAATCCAGTTTAAAAAGTGCAGTAAGCAGCCATAAGAAGAAAACGAATCCTATCATTTGCAATAACGTGGATGGAGCTAGAGGGTATTATGCTCAGTCAAATAGGCCAGGCGGAGAAATACATGTACCAAATGATTTCACTCATGTGTGGAGTATGATATCAAAGAAAAACTGAAGGAAAAGACAGCAGCAGACTCACAGAACCCGAGAGTGGACTAAGAGTTACCAAAGAGAAAGGGACTGGGTAGGGTTTGTGGGAAGGGAGTAATAAGTGCGGGGAAAAAGAATGGGGGCATTAGGATTAGCATGTATAATGTGTAGGGTGGGGTGTCTTGGGTAGGGCTGTACAACACAGAGAAGACATGTAGTGATTCTACAGCATCTTAGTACATGCTGACGGAGAGCGGCTGTAACTGGGATTTGGGGTGACTTGGTGAAGAGCGTAGACAGAATAACATAATTTTCTGCATGTGATTGTATATTAATGAGAACAAAAAGAATTTCAAAGTGCAGTAAGAGCACAGCTCTCAAATATCAGAATAAAAGTACAGCCTTTGAGTGCTCCAATCAAAAGATACAGGGTTAGAAGAACTGATGAAAACTCAAGACCACCTACGTGCTCCCTTACTGGAGACTCACTTGAGATCCAAGGACACAGACAAACTACAAGTTGAAGGGGCGGGGACAGGTAGCCTACACAAGTGAAACTGAGAAACAAAGAAAGAAATGGATTCTGTTTTGGACCCCAGATAGAGTCAGTAGAAAATAGCCCTATCTAGCCACCGTGAATTCTTTTTGTTTGGTTTCAGCAGTGCTCAGGCATAGATTTAGTGGTGCAGCAACTTCCTTCTCATTTCCTCTCACCTCAACAAATGAATTGCTGTAATAATATGCGTCTGGGCATTTATAATCATTGCTTTTTATGATGTTCACGAATGTAAAGAAGTAATAACCACCTAAAGAGGGAAGTTTGGACACTCAAATAAACACTTCACTCCACAACACACACTTTGTTCCCAACTGCTCCTGTCCAGAAATAGGTGAAGATTCATATTTGTACTTCCACTTATCAGCAGTGATCACGCCAATGTCCCTCAAACATGGTGGTGTGCAAAGGTCCAAGTACACTTTTCTGTCGACAACAGGCCCAGACGAAGGATACTTGTGGTTTTCAGGGATCACTTACTCACTGAATTTGGCTAAATAAAGTCAACAAGCGAGCAGGAAGTATAAGAGGACAGAGGAAAAAGATACGGGTTCAAGTCCTTTCACCTCCATTTACTGGTTTTGTAAGCACACTCTGCTGACTCTAACTGAAAGTGTATCAGTGAACACAGTGCTCTCCTTATGGCTTAGTTACCCTGCAAGGTTTCTTGAAGCATAATGTAGGGAAGAGACATAGTCTATGTTGTTAACTGTTCTGTACATAAGGATAGATGGGCAGACAAAAAGATGATTGTTTCATAGATAGATAGGTAGACAGACGACAGGTGAAAGATAGATAGATAGGTACATAGATTAAAATATGATAGACATCATAGATAGATGATAGGAAGTTAGATAGATAGATACATAGATAGATACATAGATACATAGATAGACAGACAGACATTTAGATAGATAGATACAGATACATGTCGATTGACACAAAGCTATTGTTCATAACCAGGAGTTGAATGGTGAATAACATAGCTAAACAACAAACAAAAAGGAAGAATGATATCCAGTTTAAAAAGTGCAGTAAGCAGCCTTAAGAAGAAAACAAATACTACCATTTGCAATGACGTGGATGGAGCAAGACGGTAGTATGTTCAGAAAAATAGGGCAGGCGGATAAGGCAAGTACCAAGTGATTTCACTCATGTGTGGAGTATAACAACAAAGAAAAACTGAAGTAAAAAAACAGCAGCAGATTCACAGAACCCGAGAGTTGACTAAAAGTAACCAAAGGAAAAAGGACTGGGCAGGGTGAGTCTGAAGGGAGGGATAAGTGTGGGGAGAAAGAATGGGGGCATTAAGTTTAGCATGTATAATGCGCAGTGTCGGGTGTGCATGGGGAGTACTGTACAACACAGAGAAGACTAGTAGAGATCATATAGCATCTTACTACTCACTGACGGACAGTGACTGTAACGGGGACTTTTGGGGGGGACATGGTGAAGGGGTCTACAGCATCCAACTACGCTGATCGACAGTGACTGAAGAGGTTTTTCGGGGGGACTTGGTGAAGGGGGGAGCATAGTAAACATAATGTTCTTCACGTGATTGTAGATTAATGATAAAAAATATTCTTTAAGTGCAATAAGTGCACAGCTCTGAATCATCAGAATAAAAGGTCAGGCACTGAGTGCTGCAAACAAAAGACACAGGGATAAAAGAAGGGATGAAAACTCAAGACACCTACGTGCTTACTTACAGGAGACTCACTTGAGATCCAAGGACACAGACAAACTACAAGCCGAAGGTGTGTGGACAAGTACCCTACACGAGTGAAATGGAAAATCAAACAATCAAGCAAATGGATTCTGTTTGAGTCCCCAGAGACAGTCAGCAGAAAATAGCCCTATCTGGCCACCGTGAATTCTTTTTGTTTGGTTTCAACAGTTCCCAGCCATAGATTTAGTGGTGCAGCAACATACTTCTCATTTTCTCTCACCTCAACAACTGAGTTGCTGTAATAATAAGCATCTGGGCCTTTGAAATCAGTGGATTTTATGATGTTCACGAACGTGAAAATCTAATAACCACCTAAAGAGGGAAGTTTGGACACTCAAATAAACACGTCACTCCACAATACACTGTTAGCTCCCAACTGCTCCTGTCTAGAAATTGGTGTTCCTTTTTATTTGACCCTCCGTCCTATCGGCGGTGATCACGCTGATGTCCTTCAAACATGGTGGTGAGCGAAGCAACAAGTTGACTTTTCTGTCGACAACAGGCCCAGAGGAATGATACTTGAGATCTTCAGGGAGCCCTTAGTCAATGAATGTGGCTAAATACAGACAGCAAGTTAGAAGGAGATGAAAGAGGACAGAGGATAGAGACACGGGTTCAAGCCCCAGCACAACCATTCCCTGGTTTTGTAGGTACACGCGGCCGACTCGAACTGCAAGGGTCTCGGTGAACCCAGTGCTCCCTCTGCAGCCTAGATACTTTGCAGGATTTTTGGGAGCATAGTGTAGGAAAGTGATATAGGTTTTATGGTTAACTGTTCTGTACACATGGACAGATGGACAGACAAAAAGATGATTGATTGAATGATTGATAAATAGATAGACAGACAGATAGATACATATAGGTACATATCGATTAACACAAAGCTACTCCTCATAACAAGGAGAGCAATGGTGAAAGCACATTGCAAAACTACAAACAAAAAAGAAGAATGAAATCCAGTTTAAAAAGTGCAGTAAGCAGCCATAAGAAGAAAACGAATCCTATCATTTGCAATAACGTGGATGGAGCTAGAGGGTATTATGCTCAGTCAAATAGGCCAGGCGGAGAAATACATGTACCAAATGATTTCACTCATGTGTGGAGTATGATATCAAAGAAAAACTGAAGGAAAAGACAGCAGCAGACTCACAGAACCCGAGAGTGGACTAAGAGTTACCAAAGAGAAAGGGACTGGGTAGGGTTTGTGGGAAGGGAGTAATAAGTGCGGGGAAAAAGAATGGGGGCATTAGGATTAGCATGTATAATGTGTAGGGTGGGGTGTCTTGGGTAGGGCTGTACAACACAGAGAAGACATGTAGTGATTCTACAGCATCTTAGTACATGCTGACGGAGAGCGGCTGTAACTGGGATTTGGGGTGACTTGGTGAAGAGCGTAGACAGAATAACATAATTTTCTGCATGTGATTGTATATTAATGAGAACAAAAAGAATTTCAAAGTGCAGTAAGAGCACAGCTCTCAAATATCAGAATAAAAGTACAGCCTTTGAGTGCTCCAATCAAAAGATACAGGGTTAGAAGAACTGATGAAAACTCAAGACCACCTACGTGCTCCCTTACTGGAGACTCACTTGAGATCCAAGGACACAGACAAACTACAAGTTGAAGGGGCGGGGACAGGTAGCCTACACAAGTGAAACTGAGAAACAAAGAAAGAAATGGATTCTGTTTTGGACCCCAGATAGAGTCAGTAGAAAATAGCCCTATCTAGCCACCGTGAATTCTTTTTGTTTGGTTTCAGCAGTGCTCAGGCATAGATTTAGTGGTGCAGCAACTTCCTTCTCATTTCCTCTCACCTCAACAAATGAATTGCTGTAATAATATGCGTCTGGGCATTTATAATCATTGCTTTTTATGATGTTCACGAATGTAAAGAAGTAATAACCACCTAAAGAGGGAAGTTTGGACACTCAAATAAACACTTCACTCCACAACACACACTTTGTTCCCAACTGCTCCTGTCCAGAAATAGGTGAAGATTCATATTTGTACTTCCACTTATCAGCAGTGATCACGCCAATGTCCCTCAAACATGGTGGTGTGCAAAGGTCCAAGTACACTTTTCTGTCGACAACAGGCCCAGACGAAGGATACTTGTGGTTTTCAGGGATCACTTACTCACTGAATTTGGCTAAATAAAGTCAACAAGCGAGCAGGAAGTATAAGAGGACAGAGGAAAAAGATACGGGTTCAAGTCCTTTCACCTCCATTTACTGGTTTTGTAAGCACACTCTGCTGACTCTAACTGAAAGTGTATCAGTGAACACAGTGCTCTCCTTATGGCTTAGTTACCCTGCAAGGTTTCTTGAAGCATAATGTAGGGAAGAGACATAGTCTATGTTGTTAACTGTTCTGTACATAAGGATAGATGGGCAGACAAAAAGATGATTGTTTCATAGATAGATAGGTAGACAGACGACAGGTGAAAGATAGATAGATAGGTACATAGATTAAAATATGATAGACATCATAGATAGATGATAGGAAGTTAGATAGATAGATACATAGATAGATACATAGATACATAGATAGACAGACAGACATTTAGATAGATAGATACAGATACATGTCGATTGACACAAAGCTATTGTTCATAACCAGGAGTTGAATGGTGAATAACATAGCTAAACAACAAACAAAAAGGAAGAATGATATCCAGTTTAAAAAGTGCAGTAAGCAGCCTTAAGAAGAAAACAAATACTACCATTTGCAATGACGTGGATGGAGCAAGACGGTAGTATGTTCAGAAAAATAGGGCAGGCGGATAAGGCAAGTACCAAGTGATTTCACTCATGTGTGGAGTATAACAACAAAGAAAAACTGAAGTAAAAAAACAGCAGCAGATTCACAGAACCCGAGAGTTGACTAAAAGTAACCAAAGGAAAAAGGACTGGGCAGGGTGAGTCTGAAGGGAGGGATAAGTGTGGGGAGAAAGAATGGGGGCATTAAGTTTAGCATGTATAATGCGCAGTGTCGGGTGTGCATGGGGAGTACTGTACAACACAGAGAAGACTAGTAGAGATCATATAGCATCTTACTACTCACTGACGGACAGTGACTGTAACGGGGACTTTTGGGGGGGACATGGTGAAGGGGTCTACAGCATCCAACTACGCTGATCGACAGTGACTGAAGAGGTTTTTCGGGGGGACTTGGTGAAGGGGGGAGCATAGTAAACATAATGTTCTTCACGTGATTGTAGATTAATGATAAAAAATATTCTTTAAGTGCAATAAGTGCACAGCTCTGAATCATCAGAATAAAAGGTCAGGCACTGAGTGCTGCAAACAAAAGACACAGGGATAAAAGAAGGGATGAAAACTCAAGACACCTACGTGCTTACTTACAGGAGACTCACTTGAGATCCAAGGACACAGACAAACTACAAGCCGAAGGTGTGTGGACAAGTACCCTACACGAGTGAAACGGAAAATCAAACAATCAAGCAAATGGATTCTGTTTGAGTCCCCAGAGACAGTCAGCAGAAAATAGCCCTATCTGGCCACCGTGAATTCTTTTTGTTTGGTTTCAACAGTTCCCAGCCATAGATTTAGTGGTGCAGCAACATACTTCTCATTTTCTCTCACCTCAACAACTGAGTTGCTGTAATAATAAGCATCTGGGCCTTTGAAATCAGTGGATTTTATGATGTTCACGAACGTGAAAATCTAATAACCACCTAAAGAGGGAAGTTTGGACACTCAAATAAACACGTCACTCCACAATACACTGTTAGCTCCCAACTGCTCCTGTCTAGAAATTGGTGTTCCTTTTCATTTGACCCTCCGTCCTATCGGCGGTGATCACGCTGATGTCCTTCAAACATGGTGGTGAGCGAAGCAACAAGTTGACTTTTCTGTCGACAACAGGCCCAGAGGAATGATACTTGAGATCTTCAGGGAGCCCTTAGTCAATGAATGTGGCTAAATACAGACAGCAAGTTAGAAGGAGATGAAAGAGGACAGAGGATAGAGACACGGGTTCAAGCCCCAGCACAACCATTCCCTGGTTTTGTAGGTACACGCGGCCGACTCGAACTGCAAGTGTCTCGGTGAACCCAGTGCTCCCTCTGCAGCCTAGATACTTTGCAGGATTTTTGGGAGCATAGTGTAGGAAAGTGATATAGGTTATATGGTTAACTGTTCTGTACACATGGACAGATGGACAGACAAAAAGATGATTGATTGAGTGATTGATAAATAGATAGACAGACAGATAGATAGATATAGGTACATATCGATTAACACAAAGCTACTCCACATAACAAGGAGAGCAATGGTGAAAGCACATTGCAAAACTACAAAGAAAAAAGAAGAATGAAATCCAGTTTAAAAAGTGCAGTAAGCAGCCATAAGAAGAAAACGAATCCTATCATTTGCAATAACGTGGATGGAGCTAGAGGGTATTATGCTCAGTCAAATAGGCCAGGCGGAGAAATACATGTACCAAATGATTTCACTCATGTGTGGAGTATGATATCAAAGAAAAACTGAAGGAAAAGACAGCAGCAGACTCACAGAACCCGAGAGTGGACTAAGAGTTACCAAAGAGAAAGGGACTGGGTAGGGTTTGTGGGAAGGGAGTAATAAGTGCGGGGAAAAAGAATGGGGGCATTAGGATTAGCATGTATAATGTGTAGGGTGGGGTGTCTTGGGTAGGGCTGTACAACACAGAGAAGACATGTAGTGATTCTACAGCATCTTAGTACATGCTGACGGAGAGCGGCTGTAACTGGGATTTGGGGTGACTTGGTGAAGAGCGTAGACAGAATAACATAATTTTCTGCATGTGATTGTATATTAATGAGAACAAAAAGAATTTCAAAGTGCAGTAAGAGCACAGCTCTCAAATATCAGAATAAAAGTACAGCCTTTGAGTGCTCCAATCAAAAGACACAGGGTTAGAAGAACTGATGAAAACTCAAGACCACCTACGTGCTCCCTTACTGGAGACTCACTTGAGATCCAAGGACACAGACAAACTACAAGTTGAAGGGGCGGGGACAGGTAGCCTACACAAGTGAAACTGAGAAACAAAGAAAGAAATGGATTCTGTTTTGGACCCCAGATAGAGTCAGTAGAAAATAGCCCTATCTAGCCACCGTGAATTCTTTTTGTTTGGTTTCAGCAGTGCTCAGGCATAGATTTAGTGGTGCAGCAACTTCCTTCTCATTTCCTCTCACCTCAACAAATGAATTGCTGTAATAATATGCGTCTGGGCATTTATAATCATTGCTTTTTATGATGTTCACGAATGTAAAGAAGTAATAACCACCTAAAGAGGGAAGTTTGGACACTCAAATAAACACTTCACTCCACAACACACACTTTGTTCCCAACTGCTCCTGTCCAGAAATAGGTGAAGATTCATATTTGTACTTCCACTTATCAGCAGTGATCACGCCAATGTCCCTCAAACATGGTGGTGTGCAAAGGTCCAAGTACACTTTTCTGTCGACAACAGGCCCAGACGAAGGATACTTGTGGTTTTCAGGGATCACTTACTCACTGAATTTGGCTAAATAAAGTCAACAAGCGAGCAGGAAGTATAAGAGGACAGAGGACAAAGATACGGGTTCAAGTCCTTTCACCTCCATTTACTGGTTTTGTAAGCACACTCTGCTGACTCTAACTGAAAGTGTATCAGTGAACACAGTGCTCTCCTTATGGCTTAGTTACCCTGAAAGGTTTCTTGAAGCATAATGTAGGGAAGAGACATTGTCTATGTTGTTAACTGTTCTGTACATAAGGATAGATGGGCAGCCAAAAAGATGATTGTTTCATAGATAGATAGGTAGACAGACGACAGGTGAAAGATAGATAGATAGGTACATAGATTAAAATATGATAGACATCACAGATACATGATAGGAAGTTAGATAGATAGATACATAGATAGATACATAGATACATAGATAGACAGACAGACATTTAGATAGATAGATACAGATACATGTCGATTGACGCAAAGCTATTGTTCATAACCAGGAGTTGAATGGTGAATAACATAGCTAAACAACAAACAAAAAGGAAGAATGATATCCAGTTTAAAAAGTGCAGTAAGCAGCCTTAAGAAGAAAACAAATACTACCATTTGCAATGACGTAGATGGAGCAAGATGGTAGTATGTTCAGAAAAATAGGGCAGGCGGATAAGGCAAGTACCAAGTGATTTCACTCATGTGTGGAGTATAACAACAAAGAAAAACTGAAGTAAAAAAACAGCAGCAGATTCACAGAACCCGAGAGTTGACTAAAAGTAACCAAAGGAAAAAGGACTGGGCAGGGTGAGTCTGAAGGGAGGGATAAGTGTGGGGAGAAAGAATGGGGGCATTAAGTTTAGCATGTATAATGCGCAGTGTCGGGTGTGCATGGGGAGTACTGTACAACACAGAGAAGACTAGTAGATATCATATAGCATCTTACTACTCACTGACGGACAGTGACTGTAACGGGGACTTTTGGGGGGGACATGGTGAAGGGGTCTACAGCATCCAACTACGCTGATCGACAGTGACTGAAGAGGTTTTTCGGGGGGACTTGGTGAAGGGGGGAGCATAGTAAACATAATGTTCTTCACGTGATTGTAGATTAATGATAAAAAATATTCCTTAAGTGCAATAAGTGCACAGCTCTGAATCATCAGAATAAAAGGTCAGGCACTGAGTGCTGCAAACAAAAGACACAGGGATAAAAGAAGGGATGAAAACTCAAGACACCTACGTGCTTACTTACAGGAGACTCACTTGAGATCCAAGGACACAGACAAACTACAAGCCGAAGGTGTGTGGACAAGTACCCTACACGAGTGAAATGGAAAATCAAACAATCAAGCAAATGGATTCTGTTTGAGTCCCCAGAGACAGTCAGCAGAAAATAGCCCTATCTGGCCACCGTGAATTCTTTTTGTTTGGTTTCAACAGTCCCCAGCCATAGATTTAGTGGTGCAGCAACATACTTCTCATTTTCTCTCACCTCAACAACTGAGTTGCTGTAATAATAAGCATCTGGGCCTTTGAAATCAGTGGATTTTATGATGTTCACGAACGTGAAAATCTAATAACCACCTAAAGAGGGAAGTTTGGACACTCAAATAAACACGTCACTCCACAATACACTGTTAGCTCCCAACTGCTCCTGTCTAGAAATTGGTGTTCCTTTTCATTTGACCCTCCGTCCTATCGGCGGTGATCACGCTGATGTCCTTCAAACATGGTGGAGAGCGAAGCAACAAGTTGACTTTTCTGTCGACAACAGGCCCAGAGGAATGATACTTGAGATCTTCAGGGAGCCCTTAGTCAATGAATGTGGCTAAATACAGACAGCAAGTTAGAAGGAGATGAAAGAGGACAGAGGATAGAGACACGGGTTCAAGCCCCAGCACAACCATTCCCTGGTTTTTTAGGTACACGCGGCCGACTCGAACTGCAAGTGTCTCGGTGAACCCAGTGCTCCCTCTGCAGCCTAGATACTTTGCAGGATTTTTGGGAGCATAGTGTAGGAAAGTGATATAGGTTTTATGGTTAACTGTTCTGTACACATGGACAGATGGACAGACAAAAAGATGATTGATTGAATGATTGATAAATAGATAGACAGACAGATAGATACATATAGGTACATATCGATTAACACAAAGCTACTCCTCATAACAAGGAGAGCAATGGTGAAAGCACATTGCAAAACTACAAAGAAAAAAGAAGAATGAAATCCAGTTTAAAAAGTGCAGTAAGCAGCCATAAGAAGAAAACGAATCCTATCATTTGCAATAACGTGGATGGAGCTAGAGGGTATTATGCTCAGTCAAATAGGCCAGGCGGAGAAATACATGTACCAAATGATTTCACTCATGTGTGGAGTATGATATCAAAGAAAAACTGAAGGAAAAGACAGCAGCAGACTCACAGAACCCGAGAGTGGACTAACAGTTACCAAAGAGAAAGGGACTGGGTAGGGTTTGTGGGAAGGGAGTAATAAGTGCGGGGAAAAAGAATGGGGGCATTAGGATTAGCATGTATAATGTGTAGGGTGGGGTGTCTTGGGTAGGGCTGTACAACACAGAGAAGACATGTAGTGATTCTACAGCATCTTAGTACATGCTGACGGAGAGCGGCTGTAACTGGGATTTGGGGTGACTTGGTGAAGAGCGTAGACAGAATAACATAATTTTCTGCATGTGATTGTATATTAATGAGAACAAAAAGAATTTCAAAGTGCAGTAAGAGCACAGCTCTCAAATATCAGAATAAAAGTACAGCCTTTGAGTGCTCCAATCAAAAGATACAGGGTTAGAAGAACTGATGAAAACTCAAGACCACCTACGTGCTCCCTTACTGGAGACTCACTTGAGATCCAAGGACACAGACAAACTACAAGTTGAAGGGGCGGGGACAGGTAGCCTACACAAGTGAAACTGAGAAACAAAGAAAGAAATGGATTCTGTTTTGGACCCCAGATAGAGTCAGTAGAAAATAGCCCTATCTAGCCACCGTGAATTCTTTTTGTTTGGTTTCAGCAGTGCTCAGGCATAGATTTAGTGGTGCAGCAACTTCCTTCTCATTTCCTCTCACCTCAACAAATGAATTGCTGTAATAATATGCGTCTGGGCATTTATAATCATTGCTTTTTATGATGTTCACGAATGTAAAGAAGTAATAACCACCTAAAGAGGGAAGTTTGGACACTCAAATAAACACTTCACTCCACAACACACACTTTGTTCCCAACTGCTCCTGTCCAGAAATAGGTGAAGATTCATATTTGTACTTCCACTTATCAGCAGTGATCACGCCAATGTCCCTCAAACATGGTGGTGTGCAAAGGTCCAAGTACACTTTTCTGTCGACAACAGGCCCAGACGAAGGATACTTGTGGTTTTCAGGGATCACTTACTCACTGAATTTGGCTAAATAAAGTCAACAAGCGAGCAGGAAGTATAAGAGGACAGAGGAAAAAGATACGGGTTCAAGTCCTTTCACCTCCATTTACTGGTTTTGTAAGCACACTCTGCTGACTCTAACTGAAAGTGTATCAGTGAACACAGTGCTCTCCTTATGGCTTAGTTACCCTGCAAGGTTTCTTGAAGCATAATGTAGGGAAGAGACATAGTCTATGTTGTTAACTGTTCTGTACATAAGGATAGATGGGCAGACAAAAAGATGATTGTTTCATAGATAGATAGGTAGACAGACGACAGGTGAAAGATAGATAGATAGGTACATAGATTAAAATATGATAGACATCATAGATAGATGATAGGAAGTTAGATAGATAGATACATAGATAGACACATAGATACATAGATAGACAGACAGACATTTAGATAGATAGATACAGACACATGTCGATTGACACAAAGCTATTGTTCATAACCAGGAGTTGAATGGTGAATAATATAGCTAAACAACAAACAAAAAGGAAGAATGATATCCAGTTTAAAAAGTGCAGTAAGCAGCCTTAAGAAGAAAACAAATATTACCATTTGCAATGACGTGGATGGAGCAAGACGGTAGTATGTTCAGAAAAATAGGGCAGGCGGATAAGGCAAGTACCAAGTGATTTCACTCATGTGTGGAGTATAACAACAAAGAAAAACTGAAGTAAAAAAACAGCAGCAGATTCACAGAACCCGAGAGTTTACTAAAAGTAACCAAAGGAAAAAGGACTGGGCAGGGTGAGTCTGAAGGGAGGGATAAGTGTGGGGAGAAAGAATGGGGGCATTAAGTTTAGCATGTATAATTTGTGGGGTCGGGTGTGCATGGGGAGTACTGTACAACACAGAGAAGACTAGTAGAGATCATATAGCATCTTACTACTCACTGACGGACAGTGACTGTAACGGGGACTTTTGGGGGGGACATGGTGAAGGGGTCTACAGCATCCAACTACGCTGATCGACAGTGACTGAAGAGGTTTTTCGGGGAGACTTGGTGAAGGGGGGAGCATAGTAAGCATAATGTTCTTCACGTGATTGTAGATTAATGATAAAAAATATTCTTTAAGTGCAATAAGTGCACAGCTCTGAATCATCAGAATAAAAGGTCAGGCACTGAGTGCTGCAAACAAAAGACACAGGGATAAAAGAAGGGATGAAAACTCAAGACACCTACGTGCTTACTTACAGGAGACTCACTTGAGATCCAAGGACACAGACAAACTACAAGCCGAAGGTGTGTGGACAAGTACCCTACACGAGTGAAACAAAAAATCAAACAATCAAGCAAATGGATTCTGTTTGAGTCCCCAGAGACAGTCAGCAGGAAATAGCCCTATCTGGCCACCGTGAATTCTTTTTGTTTGGTTTCAACAGTTCCCAGCCATAGATTTAGTGGTGCAGCAACATACTTCTCATTTTCTCTCACCTCAACAACTGAGTTGCTGTAATAATAAGCATCTGGGCCTTTGAAATCAGTGGATTTTATGATGTTCACGAACGTGAAAATCTAATAACCACCTAAAGAGGGAAGTTTGGACACTCAAATAAACACGTCACTCCACAATACACTGTTAGCTCCCAACTGCTCCTGTCTAGAAATTGGTGTTCCTTTTTATTTGACCCTCCGTCCTATCGGCGGTGATCACGCTGATGTCCTTCAAACATGGTGGTGAGCGAAGCAACAAGTTGACTTTTCTGTCGACAACAGGCCCAGAGGAATGATACTTGAGATCTTCAGGGAGCACTTAGTCAATGAATGTGGCTAAATACAGACAGCAAGTTAGAAGGAGATGAAAGAGGACAGAGGATAGAGACACGGGTTCAAGCCCCAGCACAACCATTCCCTGGTTTTGTAGGTACACGCGGCCGACTCGAACTGCAAGTGTCTCGGTGAACCCAGTGCTCCCTCTGCAGCCTAGATACTTTGCAGGATTTTTGGGAGCATAGTGTAGGAAAGTGATATAGGTTTTATGGTTAACTGTTCTGTACACATGGACAGATGGACAGACAAAAAGATGATTGATTGAATGATTGATAAATAGATAGACAGACAGATAGATACATATAGGTACATATCGATTAACACAAAGCTACTCCTCATAACAAGGAGAGCAATGGTGAAAGCACATTGCAAAACTACAAACAAAAAAGAAGAATGAAATCCAGTTTAAAAAGTGCAGTAAGCAGCCATAAGAAGAAAACGAATCCTATCATTTGCAATAACGTGGATGGAGCTAGAGGGTATTATGCTCAGTCAAATAGGCCAGGCGGAGAAATACATGTACCAAATGATTTCACTCATGTGTGGAGTATGATATCAAAGAAAAACTGAAGGAAAAGACAGCAGCAGACTCACAGAACCCGAGAGTGGACTAAGAGTTACCAAAGAGAAAGGGACTGGGTAGGGTTTGTGGGAAGGGAGTAATAAGTGCGGGGAAAAAGAATGGGGGCATTAGGATTAGCATGTATAATGTGTAGGGTGGGGTGTCTTGGGTAGGGCTGTACAACACAGAGAAGACATGTAGTGATTCTACAGCATCTTAGTACATGCTGACGGAGAGCGGCTGTAACTGGGATTTGGGGTGACTTGGTGAAGAGCGTAGACAGAATAACATAATTTTCTGCATGTGATTGTATATTAATGAGAACAAAAAGAATTTCAAAGTGCAGTAAGAGCACAGCTCTCAAATATCAGAATAAAAGTACAGCCTTTGAGTGCTCCAATCAAAAGATACAGGGTTAGAAGAACTGATGAAAACTCAAGACCACCTACGTGCTCCCTTACTGGAGACTCACTTGAGATCCAAGGACACAGACAAACTACAAGTTGAAGGGGCGGGGACAGGTAGCCTACACAAGTGAAACTGAGAAACAAAGAAAGAAATGGATTCTGTTTTGGACCCCAGATAGAGTCAGTAGAAAATAGCCCTATCTAGCCACCGTGAATTCTTTTTGTTTGGTTTCAGCAGTGCTCAGGCATAGATTTAGTGGTGCAGCAACTTCCTTCTCATTTCCTCTCACCTCAACAAATGAATTGCTGTAATAATATGCGTCTGGGCATTTATAATCATTGCTTTTTATGATGTTCACGAATGTAAAGAAGTAATAACCACCTAAAGAGGGAAGTTTGGACACTCAAATAAACACTTCACTCCACAACACACACTTTGTTCCCAACTGCTCCTGTCCAGAAATAGGTGAAGATTCATATTTGTACTTCCACTTATCAGCAGTGATCACGCCAATGTCCCTCAAACATGGTGGTGTGCAAAGGTCCAAGTACACTTTTCTGTCGACAACAGGCCCAGACGAAGGATACTTGTGGTTTTCAGGGATCACTTACTCACTGAATTTGGCTAAATAAAGTCAACAAGCGAGCAGGAAGTATAAGAGGACAGAGGAAAAAGATACGGGTTCAAGTCCTTTCACCTCCATTTACTGGTTTTGTAAGCACACTCTGCTGACTCTAACTGAAAGTGTATCAGTGAACACAGTGCTCTCCTTATGGCTTAGTTACCCTGCAAGGTTTCTTGAAGCATAATGTAGGGAAGAGACATAGTCTATGTTGTTAACTGTTCTGTACATAAGGATAGATGGGCAGACAAAAAGATGATTGTTTCATAGATAGATAGGTAGACAGACGACAGGTGAAAGATAGATAGATAGGTACATAGATTAAAATATGATAGACATCATAGATAGATGATAGGAAGTTAGATAGATAGATACATAGATAGATACATAGATACATAGATAGACAGACAGACATTTAGATAGATAGATACAGATACATGTCGATTGACACAAAGCTATTGTTCATAACCAGGAGTTGAATGGTGAATAACATAGCTAAACAACAAACAAAAAGGAAGAATGATATCCAGTTTAAAAAGTGCAGTAAGCAGCCTTAAGAAGAAAACAAATATTACCATTTGCAATGACGTGGATGGAGCAAGACGGTAGTATGTTCAGAAAAATAGGGCAGGCGGATAAGGCAAGTACCAAGTGATTTCACTCATGTGTGGAGTATAACAACAAAGAAAAACTGAAGTAAAAAAACAGCAGCAGATTCACAGAACCCGAGAGTTGACTAAAAGTAACCAAAGGAAAAAGGACTGGGCAGGGTGAGTCTGAAGGGAGGGATAAGTGTGGGGAGAAAGAATGGGGGCATTAAGTTTAGCATGTATAATTCGTGGGGTCGGGTGTGCATGGGGAGTACTGTACAACACAGAGAAGACTAGTAGAGATCATATAGCATCTTACTACTCACTGACGGACAGTGACTGTAACGGGGACTTTTGGGGGGGACATGGTGAAGGGGTCTACAGCATCCAACTACGCTGATCGACAGTGACTGAAGAGGTTTTTCGGGGGACTTGGTGAAGGGGGGAGCATAGTAAGCATAATGTTCTTCACGTGATTGTAGATTAATGATAAAAAATATTCTTTAAGTGCAATAAGTGCACAGCTCTGAATCATCAGAATAAAAGGTCAGGCACTGAGTGCTGCAAACAAAAGACACAGGGATAAAAGAAGGGATGAAAACTCAAGACACCTACGTGCTTACTTACAGGAGACTCACTTGAGATCCAAGGACACAGACAAACTACAAGCCGAAGGTGTGTGGACAAGTACCCTACACGAGTGAAACAAAAAATCAAACAATCAAGCAAATGGATTCTGTTTGAGTCCCCAGAGACAGTCAGCAGGAAATAGCCCTATCTGGCCACCGTGAATTCTTTTTGTTTGGTTTCAACAGTTCCCAGCCATAGATTTAGTGGTGCAGCAACATACTTCTCATTTTCTCTCACCTCAACAACTGAGTTGCTGTAATAATAAGCATCTGGGCCTTTGAAATCAGTGGATTTTATGATGTTCACGAACGTGAAAATCTAATAACCACCTAAAGAGGGAAGTTTGGACACTCAAATAAACACGTCACTCCACAATACACTGTTAGCTCCCAACTGCTCCTGTCTAGAAATTGGTGTTCCTTTTTATTTGACCCTCCGTCCTATCGGCGGTGATCACGCTGATGTCCTTCAAACATGGTGGTGAGCGAAGCAACAAGTTGACTTTTCTGTCGACAACAGGCCCAGAGGAATGATACTTGAGATCTTCAGGGAGCCCTTAGTCAATGAATGTGGCTAAATACAGACAGCAAGTTAGAAGGAGATGAAAGAGGACAGAGGATAGAGACACGGGTTCAAGCCCCAGCACAACCATTCCCTGGTTTTTTAGGTACACGCGGCCGACTCGAACTGCAAGTGTCTCGGTGAACCCAGTGCTCCCTCTGCAGCCTAGATACTTTGCAGGATTTTTGGGAGCATAGTATAGGAAAGTGATATAGGTTTTATGGTTAACTGTTCTGTACACATGGACAGATGGACAGACAAAAAGATGATTGATTGAATGATTGATAAATAGATAGACAGACAGATAGATACATATAGGTACATATCGATTAACACAAAGCTACTCCTCATAACAAGGAGAGCAATGGTGAAAGCACATTGCAAAACTACAAAGAAAAAAGAAGAATGAAATCCAGTTTAAAAAGTGCAGTAAGCAGCCATAAGAAGAAAACGAATCCTATCATTTGCAATAACGTGGATGGAGCTAGAGGGTATTATGCTCAGTCAAATAGGCCAGGCGGAGAAATACATGTACCAAATGATTTCACTCATGTGTGGAGTATGATATCAAAGAAAAACTGAAGGAAAAGACAGCAGCAGACTCACAGAACCCGAGAGTGGACTAAGAGTTACCAAAGAGAAAGGGACTGGGTAGGGTTTGTGGGAAGGGAGTAATAAGTGCGGGGAAAAAGAATGGGGGCATTAGGATTAGCATGTATAATGTGTAGGGTGGGGTGTCTTGGGTAGGGCTGTACAACACAGAGAAGACATGTAGTGATTCTACAGCATCTTAGTACATGCTGACGGAGAGCGGCTGTAACTGGGATTTGGGGTGACTTGGTGAAGAGCGTAGACAGAATAACATAATTTTCTGCATGTGATTGTATATTAATGAGAACAAAAAGAATTTCAAAGTGCAGTAAGAGCACAGCTCTCAAATATCAGAATAAAAGTACAGCCTTTGAGTGCTCCAATCAAAAGATACAGGGTTAGAAGAACTGATGAAAACTCAAGACCACCTACGTGCTCCCTTACTGGAGACTCACTTGAGATCCAAGGACACAGACAAACTACAAGTTGAAGGGGCGGGGACAGGTAGCCTACACAAGTGAAACTGAGAAACAAAGAAAGAAATGGATTCTGTTTTGGACCCCAGATAGAGTCAGTAGAAAATAGCCCTATCTAGCCACCGTGAATTCTTTTTGTTTGGTTTCAGCAGTGCTCAGGCATAGATTTAGTGGTGCAGCAACTTCCTTCTCATTTCCTCTCACCTCAACAAATGAATTGCTGTAATAATATGCGTCTGGGCATTTATAATCATTGCTTTTTATGATGTTCACGAATGTAAAGAAGTAATAACCACCTAAAGAGGGAAGTTTGGACACTCAAATAAACACTTCACTCCACAACACACACTTTGTTCCCAACTGCTCCTGTCCAGAAATAGGTGAAGATTCATATTTGTACTTCCACTTATCAGCAGTGATCACGCCAATGTCCCTCAAACATGGTGGTGTGCAAAGGTCCAAGTACACTTTTCTGTCGACAACAGGCCCAGACGAAGGATACTTGTGGTTTTCAGGGATCACTTACTCACTGAATTTGGCTAAATAAAGTCAACAAGCGAGCAGGAAGTATAAGAGGACAGAGGAAAAAGATACGGGTTCAAGTCCTTTCACCTCCATTTACTGGTTTTGTAAGCACACTCTGCTGACTCTAACTGAAAGTGTATCAGTGAACACAGTGCTCTCCTTATGGCTTAGTTACCCTGCAAGGTTTCTTGAAGCATAATGTAGGGAAGAGACATAGTCTATGTTGTTAACTGTTCTGTACATAAGGATAGATGGGCAGACAAAAAGATGATTGTTTCATAGATAGATAGGTAGACAGACGACAGGTGAAAGATAGATAGATAGGTACATAGATTAAAATATGATAGACATCATAGATAGATGATAGGAAGTTAGATAGATAGATACATAGATAGATACATAGATACATAGATAGACAGACAGACATTTAGATAGATAGATACAGATACATGTCGATTGACACAAAGCTATTGTTCATAACCAGGAGTTGAATGGTGAATAACATAGCTAAACAACAAACAAAAAGGAAGAATGATATCCAGTTTAAAAAGTGCAGTAAGCAGCCTTAAGAAGAAAACAAATATTACCATTTGCAATGACGTGGATGGAGCAAGACGGTAGTATGTTCAGAAAAATAGGGCAGGCGGATAAGGCAAGTACCAAGTGATTTCACTCATGTGTGGAGTATAACAACAAAGAAAAACTGAAGTAAAAAAACAGCAGCAGATTCACAGAACCCGAGAGTTGACTAAAAGTAACCAAAGGAAAAAGGACTGGGCAGGGTGAGTCTGAAGGGAGGGATAAGTGTGGGGAGAAAGAATGGGGGCATTAAGTTTAGCATGTATAATTCGTGGGGTCGGGTGTGCATGGGGAGTACTGTACAACACAGAGAAGACTAGTAGAGATCATATAGCATCTTACTACTCACTGACGGACAGTGACTGTAACGGGGACTTTTGGGGGGGACATGGTGAAGGGGTCTACAGCATCCAACTACGCTGATCGACAGTGACTGAAGAGGTTTTTCGGGGGACTTGGTGAAGGGGGGAGCATAGTAAGCATAATGTTCTTCACGTGATTGTAGATTAATGATAAAAAATATTCTTTAAGTGCAATAAGTGCACAGCTCTGAATCATCAGAATAAAAGGTCAGGCACTGAGTGCTGCAAACAAAAGACACAGGGATAAAAGAAGGGATGAAAACTCAAGACACCTACGTGCTTACTTACAGGAGACTCACTTGAGATCCAAGGACACAGACAAACTACAAGCCGAAGGTGTGTGGACAAGTACCCTACACGAGTGAAACAAAAAATCAAACAATCAAGCAAATGGATTCTGTTTGAGTCCCCAGAGACAGTCAGCAGGAAATAGCCCTATCTGGCCACCGTGAATTCTTTTTGTTTGGTTTCAACAGTTCCCAGCCATAGATTTAGTGGTGCAGCAACATACTTCTCATTTTCTCTCACCTCAACAACTGAGTTGCTGTAATAATAAGCATCTGGGCCTTTGAAATCAGTGGATTTTATGATGTTCACGAACGTGAAAATCTAATAACCACCTAAAGAGGGAAGTTTGGACACTCAAATAAACACGTCACTCCACAATACACTGTTAGCTCCCAACTGCTCCTGTCTAGAAATTGGTGTTCCTTTTTATTTGACCCTCCGTCCTATCGGCGGTGATCACGCTGATGTCCTTCAAACATGGTGGTGAGCGAAGCAACAAGTTGACTTTTCTGTCGACAACAGGCCCAGAGGAATGATACTTGAGATCTTCAGGGAGCCCTTAGTCAATGAATGTGGCTAAATACAGACAGCAAGTTAGAAGGAGATGAAAGAGGACAGAGGATAGAGACACGGGTTCAAGCCCCAGCACAACCATTCCCTGGTTTTTTAGGTACACGCGGCCGACTCGAACTGCAAGTGTCTCGGTGAACCCAGTGCTCCCTCTGCAGCCTAGATACTTTGCAGGATTTTTGGGAGCATAGTATAGGAAAGTGATATAGGTTTTATGGTTAACTGTTCTGTACACATGGACAGATGGACAGACAAAAAGATGATTGATTGAATGATTGATAAATAGATAGACAGACAGATAGATACATATAGGTACATATCGATTAACACAAAGCTACTCCTCATAACAAGGAGAGCAATGGTGAAAGCACATTGCAAAACTACAAAGAAAAAAGAAGAATGAAATCCAGTTTAAAAAGTGCAGTAAGCAGCCATAAGAAGAAAACGAATCCTATCATTTGCAATAACGTGGATGGAGCTAGAGGGTATTATGCTCAGTCAAATAGGCCAGGCGGAGAAATACATGTACCAAATGATTTCACTCATGTGTGGAGTATGATATCAAAGAAAAACTGAAGGAAAAGACAGCAGCAGACTCACAGAACCCGAGAGTGGACTAAGAGTTACCAAAGAGAAAGGGACTGGGTAGGGTTTGTGGGAAGGGAGTAATAAGTGCGGGGAAAAAGAATGGGGGCATTAGGATTAGCATGTATAATGTGTAGGGTGGGGTGTCTTGGGTAGGGCTGTACAACACAGAGAAGACATGTAGTGATTCTACAGCATCTTAGTACATGCTGACGGAGAGCGGCTGTAACTGGGATTTGGGGTGACTTGGTGAAGAGCGTAGACAGAATAACATAATTTTCTGCATGTGATTGTATATTAATGAGAACAAAAAGAATTTCAAAGTGCAGTAAGAGCACAGCTCTCAAATATCAGAATAAAAGTACAGCCTTTGAGTGCTCCAATCAAAAGATACAGGGTTAGAAGAACTGATGAAAACTCAAGACCACCTACGTGCTCCCTTACTGGAGACTCACTTGAGATCCAAGGACACAGACAAACTACAAGTTGAAGGGGCGGGGACAGGTAGCCTACACAAGTGAAACTGAGAAACAAAGAAAGAAATGGATTCTGTTTTGGACCCCAGATAGAGTCAGTAGAAAATAGCCCTATCTAGCCACCGTGAATTCTTTTTGTTTGGTTTCAGCAGTGCTCAGGCATAGATTTAGTGGTGCAGCAACTTCCTTCTCATTTCCTCTCACCTCAACAAATGAATTGCTGTAATAATATGCGTCTGGGCATTTATAATCATTGCTTTTTATGATGTTCACGAATGTAAAGAAGTAATAACCACCTAAAGAGGGAAGTTTGGACACTCAAATAAACACTTCACTCCACAACACACACTTTGTTCCCAACTGCTCCTGTCCAGAAATAGGTGAAGATTCATATTTGTACTTCCACTTATCAGCAGTGATCACGCCAATGTCCCTCAAACATGGTGGTGTGCAAAGGTCCAAGTACACTTTTCTGTCGACAACAGGCCCAGACGAAGGATACTTGTGGTTTTCAGGGATCACTTACTCACTGAATTTGGCTAAATAAAGTCAACAAGCGAGCAGGAAGTATAAGAGGACAGAGGAAAAAGATACGGGTTCAAGTCCTTTCACCTCCATTTACTGGTTTTGTAAGCACACTCTGCTGACTCTAACTGAAAGTGTATCAGTGAACACAGTGCTCTCCTTATGGCTTAGTTACCCTGCAAGGTTTCTTGAAGCATAATGTAGGGAAGAGACATAGTCTATGTTGTTAACTGTTCTGTACATAAGGATAGATGGGCAGACAAAAAGATGATTGTTTCATAGATAGATAGGTAGACAGACGACAGGTGAAAGATAGATAGATAGGTACATAGATTAAAATATGATAGACATCATAGATAGATGATAGGAAGTTAGATAGATAGATACATAGATAGATACATAGATACATAGATAGACAGACAGACATTTAGATAGATAGATACAGATACATGTCGATTGACACAAAGCTATTGTTCATAACCAGGAGTTGAATGGTGAATAACATAGCTAAACAACAAACAAAAAGGAAGAATGATATCCAGTTTAAAAAGTGCAGTAAGCAGCCTTAAGAAGAAAACAAATATTACCATTTGCAATGACGTGGATGGAGCAAGACGGTAGTATGTTCAGAAAAATAGGGCAGGCGGATAAGGCAAGTACCAAGTGATTTCACTCATGTGTGGAGTATAACAACAAAGAAAAACTGAAGTAAAAAAACAGCAGCAGATTCACAGAACCCGAGAGTTGACTAAAAGTAACCAAAGGAAAAAGGACTGGGCAGGGTGAGTCTGAAGGGAGGGATAAGTGTGGGGAGAAAGAATGGGGGCATTAAGTTTAGCATGTATAATGCGCGGGGTCGGGTGTGCATATGGAGTACTGTACAACACAGAGAAGACTAGTAGAGATCATATAGCATCTTACTACTCACTGAAGGACAGTGACTGTAACGGGGACTTTTGGGGGGGACATGGTGAAGGGGTCTACAGCATCCAACTACGCTGATCGACAGTGACTGAAGAGGTTTTTCGGGGGGACTTGGTGAAGGGGGGTGCATAGTAAGCATAATGTTCTTCACGTGATTGTAGATTAATGATAAAAAATATTCTTTAAGTGCAATAAGTGCACAGCTCTGAATCATCAGAATAAAAGGTCAGGCACTGAGTGCTGCAAACAAAAGACACAGGGATAAAAGAAGGGATGAAAACTCAAGACACCTACGTGCTTACTTACAGGAGACTCACTTGAGATCCAAGGACACAGACAAACTACAAGCCGAAGGTGTGTGGACAAGTACCCTACACGAGTGAAACAAAAAATCAAACAATCAAGCAAATGGATTCTGTTTGAGTCCCCAGAGACAGTCAGCAGAAAATAGCCCTATCTGGCCACCGTGAATTCTTTTTGTTTGGTTTCAACAGTTCCCAGCCATAGATTTAGTGGTGCAGCAACATACTTCTCATTTTCTCTCACCTCAACAACTGAGTTGCTGTAATAATAAGCATCTGGGCCTTTGAAATCAGTGGATTTTATGATGTTCACGAACGTGAAAATCTAATAACCACCTAAAGAGGGAAGTTTGGACACTCAAATAAACACGTCACTCCACAATACACTGTTAGCTCCCAACTGCTCCTGTCTAGAAATTGGTGTTCCTTTTTATTTGACCCTCCGTCCTATCGGCGGTGATCACGCTGATGTCCTTCAAACATGGTGGTGAGCGAAGCAACAAGTTGACTTTTCTGTCGACAACAGGCCCAGAGGAATGATACTTGAGATCTTCAGGGAGCCCTTAGTCAATGAATGTGGCTAAATACAGACAGCAAGTTAGAAGGAGATGAAAGAGGACAGAGGATAGAGACACGGGTTCAAGTCCCAGCACAACCATTCCCTGGTTTTTTAGGTACACGCGGCCGACTCGAACTGCAAGTGTCTCGGTGAACCCAGTGCTCCCTCTGCAGCCTAGATACTTTGCAGGATTTTTGGGAGCATAGTGTAGGAAAGTGATATAGGTTTTATGGTTAACTGTTCTGTACACATGGACAGATGGACAGACAAAAAGATGATTGATTGAATGATTGATAAATAGATAGACAGACAGATAGATACATATAGGTACATATCGATTAACACAAAGCTACTCCTCATAACAAGGAGAGCAATGGTGAAAGCACATTGCAAAACTACAAACAAAAAAGAAGAATGAAATCCAGTTTAAAAAGTGCAGTAAGCAGCCATAAGAAGAAAACGAATCCTATCATTTGCAATAACGTGGATGGAGCTAGAGGGTATTATGCTCAGTCAAATAGGCCAGGCGGAGAAATACATGTACCAAATGATTTCACTCATGTGTGGAGTATGATATCAAAGAAAAACTGAAGGAAAAGACAGCAGCAGACTCACAGAACCCGAGAGTGGACTAACAGTTACCAAAGAGAAAGGGACTGGGTAGGGTTTGTGGGAAGGGAGTAATAAGTGCGGGGAAAAAGAATGGGGGCATTAGGATTAGCATGTATAATGTGTAGGGTGGGGTGTCTTGGGTAGGGCTGTACAACACAGAGAAGACATGTAGTGATTCTACAGCATCTTAGTACATGCTGACGGAGAGCGGCTGTAACTGGGATTTGGGGTGACTTGGTGAAGAGCGTAGACAGAATAACATAATTTTCTGCATGTGATTGTATATTAATGAGAACAAAAAGAATTTCAAAGTGCAGTAAGAGCACAGCTCTCAAATATCAGAATAAAAGTACAGCCTTTGAGTGCTCCAATCAAAAGATACAGGGTTAGAAGAACTGATGAAAACTCAAGACCACCTACGTGCTCCCTTACTGGAGACTCACTTGAGATCCAAGGACACAGACAAACTACAAGTTGAAGGGGCGGGGACAGGTAGCCTACACAAGTGAAACTGAGAAACAAAGAAAGAAATGGATTCTGTTTTGGACCCCAGATAGAGTCAGTAGAAAATAGCCCTATCTAGCCACCGTGAATTCTTTTTGTTTGGTTTCAGCAGTGCTCAGGCATAGATTTAGTGGTGCAGCAACTTCCTTCTCATTTCCTCTCACCTCAACAAATGAATTGCTGTAATAATATGCGTCTGGGCATTTATAATCATTGCTTTTTATGATGTTCACGAATGTAAAGAAGTAATAACCACCTAAAGAGGGAAGTTTGGACACTCAAATAAACACTTCACTCCACAACACACACTTTGTTCCCAACTGCTCCTGTCCAGAAATAGGTGAAGATTCATATTTGTACTTCCACTTATCAGCAGTGATCACGCCAATGTCCCTCAAACATGGTGGTGTGCAAAGGTCCAAGTACACTTTTCTGTCGACAACAGGCCCAGACGAAGGATACTTGTGGTTTTCAGGGATCACTTACTCACTGAATTTGGCTAAATAAAGTCAACAAGCGAGCAGGAAGTATAAGAGGACAGAGGACAAAGATACGGGTTCAAGTCCTTTCACCTCCATTTACTGGTTTTGTAAGCACACTCTGCTGACTCTAACTGAAAGTGTATCAGTGAACACAGTGCTCTCCTTATGGCTTAGTTACCCTGAAAGGTTTCTTGAAGCATAATGTAGGGAAGAGACATAGTCTATGTTGTTAACTGTTCTGTACATAAGGATAGATGGGCAGACAAAAAGATGATTGTTTCATAGATAGATAGGTAGACAGACGACAGGTGAAAGATAGATAGAGAGGTACATAGATTAAAATATGATAGACATCACAGATACATGATAGGAAGTTAGATAGATAGATACATAGATAGATACATAGATACATAGATAGACAGACAGACATTTAGATAGATAGATACAGATACATGTCGATTGACGCAAAGCTATTGTTCATAACCAGGAGTTGAATGGTGAATAACATAGCTAAACAACAAACAAAAAGGAAGAATGATATCCAGTTTAAAAAGTGCAGTAAGCAGCCTTAAGAAGAAAACAAATACTACCATTTGCAATGACGTAGATGGAGCAAGACGGTAGTATGTTCAGAAAAATAGGGCAGGCGGATAAGGCAAGTACCAAGTGATTTCACTCATGTGTGGAGTATAACAACAAAGAAAAACTGAAGTAAAAAAACAGCAGCAGATTCACAGAACCCGAGAGTTGACTAAAAGTAACCAAAGGAAAAAGGACTGGGCAGGGTGAGTCTGAAGGGAGGGATAAGTGTGGGGAGAAAGAATGGGGGCATTAAGTTTAGCATGTATAATGCGCAGTGTCGGGTGTGCATGGGGAGTACTGTACAACACAGAGAAGACTAGTAGAGATCATATAGCATCTTACTACTCACTGACGGACAGTGACTGTAACGGGGACTTTTGGGGGGGACATGGTGAAGGGGTCTACAGCATCCAACTACGCTGATCGACAGTGACTGAAGAGGTTTTTCGGGGGACTTGGTGAAGGGGGGAGCATAGTAAACATAATGTTCTTCACGTGATTGTAGATTAATGATAAAAAATATTCTTTAAGTGCAATAAGTGCACAGCTCTGAATCATCAGAATAAAAGGTCAGGCACTGAGTGCTGCAAACAAAAGACACAGGGATAAAAGAAGGGATGAAAACTCAAGACACCTACGTGCTTACTTACAGGAGACTCACTTGAGATCCAAGGACACAGACAAACTACAAGCCGAAGGTGTGTGGACAAGTACCCTACACGAGTGAAACGGAAAATCAAACAATCAAGCAAATGGATTCTGTTTGAGTCCCCAGAGACAGTCAGCAGAAAATAGCCCTATCTGGCCACCGTGAATTCTTTTTGTTTGGTTTCAACAGTTCCCAGCCATAGATTTAGTGGTGCAGCAACATACTTCTCATTTTCTCTCACCTCAACAACTGAGTTGCTGTAATAATAAGCATCTGGGCCTTTGAAATCAGTGGATTTTATGATGTTCACGAACGTGAAAATCTAATAACCACCTAAAGAGGGAAGTTTGGACACTCAAATAAACACGTCACTCCACAATACACTGTTAGCTCCCAACTGCTCCTGTCTAGAAATTGGTGTTCCTTTTTATTTGACCCTCCGTCCTATCGGCGGTGATCACGCTGATGTCCTTCAAACATGGTGGTGAGCGAAGCAACAAGTTGACTTTTCTGTCGACAACAGGCCCAGAGGAATGATACTTGAGATCTTCAGGGAGCCCTTAGTCAATGAATGTGGCTAAATACAGACAGCAAGTTAGAAGGAGATGAAAGAGGACAGAGGATAGAGACACGGGTTCAAGCCCCAGCACAACCATTCCCTGGTTTTTTAGGTACACGCGGCCGACTCGAACTGCAAGTGTCTCGGTGAACCCAGTGCTCCCTCTGCAGCCTAGATACTTTGCAGGATTTTTGGGAGCATAGTGTAGGAAAGTGATATAGGTTTTATGGTTAACTGTTCTGTACACATGGACAGATGGACAGACAAAAAGATGATTGATTGAATGATTGATAAATAGATAGACAGACAGATAGATACATATAGGTACATATCGATTAACACAAAGCTACTCCTCATAACAAGGAGAGCAATGGTGAAAGCACATTGCAAAACTACAAAGAAAAAAGAAGAATGAAATCCAGTTTAAAAAGTGCAGTAAGCAGCCATAAGAAGAAAATGAATCCTATCATTTGCAATAACGTGGATGGAGCTAGAGGGTATTATGCTCAGTCAAATAGGCCAGGCGGAGAAATACATGTACCAAATGATTTCACTCATGTGTGGAGTATGATATCAAAGAAAAACTGAAGGAAAAGACAGCAGCAGACTCACAGAACCCGAGAGTGGACTAAGAGTTACCAAAGAGAAAGGGACTGGGTAGGGTTTGTGGGAAGGGAGTAATAAGTGCGGGGAAAAAGAATGGGGGCATTAGGATTAGCATGTATAATGTGTAGGGTGGGGTGTCTTGGGTAGGGCTGTACAACACAGAGAAGACATGTAGTGATTCTACAGCATCTTAGTACATGCTGACGGAGAGCGGCTGTAACTGGGATTTGGGGTGACTTGGTGAAGAGCGTAGACAGAATAACATAATTTTCTGCATGTGATTGTATATTAATGAGAACAAAAAGAATTTCAAAGTGCAGTAAGAGCACAGCTCTCAAATATCAGAATAAAAGTACAGCCTTTGAGTGCTCCAATCAAAAGATACAGGGTTAGAAGAACTGATGAAAACTCAAGACCACCTACGTGCTCCCTTACTGGAGACTCACTTGAGATCCAAGGACACAGACAAACTACAAGTTGAAGGGGCGGGGACAGGTAGCCTACACAAGTGAAACTGAGAAACAAAGAAAGAAATGGATTCTGTTTTGGACCCCAGATAGAGTCAGTAGAAAATAGCCCTATCTAGCCACCGTGAATTCTTTTTGTTTGGTTTCAGCAGTGCTCAGGCATAGATTTAGTGGTGCAGCAACTTCCTTCTCATTTCCTCTCACCTCAACAAATGAATTGCTGTAATAATATGCGTCTGGGCATTTATAATCATTGCTTTTTATGATGTTCACGAATGTAAAGAAGTAATAACCACCTAAAGAGGGAAGTTTGGACACTCAAATAAACACTTCACTCCACAACACACACTTTGTTCCCAACTGCTCCTGTCCAGAAATAGGTGAAAATTCATATTTGTACTTCCACTTATCAGCAGTGATCACGCCAATGTCCCTCAAACATGGTGGTGTGCAAAGGTCCAAGTACACTTTTCTGTCGACAACAGGCCCAGACGAAGGATACTTGTGGTTTTCAGGGATCACTTACTCACTGAATTTGGCTAAATAAAGTCAACAAGCGAGCAGGAAGTATAAGAGGACAGAGGACAAAGATACGGGTTCAAGTCCTTTCACCTCCATTTACTGGTTTTGTAAGCACACTCTGCTGACTCTAACTGAAAGTGTATCAGTGAACATAGTGCTCTCCTTATGGCTTAGTTACCCTGAAAGGTTTCTTGAAGCATAATGTAGGGAAGAGACATAGTCTATGTTGTTAACTGTTCTGTACATAAGGATAGATGGGCAGACAAAAAGATGATTGTTTCATAGATAGATAGGTAGACAGACGACAGGTGAAAGATAGATAGATAGGTACATAGATTAAAATATGATAGACATCACAGATACATGATAGGAAGTTAGATAGATAGATACATAGATAGATACATAGATACATAGATAGACAGACAGACATTTAGATAGATAGATACAGATACATGTCGATTGACGCAAAGCTATTGTTCATAACCAGGAGTTGAATGGTGAATAACATAGCTAAACAACAAACAAAAAGGAAGAATGATATCCAGTTTAAAAAGTGCAGTAAGCAGCCTTAAGAAGAAAACAAATACTACCATTTGCAATGACGTAGATGGAGCAAGACGGTAGTATGTTCAGAAAAATAGGGCAGGCGGATAAGGCAAGTACCAAGTGATTTCACTCATGTGTGGAGTATAACAACAAAGAAAAACTGAAGTAAAAAAACAGCAGCAGATTCACAGAACCCGAGAGTTGACTAAAAGTAACCAAAGGAAAAAGGACTGGGCAGGGTGAGTCTGAAGGGAGGGATAAGTGTGGGGAGAAAGAATGGGGGCATTAAGTTTAGCATGTATAATGCGCAGTGTCGGGTGTGCATGGGGAGTACTGTACAACACAGAGAAGACTAGTAGATATCATATAGCATCTTACTACTCACTGACGGACTGTGACTGTAACGGGGACTTTTGGGGGGGACATGGTGAAGGGGTCTACAGCATCCAACTACGCTGATCGACAGTGACTGAAGAGGTTTTTTGGGGGGACTTGGTGAAGGGGGGAGCATAGTAAACATAATGTTCTTCACGTGATTGTAGATTAATGATAAAAAATATTCTTTAAGTGCAATAAGTGCACAGCTCTGAATCATCAGAATAAAAGGTCAGGCACTGAGTGCTGCAAACAAAAGACACAGGGATAAAAGAAGGGATGAAAACTCAAGACACCTACGTGCTTACTTACAGGAGACTCACTTGAGATCCAAGGACACAGACAAACTACAAGCCGAAGGTGTGTGGACAAGTACCCTACACGAGTGAAATGGAAAATCAAACAATCAAGCAAATGGATTCTGTTTGAGTCCCCAGAGACAGTCAGCAGAAAATAGCCCTATCTGGCCACCGTGAATTCTTTTTGTTTGGTTTCAACAGTTCCCAGCCATAGATTTAGTGGTGCAGCAACATACTTCTCATTTTCTCTCACCTCAACAACTGAGTTGCTGTAATAATAAGCATCTGGGCCTTTGAAATCAGTGGATTTTATGATGTTCACGAACGTGAAAATCTAATAACCACCTAAAGAGGGAAGTTTGGACACTCAAATAAACACGTCACTCCACAATACACTGTTAGCTCCCAACTGCTCCTGTCTAGAAATTGGTGTTCCTTTTTATTTGACCCTCCGTCCTATCGGCGGTGATCACGCTGATGTCCTTCAAACATGGTGGTGAGCGAAGCAACAAGTTGACTTTTCTGTCGACAACAGGCCCAGAGGAATGATACTTGAGATCTTCAGGGAGCCCTTAGTCAATGAATGTGGCTAAATACAGACAGCAAGTTAGAAGGAGATGAAAGAGGACAGAGGATAGAGACACGGGTTCAAGCCCCAGCACAACCATTCCCTGGTTTTTTAGGTACACGCGGCCGACTCGAACTGCAAGTGTCTCGGTGAACCCAGTGCTCCCTCTGCAGCCTAGATACTTTGCAGGATTTTTGGGAGCATAGTATAGGAAAGTGATATAGGTTTTATGGTTAACTGTTCTGTACACATGGACAGATGGACAGACAAAAAGATGATTGATTGAATGATTGATAAATAGATAGACAGACAGATAGATACATATAGGTACATATCGATTAACACAAAGCTACTCCTCATAACAAGGAGAGCAATGGTGAAAGCACATTGCAAAACTACAAAGAAAAAAGAAGAATGAAATCCAGTTTAAAAAGTGCAGTAAGCAGCCATAAGAAGAAAACGAATCCTATCATTTGCAATAACGTGGATGGAGCTAGAGGGTATTATGCTCAGTCAAATAGGCCAGGCGGAGAAATACATGTACCAAATGATTTCACTCATGTGTGGAGTATGATATCAAAGAAAAACTGAAGGAAAAGACAGCAGCAGACTCACAGAACCCGAGAGTGGACTAAGAGTTACCAAAGAGAAAGGGACTGGGTAGGGTTTGTGGGAAGGGAGTAATAAGTGCGGGGAAAAAGAATGGGGGCATTAGGATTAGCATGTATAATGTGTAGGGTGGGGTGTCTTGGGTAGGGCTGTACAACACAGAGAAGACATGTAGTGATTCTACAGCATCTTAGTACATGCTGACGGAGAGCGGCTGTAACTGGGATTTGGGGTGACTTGGTGAAGAGCGTAGACAGAATAACATAATTTTCTGCATGTGATTGTATATTAATGAGAACAAAAAGAATTTCAAAGTGCAGTAAGAGCACAGCTCTCAAATATCAGAATAAAAGTACAGCCTTTGAGTGCTCCAATCAAAAGATACAGGGTTAGAAGAACTGATGAAAACTCAAGACCACCTACGTGCTCCCTTACTGGAGACTCACTTGAGATCAAAGGACACAGACAAACTACAAGTTGAAGGGGCGGGGACAGGTAGCCTACACAAGTGAAACTGAGAAACAAAGAAAGAAATGGATTCTGTTTTGGACCCCAGATAGAGTCAGTAGAAAATAGCCCTATCTAGCCACCGTGAATTCTTTTTGTTTGGTTTCAGCAGTGCTCAGGCATAGATTTAGTGGTGCAGCAACTTCCTTCTCATTTCCTCTCACCTCAACAAATGAATTGCTGTAATAATATGCGTCTGGGCATTTATAATCATTGCTTTTTATGATGTTCACGAATGTAAAGAAGTAATAACCACCTAAAGAGGGAAGTTTGGACACTCAAATAAACACTTCACTCCACAACACACACTTTGTTCCCAACTGCTCCTGTCCAGAAATAGGTGAAGATTCATATTTGTACTTCCACTTATCAGCAGTGATCACGCCAATGTCCCTCAAACATGGTGGTGTGCAAAGGTCCAAGTACACTTTTCTGTCGACAACAGGCCCAGACGAAGGATACTTGTGGTTTTCAGGGATCACTTACTCACTGAATTTGGCTAAATAAAGTCAACAAGCGAGCAGGAAGTATAAGAGGACAGAGGACAAAGATACGGGTTCAAGTCCTTTCACCTCCATTTACTGGTTTTGTAAGCACACTCTGCTGACTCTAACTGAAAGTGTATCAGTGAACATAGTGCTCTCCTTATGGCTTAGTTACCCTGAAAGGTTTCTTGAAGCATAATGTAGGGAAGAGACATAGTCTATGTTGTTAACTGTTCTGTACATAAGGATAGATGGGCAGACAAAAAGATGATTGTTTCATAGATAGATAGGTAGACAGACGACAGGTGAAAGATAGATAGATAGGTACATAGATTAAAATATGATAGACATCACAGATACATGATAGGAAGTTAGATAGATAGATACATAGATAGATACATAGATACATAGATAGACAGACAGACATTTAGATAGATAGATACAGATACATGTCGATTGACGCAAAGCTATTGTTCATAACCAGGAGTTGAATGGTGAATAACATAGCTAAACAACAAACAAAAAGGAAGAATGATATCCAGTTTAAAAAGTGCAGTAAGCAGCCTTAAGAAGAAAACAAATACTACCATTTGCAATGACGTAGATGGAGCAAGACGGTAGTATGTTCAGAAAAATAGGGCAGGCGGATAAGGCAAGTACCAAGTGATTTCACTCATGTGTGGAGTATAACAACAAAGAAAAACTGAAGTAAAAAAACAGCAGCAGATTCACAGAACCCGAGAGTTGACTAAAAGTAACCAAAGGAAAAAGGACTGGGCAGGGTGAGTCTGAAGGGAGGGATAAGTGTGGGGAGAAAGAATGGGGGCATTAAGTTTAGCATGTATAATGCGCAGTGTCGGGTGTGCATGGGGAGTACTGTACAACACAGAGAAGACTAGTAGATATCATATAGCATCTTACTACTCACTGACGGACTGTGACTGTAACGGGGACTTTTGGGGGGGACATGGTGAAGGGGTCTACAGCATCCAACTACGCTGATCGACAGTGACTGAAGAGGTTTTTCGGGGGGACTTGGTGAAGGGGGGAGCATAGTAAACATAATGTTCTTCACGTGATTGTAGATTAATGATAAAAAATATTCTTTAAGTGCAATAAGTGCACAGCTCTGAATCATCAGAATAAAAGGTCAGGCACTGAGTGCTGCAAACAAAAGACACAGGGATAAAAGAAGGGATGAAAACTCAAGACACCTACGTGCTTACTTACAGGAGACTCACTTGAGATCCAAGGACACAGACAAACTACAAGCCGAAGGTGTGTGGACAAGTACCCTACACGAGTGAAATGGAAAATCAAACAATCAAGCAAATGGATTCTGTTTGAGTCCCCAGAGACAGTCAGCAGAAAATAGCCCTATCTGGCCACCGTGAATTCTTTTTGTTTGGTTTCAACAGTTCCCAGCCATAGATTTAGTGGTGCAGCAACATACTTCTCATTTTCTCTCACCTCAACAACTGAGTTGCTGTAATAATAAGCATCTGGGCCTTTGAAATCAGTGGATTTTATGATGTTCACGAACGTGAAAATCTAATAACCACCTAAAGAGGGAAGTTTGGACACTCAAATAAACACGTCACTCCACAATACACTGTTAGCTCCCAACTGCTCCTGTCTAGAAATTGGTGTTCCTTTTTATTTGACCCTCCGTCCTATCGGCGGTGATCACGCTGATGTCCTTCAAACATGGTGGTGAGCGAAGCAACAAGTTGACTTTTCTGTCGACAACAGGCCCAGAGGAATGATACTTGAGATCTTCAGGGAGCCCTTAGTCAATGAATGTGGCTAAATACAGACAGCAAGTTAGAAGGAGATGAAAGAGGACAGAGGATAGAGACACGGGTTCAAGCCCCAGCACAACCATTCCCTGGTTTTTTAGGTACACGCGGCCGACTCGAACTGCAAGTGTCTCGGTGAACCCAGTGCTCCCTCTGCAGCCTAGATACTTTGCAGGATTTTTGGGAGCATAGTATAGGAAAGTGATATAGGTTTTATGGTTAACTGTTCTGTACACATGGACAGATGGACAGACAAAAAGATGATTGATTGAATGATTGATAAATAGATAGACAGACAGATAGATACATATAGGTACATATCGATTAACACAAAGCTACTCCTCATAACAAGGAGAGCAATGGTGAAAGCACATTGCAAAACTACAAAGAAAAAAGAAGAATGAAATCCAGTTTAAAAAGTGCAGTAAGCAGCCATAAGAAGAAAACGAATCCTATCATTTGCAATAACGTGGATGGAGCTAGAGGGTATTATGCTCAGTCAAATAGGCCAGGCGGAGAAATACATGTACCAAATGATTTCACTCATGTGTGGAGTATGATATCAAAGAAAAACTGAAGGAAAAGACAGCAGCAGACTCACAGAACCCGAGAGTGGACTAAGAGTTACCAAAGAGAAAGGGACTGGGTAGGGTTTGTGGGAAGGGAGTAATAAGTGCGGGGAAAAAGAATGGGGGCATTAGGATTAGCATGTATAATGTGTAGGGTGGGGTGTCTTGGGTAGGGCTGTACAACACAGAGAAGACATGTAGTGATTCTACAGCATCTTAGTACATGCTGACGGAGAGCGGCTGTAACTGGGATTTGGGGTGACTTGGTGAAGAGCGTAGACAGAATAACATAATTTTCTGCATGTGATTGTATATTAATGAGAACAAAAAGAATTTCAAAGTGCAGTAAGAGCACAGCTCTCAAATATCAGAATAAAAGTACAGCCTTTGAGTGCTCCAATCAAAAGATACAGGGTTAGAAGAACTGATGAAAACTCAAGACCACCTACGTGCTCCCTTACTGGAGACTCACTTGAGATCCAAGGACACAGACAAACTACAAGTTGAAGGGGCGGGGACAGGTAGCCTACACAAGTGAAACTGAGAAACAAAGAAAGAAATGGATTCTGTTTTGGACCCCAGATAGAGTCAGTAGAAAATAGCCCTATCTAGCCACCGTGAATTCTTTTTGTTTGGTTTCAGCAGTGCTCAGGCATAGATTTAGTGGTGCAGCAACTTCCTTCTCATTTCCTCTCACCTCAACAAATGAATTGCTGTAATAATATGCGTCTGGGCATTTATAATCATTGCTTTTTATGATGTTCACGAATGTAAAGAAGTAATAACCACCTAAAGAGGGAAGTTTGGACACTCAAATAAACACTTCACTCCACAACACACACTTTGTTCCCAACTGCTCCTGTCCAGAAATAGGTGAAGATTCATATTTGTACTTCCACTTATCAGCAGTGATCACGCCAATGTCCCTCAAACATGGTGGTGTGCAAAGGTCCAAGTACACTTTTCTGTCGACAACAGGCCCAGACGAAGGATACTTGTGGTTTTCAGGGATCACTTACTCACTGAATTTGGCTAAATAAAGTCAACAAGCGAGCAGGAAGTATAAGAGGACAGAGGAAAAAGATACGGGTTCAAGTCCTTTCACCTCCATTTACTGGTTTTGTAAGCACACTCTGCTGACTCTAACTGAAAGTGTATCAGTGAACACAGTGCTCTCCTTATGGCTTAGTTACCCTGCAAGGTTTCTTGAAGCATAATGTAGGGAAGAGACATAGTCTATGTTGTTAACTGTTCTGTACATAAGGATAGATGGGCAGACAAAAAGATGATTGTTTCATAGATAGATAGGTAGACAGACGACAGGTGAAAGATAGATAGATAGGTACATAGATTAAAATATGATAGACATCATAGATAGATGATAGGAAGTTAGATAGATAGATACATAGATAGATACATAGATACATAGATAGACAGACAGACATTTAGATAGATAGATACAGATACATGTCGATTGACACAAAGCTATTGTTCATAACCAGGAGTTGAATGGTGAATAACATAGCTAAACAACAAACAAAAAGGAAGAATGATATCCAGTTTAAAAAGTGCAGTAAGCAGCCTTAAGAAGAAAACAAATATTACCATTTGCAATGACGTGGATGGAGCAAGACGGTAGTATGTTCAGAAAAATAGGGCAGGCGGATAAGGCAAGTACCAAGTGATTTCACTCATGTGTGGAGTATAACAACAAAGAAAAACTGAAGTAAAAAAACAGCAGCAGATTCACAGAACCCGAGAGTTGACTAAAAGTAACCAAAGGAAAAAGGACTGGGCAGGGTGAGTCTGAAGGGAGGGATAAGTGTGGGGAGAAAGAATGGGGGCATTAAGTTTAGCATGTATAATTTGTGGGGTCGGGTGTGCATGGGGAGTACTGTACAACACAGAGAAGACTAGTAGAGATCATATAGCATCTTACTACTCACTGACGGACAGTGACTGTAACGGGGACTTTTGGGGGGGACATGGTGAAGGGGTCTACAGCATCCAACTACGCTGATCGACAGTGACTGAAGAGGTTTTTCGGGGGACTTGGTGAAGGGGGGAGCATAGTAAGCATAATGTTCTTCACGTGATTGTAGATTAATGATAAAAAATATTCTTTAAGTGCAATAAGTGCACAGCTCTGAATCATCAGAATAAAAGGTCAGGCACTGAGTGCTGCAAACAAAAGACACAGGGATAAAAGAAGGGATGAAAACTCAAGACACCTACGTGCTTACTTACAGGAGACTCACTTGAGATCCAAGGACACAGACAAACTACAAGCCGAAGGTGTGTGGACAAGTACCCTACACGAGTGAAACAAAAAATCAAACAATCAAGCAAATGGATTCTGTTTGAGTCCCCAGAGACAGTCAGCAGGAAATAGCCCTATCTGGCCACCGTGAATTCTTTTTGTTTGGTTTCAACAGTTCCCAGCCATAGATTTAGTGGTGCAGCAACATACTTCTCATTTTCTCTCACCTCAACAACTGAGTTGCTGTAATAATAAGCATCTGGGCCTTTGAAATCAGTGGATTTTATGATGTTCACGAACGTGAAAATCTAATAACCACCTAAAGAGGGAAGTTTGGACACTCAAATAAACACGTCACTCCACAATACACTGTTAGCTCCCAACTGCTCCTGTCTAGAAATTGGTGTTCCTTTTTATTTGACCCTCCGTCCTATCGGCGGTGATCACGCTGATGTCCTTCAAACATGGTGGTGAGCGAAGCAACAAGTTGACTTTTCTGTCGACAACAGGCCCAGAGGAATGATACTTGAGATCTTCAGGGAGCCCTTAGTCAATGAATGTGGCTAAATACAGACAGCAAGTTAGAAGGAGATGAAAGAGGACAGAGGATAGAGACACGGGTTCAAGTCCCAGCACAACCATTCCCTGGTTTTTTAGGTACACGCGGCCGACTCGAACTGCAAGTGTCTCGGTGAACCCAGTGCTCCCTCTGCAGCCTAGATACTTTGCAGGATTTTTGGGAGCATAGTATAGGAAAGTGATATAGGTTTTATGGTTAACTGTTCTGTACACATGGACAGATGGACAGACAAAAAGATGATTGATTGAATGATTGATAAATAGATAGACAGACAGATAGATACATATAGGTACATATCGATTAACACAAAGCTACTCCTCATAACAAGGAGAGCAATGGTGAAAGCACATTGCAAAACTACAAACAAAAAAGAAGAATGAAATCCAGTTTAAAAAGTGCAGTAAGCAGCCATAAGAAGAAAACGAATCCTATCATTTGCAATAACGTGGATGGAGCTAGAGGGTATTATGCTCAGTCAAATAGGCCAGGCGGAGAAATACATGTACCAAATGATTTCACTCATGTGTGGAGTATGATATCAAAGAAAAACTGAAGGAAAAGACAGCAGCAGACTCACAGAACCCGAGAGTGGACTAAGAGTTACCAAAGAGAAAGGGACTGGGTAGGGTTTGTGGGAAGGGAGTAATAAGTGCGGGGAAAAAGAATGGGGGCATTAGGATTAGCATGTATAATGTGTAGGGTGGGGTGTCTTGGGTAGGGCTGTACAACACAGAGAAGACATGTAGTGATTCTACAGCATCTTAGTACATGCTGACGGAGAGCGGCTGTAACTGGGATTTGGGGTGACTTGGTGAAGAGCGTAGACAGAATAACATAATTTTCTGCATGTGATTGTATATTAATGAGAACAAAAAGAATTTCAAAGTGCAGTAAGAGCACAGCTCTCAAATATCAGAATAAAAGTACAGCCTTTGAGTGCTCCAATCAAAAGATACAGGGTTAGAAGAACTGATGAAAACTCAAGACCACCTACGTGCTCCCTTACTGGAGACTCACTTGAGATCCAAGGACACAGACAAACTACAAGTTGAAGGGGCGGGGACAGGTAGCCTACACAAGTGAAACTGAGAAACAAAGAAAGAAATGGATTCTGTTTTGGACCCCAGATAGAGTCAGTAGAAAATAGCCCTATCTAGCCACCGTGAATTCTTTTTGTTTGGTTTCAGCAGTGCTCAGGCATAGATTTAGTGGTGCAGCAACTTCCTTCTCATTTCCTCTCACCTCAACAAATGAATTGCTGTAATAATATGCGTCTGGGCATTTATAATCATTGCTTTTTATGATGTTCACGAATGTAAAGAAGTAATAACCACCTAAAGAGGGAAGTTTGGACACTCAAATAAACACTTCACTCCACAACACACACTTTGTTCCCAACTGCTCCTGTCCAGAAATAGGTGAAGATTCATATTTGTACTTCCACTTATCAGCAGTGATCACGCCAATGTCCCTCAAACATGGTGGTGTGCAAAGGTCCAAGTACACTTTTCTGTCGACAACAGGCCCAGACGAAGGATACTTGTGGTTTTCAGGGATCACTTACTCACTGAATTTGGCTAAATAAAGTCAACAAGCGAGCAGGAAGTATAAGAGGACAGAGGACAAAGATACGGGTTCAAGTCCTTTCACCTCCATTTACTGGTTTTGTAAGCACACTCTGCTGACTCTAACTGAAAGTGTATCAGTGAACACAGTGCTCTCCTTATGGCTTAGTTACCCTGCAAGGTTTCTTGAAGCATAATGTAGGGAAGAGACAAAGTCTATGTTGTTAACTGTTCTGTACATAAGGATAGATGGGCAGACAAAAAGATGATTGTTTCATAGATAGATAGGTAGACAGACGACAGGTGAAAGATAGATAGATAGGTACATAGATTAAAATATGATAGACATCATAGATAGATGATAGGAAGTTAGATAGATAGATACATAGATAGATACATAGATACATAGATAGACAGACAGACATTTAGATAGATAGATACAGATACATGTCGATTGACACAAAGCTATTGTTCATAACCAGGAGTTGAATGGTGAATAACATAGCTAAACAACAAACAAAAAGGAAGAATGATATCCAGTTTAAAAAGTGCAGTAAGCAGCCTTAAGAAGAAAACAAATATTACCATTTGCAATGACGTGGATGGAGCAAGACGGTAGTATGTTCAGAAAAATAGGGCAGGCGGATAAGGCAAGTACCAAGTGATTTCACTCATGTGTGGAGTATAACAACAAAGAAAAACTGAAGTAAAAAAACAGCAGCAGATTCACAGAACCCGAGAGTTGACTAAAAGTAACCAAAGGAAAAAGGACTGGGCAGGGTGAGTCTGAAGGGAGGGATAAGTGTGGGGAGAAAGAATGGGGGCATTAAGTTTAGCATGTATAATGCGCGGGGTCGGGTGTGCATGGGGAGTACTGTACAACACAGAGAAGACTAGTAGAGATCATATAGCATCTTACTACTCACTGACGGACAGTGACTGTAACGGGGACTTTTGGGGGGGACATGGTGAAGGGGTCTACAGCATCCAACTACGCTGATCGACAGTGACTGAAGAGGTTTTTCGGGGGGACTTGGTGAAGGGGTGAGCATAGTAAGCATAATGTTCTTCACGTGATTGTAGATTAATGATAAAAAATATTCTTTAAGTGCAATAAGTGCACAGCTCTGAATCATCAGAATAAAAGGTCAGGCACTGAGTGCTGCAAACAAAAGACACAGGGATAAAAGAAGGGATGAAAACTCAAGACACCTACGTGCTTACTTACAGGAGACTCACTTGAGATCCAAGGACACAGACAAACTACAAGCCGAAGGTGTGTGGACAAGTACCCTACACGAGTGAAACAAAAAATCAAACAATCAAGCAAATGGATTCTGTTTGAGTCCCCAAAGACAGTCAGCAGGAAATAGCCCTATCTGGCCACCGTGAATTCTTTTTGTTTGGTTTCAACAGTTCCCAGCCATAGATTTAGTGGTGCAGCAACATACTTCTCATTTTCTCTCACCTCAACAACTGAGTTGCTGTAATAATAAGCATCTGGGCCTTTGAAATCAGTGGATTTTATGATGTTCACGAACGTGAAAATCTAATAACCACCTAAGAGGGAAGTTTGGACACTCAAATAAACACGTCACTCCACAATACACTGTTAGCTCCCAACTGCTCCTGTCTAGAAATTGGTGTTCCTTTTTATTTGACCCTCCGTCCTATCGGCGGTGATCACGCTGATGTCCTTCAAACATGGTGGTGAGCGAAGCAACAAGTTGACTTTTCTGTCGACAACAGGCCCAGAGGAATGATACTTGAGATCTTCAGGGAGCCCTTAGTCAATGAATGTGGCTAAATACAGATAGCAAGTTAGAAGGAGATGAAAGAGGACAGAGGATGGAGACACGGGTTCAAGCCCCAGCACAACCATTCCCTGGTTTTGTAGGTACACGCGGCCGACTCGAACTGCAAGTGTCTCGGTGAACCCAGTGCTCCCTCTGCAGCCTAGATACTTTGCAGGATTTTGGGGAGCATAGTGTAGGAAAGTGATATAGGTTATATGGTTAACTGTTCTGTACACATGGACAGATGGACAGACAAAAAGATGATTGATTGAGTGATTGATAAATAGATAGACAGACAGATAGATAGATATAGGTACATATCGATTAACACAAAGCTACTCCTCATAACAAGGAGAGCAATGGTGAAATCACATTGCAAAACTACAAACAAAAAAGAAGAATGAAATCCAGTTTAAAAAGTGCAGTAAGCAGCCATAAGAAGAAAACGAATCCTATCATTTGCAATAACGTGGATGGAGCTAGAGGGTATTATGCTCAGTCAAATAGGCCAGGCGGAGAAATACATGTACCAAATGATTTCACTCATGTGTGGAGTATGATATCAAAGAAAAACTGAAGGAAAAGACAGCAGCAGACTCACAGAACCCGAGAGTGGACTAAGAGTTACCAAAGAGAAAGGGACTGGGTAGGGTTTGTGGGAAGGGAGTAATAAGTGCGGGGAAAAAGAATGGGGGCATTAGGATTAGCATGTATAATGTGTAGGGTGGGGTGTCTTGGGTAGGGCTGTACAACACAGAGAAGACATGTAGTGATTCTACAGCATCTTAGTACATGCTGACGGAGAGCGGCTGTAACTGGGATTTGGGGTGACTTGGTGAAGAGCGTAGACAGAATAACATAATTTTCTGCATGTGATTGTATATTAATGAGAACAAAAAGAATTTCAAAGTGCAGTAAGAGCACAGCTCTCAAATATCAGAATAAAAGTACAGCCTTTGAGTGCTCCAATCAAAAGATACAGGGTTAGAAGAACTGATGAAAACTCAAGACCACCTACGTGCTCCCTTACTGGAGACTCACTTGAGATCCAAGGACACAGACAAACTACAAGTTGAAGGGGCGGGGACAGGTAGCCTACACAAGTGAAACTGAGAAACAAAGAAAGAAATGGATTCTGTTTTGGACCCCAGATAGAGTCAGTAGAAAATAGCCCTATCTAGCCACCGTGAATTCTTTTTGTTTGGTTTCAGCAGTGCTCAGGCATAGATTTAGTGGTGCAGCAACTTCCTTCTCATTTCCTCTCACCTCAACAAATGAATTGCTGTAATAATATGCGTCTGGGCATTTATAATCATTGCTTTTTATGATGTTCACGAATGTAAAGAAGTAATAACCACCTAAAGAGGGAAGTTTGGACACTCAAATAAACACTTCACTCCACAACACACACTTTGTTCCCAACTGCTCCTGTCCAGAAATAGGTGAAGATTCATATTTGTACTTCCACTTATCAGCAGTGATCACGCCAATGTCCCTCAAACATGGTGGTGTGCAAAGGTCCAAGTACACTTTTCTGTCGACAACAGGCCCAGACGAAGGATACTTGTGGTTTTCAGGGATCACTTACTCACTGAATTTGGCTAAATAAAGTCAACAAGCGAGCAGGAAGTATAAGAGGACAGAGGACAAAGATACGGGTTCAAGTCCTTTCACCTCCATTTACTGGTTTTGTAAGCACACTCTGCTGACTCTAACTGAAAGTGTATCAGTGAACACAGTGCTCTCCTTATGGCTTAGTTACCCTGCAAGGTTTCTTGAAGCATAATGTAGGGAAGAGACAAAGTCTATGTTGTTAACTGTTCTGTACATAAGGATAGATGGGCAGACAAAAAGATGATTGTTTCATAGATAGATAGGTAGACAGACGACAGGTGAAAGATAGATAGATAGGTACATAGATTAAAATATGATAGACATCATAGATAGATGATAGGAAGTTAGATAGATAGATACATAGATAGATACATAGATACATAGATAGACAGACAGACATTTAGATAGATAGATACAGATACATGTCGATTGACACAAAGCTATTGTTCATAACCAGGAGTTGAATGGTGAATAACATAGCTAAACAACAAACAAAAAGGAAGAATGATATCCAGTTTAAAAAGTGCAGTAAGCAGCCTTAAGAAGAAAACAAATATTACCATTTGCAATGACGTGGATGGAGCAAGACGGTAGTATGTTCAGAAAAATAGGGCAGGCGGATAAGGCAAGTACCAAGTGATTTCACTCATGTGTGGAGTATAACAACAAAGAAAAACTGAAGTAAAAAAACAGCAGCAGATTCACAGAACCCGAGAGTTGACTAAAAGTAACCAAAGGAAAAAGGACTGGGCAGGGTGAGTCTGAAGGGAGGGATAAGTGTGGGGAGAAAGAATGGGGGCATTAAGTTTAGCATGTATAATGCGCGGGGTCGGGTGTGCATGGGGAGTACTGTACAACACAGAGAAGACTAGTAGAGATCATATAGCATCTTACTACTCACTGACGGACAGTGACTGTAACGGGGACTTTTGGGGGGGACATGGTGAAGGGGTCTACAGCATCCAACTACGCTGATCGACAGTGACTGAAGAGGTTTTTCGGGGGGACTTGGTGAAGGGGTGAGCATAGTAAGCATAATGTTCTTCACGTGATTGTAGATTAATGATAAAAAATATTCTTTAAGTGCAATAAGTGCACAGCTCTGAATCATCAGAATAAAAGGTCAGGCACTGAGTGCTGCAAACAAAAGACACAGGGATAAAAGAAGGGATGAAAACTCAAGACACCTACGTGCTTACTTACAGGAGACTCACTTGAGATCCAAGGACACAGACAAACTACAAGCCGAAGGTGTGTGGACAAGTACCCTACACGAGTGAAACAAAAAATCAAACAATCAAGCAAATGGATTCTGTTTGAGTCCCCAAAGACAGTCAGCAGGAAATAGCCCTATCTGGCCACCGTGAATTCTTTTTGTTTGGTTTCAACAGTTCCCAGCCATAGATTTAGTGGTGCAGCAACATACTTCTCATTTTCTCTCACCTCAACAACTGAGTTGCTGTAATAATAAGCATCTGGGCCTTTGAAATCAGTGGATTTTATGATGTTCACGAACGTGAAAATCTAATAACCACCTAAGAGGGAAGTTTGGACACTCAAATAAACACGTCACTCCACAATACACTGTTAGCTCCCAACTGCTCCTGTCTAGAAATTGGTGTTCCTTTTTATTTGACCCTCCGTCCTATCGGCGGTGATCACGCTGATGTCCTTCAAACATGGTGGTGAGCGAAGCAACAAGTTGACTTTTCTGTCGACAACAGGCCCAGAGGAATGATACTTGAGATCTTCAGGGAGCCCTTAGTCAATGAATGTGGCTAAATACAGATAGCAAGTTAGAAGGAGATGAAAGAGGACAGAGGATGGAGACACGGGTTCAAGCCCCAGCACAACCATTCCCTGGTTTTGTAGGTACACGCGGCCGACTCGAACTGCAAGTGTCTCGGTGAACCCAGTGCTCCCTCTGCAGCCTAGATACTTTGCAGGATTTTGGGGAGCATAGTGTAGGAAAGTGATATAGGTTATATGGTTAACTGTTCTGTACACATGGACAGATGGACAGACAAAAAGATGATTGATTGAGTGATTGATAAATAGATAGACAGACAGATAGATAGATATAGGTACATATCGATTAACACAAAGCTACTCCTCATAACAAGGAGAGCAATGGTGAAAGCACATTGCAAAACTACAAACAAAAAAGAAGAATGAAATCCAGTTTAAAAAGTGCAGTAAGCAGCCATAAGAAGAAAACGAATCCTATCATTTGCAATAACGTGGATGGAGCTAGAGGGTATTATGCTCAGTCAAATAGGCCAGGCGGAGAAATACATGTACCAAATGATTTCACTCATGTGTGGAGTATGATATCAAAGAAAAACTGAAGGAAAAGACAGCAGCAGACTCACAGAACCCGAGAGTGGACTAACAGTTACCAAAGAGAAAGGGACTGGGTAGGGTTTGTGGGAAGGGAGTAATAAGTGCGGGAAAAAAGAATGGGGGCATTAGGATTAGCATGTATAATGTGTAGGGTGGGGTGTCTTGGGTAGGGCTGTACAACACAGAGAAGACATGTAGTGATTCTACAGCATCTTAGTACATGCTGACGGAGAGCGGATGTAACTGGGATTTGGGGTGACTTTTTGAAGAGCGTAGACAGAATAACATAATTTTCTGCATGTGATTGTATATTAATGAGAACAAAAAGAATTTCAAAGTGCAGTAAGAGCACAGCTCTCAAATATCAGAATAAAAGTACAGCCTTTGAGTGCTCCAATCAAAAGATACAGGGTTAGAAGAACTGATGAAAACTCAAGACCACCTACGTGCTCCCTTACTGGAGACTCACTTGAGATCAAAGGACACAGACAAACTACAAGTTGAAGGGGCGGGGACAGGTAGCCTACACAAGTGAAACTGAGAAACAAAGAAAGAAATGGATTCTGTTTTGGACCCCAGATAGAGTCAGTAGAAAATAGCCCTATCTAGCCACCGTGAATTCTTTTTGTTTGGTTTCAGCAGTGCTCAGGCATAGATTTAGTGGTGCAGCAACTTCCTTCTCATTTCCTCTCACCTCAACAAATGAATTGCTGTAATAATATGCGTCTGGGCATTTATAATCATTGCTTTTTATGATGTTCACGAATGTAAAGAAGTAATAACCACCTAAAGAGGGAAGTTTGGACACTCAAATAAACACTTCACTCCACAACACACTCTTTGTTCCCAACTGCTCCTGTCCAGAAATAGGTGTTAATTCATATTTGTCCCTCCACCTATCATCAGTGATCACGCCAATGTCCCTCAAACATGGTGGTGTGCAAAGGGCCAAGTACACTTTTCTGTCGACAACAGGCCCAGACGAAGGATACTTGTGGTCTTCAGGGAACACTTACTCACTGAATGTGGCTAAATAAAGTCAACAAGCGAGCAGGAAGTATAAGAGGACAGAGGAGAAAGATACGGGTTCAAGTCCTTTCACCTCCATTTACTGGTTTTGTAAGCACACTCTGCAGACTCTACCTGAAAGCGTATCAGTGAACACAGTGCTCTCCTTATGGCTTAGTTACCTTGCAAGGTTTCTGGAAGCATAATGTAGGGAAGAGACATAGGCTATGTTGTTAACTGTTCTGTACATAAGGATAGATGGGCAGACAAAAAGATGATTGTTTCATAGATAGATAGGTAGACAGACGACAGGTGATAGATAGATAGATAGGTACATAGATAAATATATGATAGACATCATAGATACATGATAGGAAGATTGATAGACAGATACATAGATAGATACATAGATACATAGAGAGACAGACAAACATTTAGATAGATAGATACAGATACATGTCGATTGACACAAAGCTATTGTTCATAACCAGGAGTTGAATGGTGAATAACATAGCTAAACTACAAACAAAAAGGAAGAATGAAATCCAGTTTAAAAAGTGCAGTAAGCAAGCCTTAAGAAGAAAACAAATACTACCATTTGCAATGACGTGGATGGAGCAAGACGGTAGTATGTTCAGAAAAATAGGGCAGGCTGAAAAAGGCAAGTACCAAGTGATTTCACTCATGTGTAGAGTATAACAACAAAGAAAAACTGAAGTAAAAAAACAGCAGCAGACTCACAGAACCCGAGAGTTGACTAAAAGTAACCAAAGGAAAAAGGACTGGGCAGGGTGAGTCTGAAGGGAGGGATAAGTGTGGGGAGAAAGAATGGGGGCATTAAGTTTAGCATGTATAATGCGCGGGGTCGGGTGTGCATGGGGAGTACTGTACAACACAGAGAAGACTAGTAGAGATCATATAGCATCTTACTACCCACTGACGGACAGTGACTGTAACGGGGACTTTTTGGGGGGACATGGTGAAGGGGTCTACAGCATCCAACTACGCTGATCGACAGTGACTGAAGAGGTTTTTCGGGGGGACTTGGTGAAGGGGGGAGCATAGTAAACATAATGTTCTTCACGTGATTGTAGATTAATGATAAAAATATTCTTTAAGTGCAATAAGTGCACAGCTCTGAATCATCAGAATAAAAGGTCAGGCACTGAGTGCTGCAAACAAAAGACACAGGGATAAAAGAAGGGATGAAAACTCAAGACACCTACGTGCTTACTTACAGGAGACTCACTTGAGATCCAAGGACACAGACAAACTACAAGCCGAAGGTGTGTGGACAAGTACCCTACACGAGTGAAACGGAAAATCAAACAATCAAGCAAATGGATTCTGTTTGAGTCCCCAGAGACAGTCAGCAGAAAATAGCCCTATCTGGCCACCGTGAATTCTTTTTGTTTGGTTTCAACAGTTCCCAGCCATAGATTTAGTGGTGCAGCAACATACTTCTCATTTTCTCTCACCTCAACAACTGAGTTGCTGTAATAATAAGCATCTGGGCCTTTGAAATCAGTGGATTTTATGATGTTCACGAACGTGAAAATCTAATAACCACCTAAAGAGGGAAGTTTGGACACTCAAATAAACACGTCACTCCACAATACACTGTTAGCTCCCAACTGCTCCTGTCTAGAAATTGGTGTTCCTTTTTATTTGACCCTCCGTCCTATCGGCGGTGATCACGCTGATGTCCTTCAAACATGGTGGTGAGCGAAGCAACAAGTTGACTTTTCTGTCGACAACAGGCCCAGAGGAATGATACTTGAGATCTTCAGGGAGCCCTTAGTCAATGAATGTGGCTAAATACAGACAGCAAGTTAGAAGGAGATGAAAGAGGACAGAGGATAGAGACACGGGTTCAAGCCCCAGCACAACCATTCCCTGGTTTTTTAGGTACACGCGGCCGACTCGAACTGCAAGTGTCTCGGTGAACCCAGTGCTCCCTCTGCAGCCTAGATACTTTGCAGGATTTTTGGGAGCATAGTATAGGAAAGTGATATAGGTTTTATGGTTAACTGTTCTGTACACATGGACAGATGGACAGACAAAAAGATGATTGATTGAATGATTGATAAATAGATAGACAGACAGATAGATACATATAGGTACATATCGATTAACACAAAGCTACTCCTCATAACAAGGAGAGCAATGGTGAAAGCACATTGCAAAACTACAAAGAAAAAAGAAGAATGAAATCCAGTTTAAAAAGTGCAGTAAGCAGCCATAAGAAGAAAACGAATCCTATCATTTGCAAATAACGTGGATGGAGCTCGAGGGGATTATGCTCAGTCAAATAGTCCAGGCGGAGAAATACATGTACCAAATGACTTCACTCATGTGTTGAGTATGATAACAAAGAAAAACTGAAGGAAAAGACAGCAGCAGACTCACAGAACCCGAGAGTGGACCTACAGTTACCAAAGAGAAAGGGACTGGGTAGGGTTTGTGGGAAGGGAGTAATAAGTGCGGGGAAAAAGAAAGTGGGCATTAGGATTAGCATGTATAATGTGTAGGGTGGGGTGTCTTGGGAAGGGCTGTACAACACAGAGAAGACATGTAGTGATTCTACAGCATCTTAGTACATGCTGACGGAGAGCGACTGTAACTGGGATTTGGGGTGACTTGGTGAAGAGGGTAGACAGAATAACATAATTTTCTGCATGTGATTGTATATTAATGAGAACAAAAAGAATTTCAAAGTGCAGTAAGAGCACAGCTCTCAAATATCAGAATAAAAGTACAGCCTTTGAGTGCTCCAATCAAACGACACAGGGTTAGAAGAACTGATGAAAACTCAAGAACACCTACGTGCTCCCTTACTGGAGACTCACTTGAGATCCAAGGACACAGACAAACTACAAGCTGAAGGGGCGGGGACAGGTACCCTACACAAGTGAAACTGAGAAACAAAGAAAGAAATGGATTCTGTTTTGGACCCCAGAGAGAGTCAGTAGCAAATAGCCCTATCTAGCCACCGTGAATTCTTTTTGTTTGGTTTCAGCAGTGCTCAGGCATAGATTTAGTGGTGCAGCAACTTCCTTCTCATTTCCTCTCACCTCAACAAATTAATTGCTGTAATAATATGCGTCTGGGCATTTATAATCATTGCTTTTTATGATGTTCACGAATGTAAAGAAGTAATAACCACCTAAAGAGGGAAGTTTGGACACTCAAATAAACACTTCACTCCACAACACACTCTTTGTTCCCAACTGCTCCTGTCCAGAAATAGGTGTTAATTCATATTTGTCCCTCCACCTATCATCAGTGATCACGCCAATGTCCCTCAAACATGGTGGTGTGCAAAGGGCCAAGTACACTTTTCTGTCGACAACAGGCCCAGACGAAGGATACTTGTGGTCTTCAGGGAACACTTACTCACTGAATGTGGCTAAATAAAGTCAACAAGCGAGCAGGAAGTATAAGAGGACAGAGGAGAAAGATACGGGTTCAAGTCCTTTCACCTCCATTTACTGGTTTTGTAAGCACACTCTGCAGACTCTACCTGAAAGCGTATCAGTGAACACAGTGCTCTCCTTATGGCTTAGTTACCTTGCAAGGTTTCTGGAAGCATAATGTAGGGAAGAGACATAGGCTATGTTGTTAACTGTTCTGTACATAAGGATAGATGGGCAGACAAAAAGATGATTGTTTCATAGATAGATAGGTAGACAGACGACAGGTGATAGATAGATAGATAGGTACATAGATAAATATATGATAGACATCATAGATACATGATAGGAAGATTGATAGACAGATACATAGATAGATACATAGATACATAGATAGACAGACAAACATTTAGATAGATAGATACAGATACATGTCGATTGACACAAAGCTATTGTTCATAACCAGGAGTTGAATGGTGAATAACATAGCTAAACTACAAACAAAAAGGAAGAATGAAATCCAGTTTAAAAAGTGCAGTAAGCAAGCCTTAAGAAGAAAACAAATACTACCATTTGCAATGACGTGGATGGAGCAAGACGGTAGTATGTTCAGAAAAATAGGGCAGGCTGAAAAAGGCAAGTACCAAGTGATTTCACTCATGTGTAGAGTATAACAACAAAGAAAAACTGAAGTAAAAAAACAGCAGCAGACTCACAGAACCCGAGAGTTGACTAAAAGTAACCAAAGGAAAAAGGACTGGGCAGGGTGAGTCTGAAGGGAGGGATAAGTGTGGGGAGAAAGAATGGGGGCATTAAGTTTAGCATGTATAATGCGCGGGGTCGGGTGTGCATGGGGAGTACTGTACAACACAGAGAAGACTAGTAGAGATCATATAGCATCTTACTACCCACTGACGGACAGTGACTGTAACGGGGACTTTTTGGGGGGACATGGTGAAGGGGTCTACAGCATCCAACTACGCTGATCGACAGTGACTGAAGAGGTTTTTCGGGGGGACTTGGTGAAGGGGGGAGCATAGTAAACATAATGTTCTTCACGTGATTGTAGATTAATGATAAAAAATATTCTTTAAGTGCAATAAGTGCACAGCTCTGAATCATCAGAATAAAAGGTCAGGCACTGAGTGCTGCAAACAAAAGACACAGGGATAAAAGAAGGGATGAAAACTCAAGACACCTACGTGCTTACTTACAGGAGACTCACTTGAGATCCAAGGACACAGACAAACTACAAGCCGAAGGTGTGTGGACAAGTACCCTACACGAGTGAAACGGAAAATCAAACAATCAAGCAAATGGATTCTGTTTGAGTCCCCAGAGACAGTCAGCAGAAAATAGCCCTATCTGGCCACCGTGAATTCTTTTTGTTTGGTTTCAACAGTTCCCAGCCATAGATTTAGTGGTGCAGCAACATACTTCTCATTTTCTCTCACCTCAACAACTGAGTTGCTGTAATAATAAGCATCTGGGCCTTTGAAATCAGTGGATTTTATGATGTTCACGAACGTGAAAATCTAATAACCACCTAAAGAGGGAAGTTTGGACACTCAAATAAACACGTCACTCCACAATACACTGTTAGCTCCCAACTGCTCCTGTCTAGAAATTGGTGTTCCTTTTTATTTGACCCTCCGTCCTATCGGCGGTGATCACGCTGATGTCCTTCAAACATGGTGGTGAGCGAAGCAACAAGTTGACTTTTCTGACGACAACAGGCCCAGAGGAATGATACTTGAGATCTTCAGGGAGCCCTTAGTCAATGAATGTGGCTAAATACAGACAGCAAGTTAGAAGGAGATGAAAGAGGACAGAGGATAGAGACACGGGTTCAAGTCCCAGCACAACCATTCCCTGGTTTTGTAGGTACACGCGGCCGACTCGAACTGCAAGTGTCTCGGTGAACCCAGTGCTCCCTCTGCAGCCTAGATACTTTGCAGGATTTTGGGGAGCATAGTGTATGAAAGTGATATAGGGTATATGGTTAACTGTTCTGCACACATGGACAGATGGACAGAAAAAAAGGATGATTGATTGAGTGATTGATAAAAAGATAGACAGAAAGATAGATAGATATAGGTACATATCGATTAGCACAAAGCTACTGCCCAAAACAAGGAGAGCAATGGTGAAAGCACATTGCAAAACTACAAACAAAAAAGAAGAATGAAATCCAGTTTAAAAAGTGCAGTAAGCAGCCATAAGAAGAAAACGAATCCTATCATTTGCAAATAACGTGGATGGAGCTCGAGGGGATTATGCTCAGTCAAATAGTCCAGGCGGAGAAATACATGTACCAAATGACTTCACTCATGTGTGGAGTATGATAACAAAGAAAAACTGAAGGAAAAGACAGCAGCAGACTCACAGAACCCGAGAGTGGACCTACAGTTACCAAAGAGAAAGGGACTGGGTAGGGTTTGTGGGAAGGGAGTAATAAGTGCGGGGAAAAAGAAAGTGGGCATTAGGATTAGCATGTATAATGTGTAGGGTGGGGTGTCTTGGGAAGGGCTGTACAACACAGAGAAGACATGTAGTGATTCTACAGCATCTTAGTACATGCTGACGGAGAGCGACTGTAACTGGGATTTGGGGTGACTTGGTGAAGAGGGTAGACAGAATAACATAATTTTCTGCATGTGATTGTATATTAATGAGAACAAAAAGAATTTCAAAGTGCAGTAAGAGCACAGCTCTCAAATATCAGAATAAAAGTACAGCCTTTGAGTGCTCCAATCAAACGACACAGGGTTAGAAGAACTGATGAAAACTCAAGAACACCTACGTGCTCCCTTACTGGAGACTCACTTGAGATCCAAGGACACAGACAAACTACAAGCTGAAGGGGCGGGGACAGGTACCCTACACAAGTGAAACTGAGAAACAAAGAAAGAAATGGATTCTGTTTTGGACCCCAGAGAGAGTCAGTAGCAAATAGCCCTATCTAGCCACCGTGAATTCTTTTTGTTTGGTTTCAGCAGTGCTCAGGCATAGATTTAGTGGTGCAGCAACTTCCTTCTCATTTCCTCTCACCTCAACAAATTAATTGCTGTAATAATATGCGTCTGGGCATTTATAATCATTGCTTTTTATGATGTTCACGAATGTAAAGAAGTAATAACCACCTAAAGAGGGAAGTTTGGACACTCAAATAAACACTTCACTCCACAACACACTCTTTGTTCCCAACTGCTCCTGTCCAGAAATAGGTGTTAATTCATATTTGTCCCTCCACCTATCATCAGTGATCACGCCAATGTCCCTCAAACATGGTGGTGTGCAAAGGGCCAAGTACACTTTTCTGTCGACAACAGGCCCAGACGAAGGATACTTGTGGTCTTCAGGGAACACTTACTCACTGAATGTGGCTAAATAAAGTCAACAAGCGAGCAGGAAGTATAAGAGGACAGAGGAGAAAGATACGGGTTCAAGTCCTTTCACCTCCATTTACTGGTTTTGTAAGCACACTCTGCAGACTCTACCTGAAAGCGTATCAGTGAACACAGTGCTCTCCTTATGGCTTAGTTACCTTGCAAGGTTTCTGGAAGCATAATGTAGGGAAGAGACATAGGCTATGTTGTTAACTGTTCTGTACATAAGGATAGATGGGCAGACAAAAAGATGATTGTTTCATAGATAGATAGGTAGACAGACGACAGGTGATAGATAGATAGATAGGTACATAGATAAATATATGATAGACATCATAGATACATGATAGGAAGATTGATAGACAGATACATAGATAGATACATAGATACATAGATAGACAGACAAACATTTAGATAGATAGATACAGATACATGTCGATTGACACAAAGCTATTGTTCATAACCAGGAGTTGAATGGTGAATAACATAGCTAAACTACAAACAAAAAGGAAGAATGAAATCCAGTTTAAAAAGTGCAGTAAGCAAGCCTTAAGAAGAAAACAAATACTACCATTTGCAATGACGTGGATGGAGCAAGACGGTAGTATGTTCAGAAAAATAGGGCAGGCTGAAAAAGGCAAGTACCAAGTGATTTCACTCATGTGTAGAGTATAACAACAAAGAAAAACTGAAGTAAAAAAACAGCAGCAGACTCACAGAACCCGAGAGTTGACTAAAAGTAACCAAAGGAAAAAGGACTGGGCAGGGTGAGTCTGAAGGGAGGGATAAGTGTGGGGAGAAAGAATGGGGGCATTAAGTTTAGCATGTATAATGCGCGGGGTCGGGTGTGCATGGGGAGTACTGTACAACACAGAGAAGACTAGTAGAGATCATATAGCATCTTACTACCCACTGACGGACAGTGACTGTAACGGGGACTTTTTGGGGGGACATGGTGAAGGGGTCTACAGCATCCAACTACGCTGATCGACAGTGACTGAAGAGGTTTTTCGGGGGGACTTGGTGAAGGGGGGAGCATAGTAAACATAATGTTCTTCACGTGATTGTAGATTAATGATAAAAAATATTCTTTAAGTGCAATAAGTGCACAGCTCTGAATCATCAGAATAAAAGGTCAGGCACTGAGTGCTGCAAACAAAAGACACAGGGATAAAAGAAGGGATGAAAACTCAAGACACCTACGTGCTTACTTACAGGAGACTCACTTGAGATCCAAGGACACAGACAAACTACAAGCCGAAGGTGTGTGGACAAGTACCCTACACGAGTGAAACGGAAAATCAAACAATCAAGCAAATGGATTCTGTTTGAGTCCCCAGAGACAGTCAGCAGAAAATAGCCCTATCTGGCCACCGTGAATTCTTTTTGTTTGGTTTCAACAGTTCCCAGCCATAGATTTAGTGGTGCAGCAACATACTTCTCATTTTCTCTCACCTCAACAACTGAGTTGCTGTAATAATAAGCATCTGGGCCTTTGAAATCAGTGGATTTTATGATGTTCACGAACGTGAAAATCTAATAACCACCTAAAGAGGGAAGTTTGGACACTCAAATAAACACGTCACTCCACAATACACTGTTAGCTCCCAACTGCTCCTGTCTAGAAATTGGTGTTCCTTTTTATTTGACCCTCCGTCCTATCGGCGGTGATCACGCTGATGTCCTTCAAACATGGTGGTGAGCGAAGCAACAAGTTGACTTTTCTGACGACAACAGGCCCAGAGGAATGATACTTGAGATCTTCAGGGAGCCCTTAGTCAATGAATGTGGCTAAATACAGACAGCAAGTTAGAAGGAGATGAAAGAGGACAGAGGATAGAGACACGGGTTCAAGTCCCAGCACAACCATTCCCTGGTTTTGTAGGTACACGCGGCCGACTCAAACTGCAAGTGTCTCGGTGAACCCAGTGCTCCCTCTGCAGCCTAGATACTTTGCAGGATTTTGGGGAGCATAGTGTATGAAAGTGATATAGGGTATATGGTTAACTGTTCTGCACACATGGACAGATGGACAGAAAAAAAGGATGATTGATTGAGTGATTGATAAAAAGATAGACAGAAAGATAGATAGATATAGGTACATATCGATTAGCACAAAGCTACTGCCCAAAACAAGGAGAGCAATGGTGAAAGCACATTGCAAAACTACAAACAAAAAAGAAGAATGAAATCCAGTTTAAAAAGTGCAGTAAGCAGCCATAAGAAGAAAACGAATCCTATCATTTGCAAATAACGTGGATGGAGCTCGAGGGGATTATGCTCAGTCAAATAGTCCAGGCGGAGAAATACATGTACCAAATGACTTCACTCATGTGTGGAGTATGATAACAAAGAAAAACTGAAGGAAAAGACAGCAGCAGACTCACAGAACCCGAGAGTGGACCTACAGTTACCAAAGAGAAAGGGACTGGGTAGGGTTTGTGGGAAGGGAGTAATAAGTGCGGGGAAAAAGAAAGTGGGCATTAGGATTAGCATGTATAATGTGTAGGGTGGGGTGTCTTGGGAAGGGCTGTACAACACAGAGAAGACATGTAGTGATTCTACAGCATCTTAGTACATGCTGACGGAGAGCGACTGTAACTGGGATTTGGGGTGACTTGGTGAAGAGGGTAGACAGAATAACATAATTTTCTGCATGTGATTGTATATTAATGAGAACAAAAAGAATTTCAAAGTGCAGTAAGAGCACAGCTCTCAAATATCAGAATAAAAGTACAGCCTTTGAGTGCTCCAATCAAACGACACAGGGTTAGAAGAACTGATGAAAACTCAAGAACACCTACGTGCTCCCTTACTGGAGACTCACTTGAGATCCAAGGACACAGACAAACTACAAGCTGAAGGGGCGGGGACAGGTACCCTACACAAGTGAAACTGAGAAACAAAGAAAGAAATGGATTCTGTTTTGGACCCCAGAGAGAGTCAGTAGCAAATAGCCCTATCTAGCCACCGTGAATTCTTTTTGTTTGGTTTCAGCAGTGCTCAGGCATAGATTTAGTGGTGCAGCAACTTCCTTCTCATTTCCTCTCACCTCAACAAATTAATTGCTGTAATAATATGCGTCTGGGCATTTATAATCATTGCTTTTTATGATGTTCACGAATGTAAAGAAGTAATAACCACCTAAAGAGGGAAGTTTGGACACTCAAATAAACACTTCACTCCACAACACACTCTTTGTTCCCAACTGCTCCTGTCCAGAAATAGGTGTTAATTCATATTTGTCCCTCCACCTATCATCAGTGATCACGCCAATGTCCCTCAAACATGGTGGTGTGCAAAGGGCCAAGTACACTTTTCTGTCGACAACAGGCCCAGACGAAGGATACTTGTGGTCTTCAGGGAACACTTACTCACTGAATGTGGCTAAATAAAGTCAACAAGCGAGCAGGAAGTATAAGAGGACAGAGGAGAAAGATACGGGTTCAAGTCCTTTCACCTCCATTTACTGGTTTTGTAAGCACACTCTGCAGACTCTACCTGAAAGCGTATCAGTGAACACAGTGCTCTCCTTATGGCTTAGTTACCTTGCAAGGTTTCTGGAAGCATAATGTAGGGAAGAGACATAGGCTATGTTGTTAACTGTTCTGTACATAAGGATAGATGGGCAGACAAAAAGATGATTGTTTCATAGATAGATAGGTAGACAGACGACAGGTGATAGATAGATAGATAGGTACATAGATAAATATATGATAGACATCATAGATACATGATAGGAAGATTGATAGACAGATACATAGATAGATACATAGATACATAGATAGACAGACAAACATTTAGATAGATAGATACAGATACATGTCGATTGACACAAAGCTATTGTTCATAACCAGGAGTTGAATGGTGAATAACATAGCTAAACTACAAACAAAAAGGAAGAATGAAATCCAGTTTAAAAAGTGCAGTAAGCAAGCCTTAAGAAGAAAACAAATACTACCATTTGCAATGACGTGGATGGAGCAAGACGGTAGTATGTTCAGAAAAATAGGGCAGGCTGAAAAAGGCAAGTACCAAGTGATTTCACTCATGTGTAGAGTATAACAACAAAGAAAAACTGAAGTAAAAAAACAGCAGCAGACTCACAGAACCCGAGAGTTGACTAAAAGTAACCAAAGGAAAAAGGACTGGGCAGGGTGAGTCTGAAGGGAGGGATAAGTGTGGGGAGAAAGAATGGGGGCATTAAGTTTAGCATGTATAATGCGCGGGGTCGGGTGTGCATGGGGAGTACTGTACAACACAGAGAAGACTAGTAGAGATCATATAGCATCTTACTACCCACTGACGGACAGTGACTGTAACGGGGACTTTTTGGGGGGACATGGTGAAGGGGTCTACAGCATCCAACTACGCTGATCGACAGTGACTGAAGAGGTTTTTCGGGGGGACTTGGTGAACGGGGGAGCATAGTAAACATAATGTTCTTCACGTGATTGTAGATTAATGATAAAAAATATTCTTTAAGTGCAATAAGTGCACAGCTCTGAATCATCAGAATAAAAGGTCAGGCACTGAGTGCTGCAAACAAAAGACACAGGGATAAAAGAAGGGATGAAAACTCAAGACACCTACGTGCTTACTTACAGGAGACTCACTTGAGATCCAAGGACACAGAAAAACTACAAGCCGAAGGTGTGTGGACAAGTACCCTACACGAGTGAAACGGAAAATCAAACAATCAAGCAAATGGATTCTGTTTGAGTCCCCAGAGACAGTCAGCAGAAAATAGCCCTATCTGGCCACCGTGAATTCTTTTTGTTTGGTTTCAACAGTTCCCAGCCATAGATTTAGTGGTGCAGCAACATACTTCTCATTTTCTCTCACCTCAACAACTGAGTTGCTGTAATAATAAGCATCTGGGCCTTTGAAATCAGTGGATTTTATGATGTTCACGAACGTGAAAATCTAATAACCACCTAAAGAGGGAAGTTTGGACACTCAAATAAACACGTCACTCCACAATACACTGTTAGCTCCCAACTGCTCCTGTCTAGAAATTGGTGTTCCTTTTTATTTGACCCTCCGTCCTATCGGCGGTGATCACGCTGATGTCCTTCAAACATGGTGGTGAGCGAAGCAACAAGTTGACTTTTCTGACGACAACAGGCCCAGAGGAATGATACTTGAGATCTTCAGGGAGCCCTTAGTCAATGAATGTGGCTAAATACAGACAGCAAGTTAGAAGGAGATGAAAGAGGACAGAGGATAGAGACACGGGTTCAAGTCCCAGCACAACCATTCCCTGGTTTTGTAGGTACACGCGGCCGACTCAAACTGCAAGTGTCTCGGTGAACCCAGTGCTCCCTCTGCAGCCTAGATACTTTGCAGGATTTTGGGGAGCATAGTGTATGAAAGTGATATAGGGTATATGGTTAACTGTTCTGCACACATGGACAGATGGACAGAAAAAAAGGATGATTGATTGAGTGATTGATAAAAAGATAGACAGAAAGATAGATAGATATAGGTACATATCGATTAGCACAAAGCTACTGCTCAAAACAAGGAGAGCAATGGTGAAAGCACATTGCAAAACTACAAACAAAAAAGAAGAATGAAATCCAGTTTAAAAAGTGCAGTAAGCAGCCATAAGAAGAAAACGAATCCTATCATTTGCAAATAACGTGGATGGAGCTCGAGGGGATTATGCTCAGTCAAATAGTCCAGGCGGAGAAATACATGTACCAAATGACTTCACTCATGTGTGGAGTATGATAACAAAGAAAAACTGAAGGAAAAGACAGCAGCAGACTCACAGAACCCGAGAGTGGACCTACAGTTACCAAAGAGAAAGGGACTGGGTAGGGTTTGTGGGAAGGGAGTAATAAGTGCGGGGAAAAAGAAAGTGGGCATTAGGATTAGCATGTATAATGTGTAGGGTGGGGTGTCTTGGGAAGGGCTGTACAACACAGGGAAGACATGTAGTGATTCTACAGCATCTTAGTCCATGCTGACGGAGAGCGACTGTAACTGGGATTTGGGGTGACTTGGTGAAGAGGGTAGACAGAATAACATAATTTTCTGCATGTGATTGTATATTAATGAGAACAAGAAGAATTTCAAAGTGCAGTAAGAGCACAGCTCTCAAATATCAGAATAAAAGTACAGCCTTTGAGTGCTCCAATCAAACGACACAGGGTTAGAAGAACTGATGAAAACTCAAGACCACCTACGTGCTCCCTTACTGGAGACTCACTTGAGATCCAAGGACACAGACAAACTACAAGCTGAAGGGGCGGGGACAGGTACCTACACAAGTGAAACTGAGAAACAAAGAAAGAAATGGATTCTGTTTTGGACCCCAGAGAGAGTCAGTAGAAAATAGCCCTATCTAGCCACCGTGAATTCTTTTTGTTTGGTTTCAGCAGTGCTCAGGCATAGATTTAGTGGTGCAGCAACTTCCTTCTCATTTCCTATCACCTCAACAAATTAATTGCTGTAATAATATGCGTCTGGGCATTTATAATCATTGCTTTTTATGATGTTCACGAATGTAAAGAAGTAATAACCACCTAAAGAGGGAAGTTTGGACACTCAAATAAACACTGCACTCCACAACAAACTCTTTGTTCCCAAATGCTCCTGTCCAGAAATAGGTGTTAATTCATATTTGTCCCTCCACCTATCATCAGTGATCACGCCAATGTCCCTCAAACATGGTGGTGTGCAAAGGGCCAAGTACACTTTTCTGTCGACAACAGGCCCAGACGAAGGATACTTGTGGTCTTCAGGGAACACTTACTCACTGAATGTGGCTAAATAAAGTCAACAAGCGAGCAGAAAGTATAAGAGGACAGAGGACAAAGATACGGGTTCAAGTCCTTTCACCTCCATTTACTGGTTTTGTAAGCACACTCTGCTGACTCTACCTGAAAGCGTATCAGTGAACACAGTGCTCTCCTTATGGCTTAGTTACCTTGCAAGGTTTCTGGAAGCATAATGTAGGGAAGAGACATAGGCTATGTTGTTAACTGTTCTGTACATAAGGATAGATGGGCAGACAAAAAGATGATTGTTTCATAGATAGATAGGTAGACAGACGACAGGTGAAAGATAGATAGATAGGTACATAGATTAATATATGATAGACATCATCGATAGATGATAGGAAGATTGATAGATAGATATATAGATAGATACATAGATACATAGATAGACAGACAGACATTTAGATAGATAGATACAGATACATGTCGATTGACACAAAGCTACTGTTCATAACCAGGAGTTGAATGGTGAATAATATAGCTAAACTACAAACAAAAAGGAAGAATGAAATCCAGTTTAAAAAGTGCAGTAAGCAGCCTTAAGAAGAAAACAAATACTACCATTTGCAATGACGTGGATGGAGCAAGACGGTAGTATGTTCAGAAAAATAGGGCAGGCTGAAAAAGGCAAGAACCAAGTGATTTCACTCATGTGTGGAGTATAACAACAAAGAAAAACTGAAGTAAAATAACAGCAGCAGACTCACAGAACCCGAGAGTTGACTAAAAGTAACCAAAGGAAAAAGGACTGGGCAGGGTGAGTCTGAAGGGAGAGATAAGTGTGGGGGAAAGAATGGGGGCATTAAGTTTAGCATGTATAATGCGCAGGGTCGGGTGTGCATGGGGAGTACTGTACAACACAGAGAAGACTAGTAGAGATCATATAGCATCTTACTACTCACTGACGGACAGTGACTGTAACGGGGACTTTTGGGGGGGACATGGTGAAGGGGTCTACAGCATCCAACTACGCTGATCGACAGTGACTGAAGAGGTTTTTCGGGGGGACTTGGTGAAGGGGGGAGCATAGTAAACATAATGTTCTTCACGTGATTGTAGATTAATGATAAAAAATATTCTTTAAGTGCAATAAGTGCACAGCTCTGAATCATCAGAATAAAAGGTCAGGCACTGAGTGCTGCAAACAAAAGACACAGGGATAAAAGAAGGGATGAAAACTCAAGACACCTACGTGCTTACTTACAGGAGACTCACTTGAGATCCAAGGACACAGACAAACTACAAGCCGAAGGTGTGTGGACAAGTACCCTACACGAGTGAAACGGAAAATCAAACAATCAAGCAAATGGATTCTGTTTGAGTCCCCAGAGACAGTCAGCAGAAAATAGCCCTATCTGGCCACCGTGAATTCTTTTTGTTTGGTTTCAACAGTTCCCAGCCATAGATTTAGTGGTGCAGCAACATACTTCTCATTTTCTCTCACCTCAACAAGTGAGTTGCTGTAATAATAAGCATCTGGGCCTTTGAAATCAGTGGATTTTATGATGTTCACGAACGTGAAAATCTAATAACCACCTAAAGAGGGAAGTTTGGACACTCAAATAAACACGTCACTCCACAATACACTGTTAGCTCCCAACTGCTCCTGTCTAGAAATTGGTGTTCCTTTTTATTTGACCCTCCGTCCTATCGGCGGTGATCACGCTGATGTCCTTCAAACATGGTGGTGAGCGAAGCAACAAGTTGACTTTTCTGTCGACAACAGGCCCAGAGGAATGATACTTGAGATCTTCAGGGAGCCCTTAGTCAATGAATGTGGCTAAATACAGACAGCAAGTTAGAAGGAGATGAAAGAGGACAGAGGATAGAGACACGGGTTCAAGTCCCAGCACAACCATTCCCTGGTTTTGTAGGTACACGCGGCCGACTCGAACTGCAAGTGTCTCGGTGAACCCAGTGCTCCCTCTGCAGCCTAGATACTTTGCAGGATTTTGGGGAGCATAGTGTATGAAAGTGATATAGGGTATATGGTTAACTGTTCTGCACACATGGACAGATGGACAGAAAAAAAGGATGATTGATTGAGTGATTGATAAAAAGATAGACAGAAAGATAGATAGATATAGGTACATATCGATTAGCACAAAGCTACTGCTCAAAACAAGGAGAGCAATGGTGAAAGCACATTGCAAAACTACAAACAAAAAAGAAGAATGAAATCCAGTTTAAAAAGTGCAGTAAGCAGCCATAAGAAGAAAACGAATCCTATCATTTGCAAATAACGTGGATGGAGCTCGAGGGGATTATGCTCAGTCAAATAGTCCAGGCGGAGAAATACATGTACCAAATGATTTCACTCATGTGTGGAGTATGATAACAAAGAAAAACTGAAGGAAAAGACAGCAGCAGACTCACAGAACCCGAGAGTGGACCTACAGTTACCAAAGAGAAAGGGACTGGGTAGGGTTTGTGGGAAGGGAGTAATAAGTGCGGGGAAAAAGAAAGTGGGCATTAGGATTAGCATGTATAATGTGTAGGGTGGGGTGTCTTGGGAAGGGCTGTACAACACAGAGAAGACATGTAGTGATTCTACAGCATCTTAGTACATGCTGACGGAGAGTGACTGTAACTGGGATTTGGGGTGACTTGGTGAAGAGGGTAGACAGAATAACATAATTTTCTGCATGTCATTGTATATTAATGAGAACAAAAAGAATTTCAAAGTGCAGTAAGAGCACAGCTCTCAAATATCAGAATAAAAGTACAGCCTTTGAGTGCTCCAATCAAACGACACAGGGTTAGAAGAACTGATGAAAACTCAAGACCACCTACGTGCTCCCTTACTGGAGACTCACTTGAGATCCAAGGACACAGACAAACTACAAGCTGAAGGGGCGGGGACAGGTACCCTACACAAGTGAAACTGAGAAACAAAGAAAGAAATGGATTCTGTTTTGGACCCCAGAGAGAGTCAGTAGAAAATAGCCCTATCTAGCCACCGTGAACTCTTTTTGTTTGGTTTCAGCAGTGCTCAGGCATAGATTTAGTGGTGCAGCAACTTCCTTCTCATTTCCTCTCACCTCAACAAATTAATTGCTGTAATAATATGCGTCTGGGCATTTATAATCATTGCTTTTTATGATGTTCACGAATGTAAAGAAGTAATAACCACCTAAAGAGGGAAGTTTGGACACTCAAATAAACACTTCACTCCACAACACACTCTTTGTTCCCAACTGCTACTGTCCAGAAATAGGTGTTAATTCATATTTGTCCCTCCACCTATCATCAGTGATCACGCCAATGTCCCTCAAACATGGTGGTGTGCAAAGGGCCAAGTACACTTTTCTGTCGACAACAGGCCCAGACGAAGGATACTTGTGGTCTTCAGGGAACACTTACTCACTGAATGTGGCTAAATAAAGTCAACAAGCGAGCAGAAAGTATAAGAGGACAGAGGACAAAGATACGGGTTCAAGTCCTTTCACCTCCATTTACTGGTTTTGTAAGCACACTCTGCTGACTCTACCTGAAAGCGTATCAGTGAACACAGTGCTCTCCTTATGGCTTAGTTACCTTGCAAGGTTTCTGGAAGCATAATGTAGGGAAGAGACATAGGCTATGTTGTTAACTGTTCTGTACATAAGGATAGATGGGCAGACAAAAAGATGATTGTTTCATAGATAGATAGGTAGACAGACGACAGGTGAAAGATAGATAGATAGGTACATAGATTAATATATGATAGACATCATCGATAGATGATAGGAAGATTGATAGATAGATATATAGATAGATACATAGATACATAGATAGACAGACAGACATTTAGATAGATAGATACAGATACATGTCGATTGACACAAAGCTACTGTTCATAACCAGGAGTTGAATGGTGAATAATATAGCTAAACTACAAACAAAAAGGAAGAATGAAATCCAGTTTAAAAAGTGCAGTAAGCAGCCTTAAGAAGAAAACAAATACTACCATTTGCAATGACGTGGATGGAGCAAGACGGTAGTATGTTCAGAAAAATAGGGCAGGCTGAAAAAGGCAAGAACCAAGTGATTTCACTCATGTGTGGAGTATAACAACAAAGAAAAACTGAAGTAAAATAACAGCAGCAGACTCACAGAACCCGAGAGTTGACTAAAAGTAACCAAAGGAAAAAGGACTGGGCAGGGTGAGTCTGAAGGGAGAGATAAGTGTGGGGGAAAGAATGGGGGCATTAAGTTTAGCATGTATAATGCGCAGGGTCGGGTGTGCATGGGGAGTACTGTACAACACAGAGAAGACTAGTAGAGATCATATAGCATCTTACTACTCACTGACGGACAGTGACTGTAACGGGGACTTTTGGGGGGGACATGGTGAAGGGGTCTACAGCATCCAACTACGCTGATCGACAGTGACTGAAGAGGTTTTTCGGGGGGACTTGGTGAAGGGGGGAGCATAGTAAACATAATGTTCTTCACGTGATTGTAGATTAATGATAAAAAATATTCTTTAAGTGCAATAAGTGCACAGCTCTGAATCATCAGAATAAAAGGTCAGGCACTGAGTGCTGCAAACAAAAGACACAGGGATAAAAGAAGGGATGAAAACTCAAGACACCTACGTGCTTACTTACAGGAGACTCACTTGAGATCCAAGGACACAGACAAACTACAAGCCGAAGGTGTGTGGACAAGTACCCTACACGAGTGAAACGGAAAATCAAACAATCAAGCAAATGGATTCTGTTTGAGTCCCCAGAGACAGTCAGCAGAAAATAGCCCTATCTGGCCACCGTGAATTCTTTTTGTTTGGTTTCAACAGTTCCCAGCCATAGATTTAGTGGTGCAGCAACATACTTCTCATTTTCTCTCACCTCAACAAGTGAGTTGCTGTAATAATAAGCATCTGGGCCTTTGAAATCAGTGGATTTTATGATGTTCACGAACGTGAAAATCTAATAACCACCTAAAGAGGGAAGTTTGGACACTCAAATAAACACGTCACTCCACAATACACTGTTAGCTCCCAACTGCTCCTGTCTAGAAATTGGTGTTCCTTTTTATTTGACCCTCCGTCCTATCGGCGGTGATCACGCTGATGTCCTTCAAACATGGTGGTGAGCGAAGCAACAAGTTGACTTTTCTGTCGACAACAGGCCCAGAGGAATGATACTTGAGATCTTCAGGGAGCCCTTAGTCAATGAATGTGGCTAAATACAGACAGCAAGTTAGAAGGAGATGAAAGAGGACAGAGGATAGAGACACGGGTTCAAGTCCCAGCACAACCATTCCCTGGTTTTGTAGGTACACGCGGCCGACTCGAACTGCAAGTGTCTCGGTGAACCCAGTGCTCCCTCTGCAGCCTAGATACTTTGCAGGATTTTGGGGAGCATAGTGTATGAAAGTGATATAGGGTATATGGTTAACTGTTCTGCACACATGGACAGATGGACAGAAAAAAAGGATGATTGATTGAGTGATTGATAAAAAGATAGACAGAAAGATAGATAGATATAGGTACATATCGATTAGCACAAAGCTACTGCTCAAAACAAGGAGAGCAATGGTGAAAGCACATTGCAAAACTACAAACAAAAAAGAAGAATGAAATCCAGTTTAAAAAGTGCAGTAAGCAGCCATAAGAAGAAAACGAATCCTATCATTTGCAAATAACGTGGATGGAGCTCGAGGGGATTATGCTCAGTCAAATAGTCCAGGCGGAGAAATACATGTACCAAATGATTTCACTCATGTGTGGAGTATGATAACAAAGAAAAACTGAAGGAAAAGACAGCAGCAGACTCACAGAACCCGAGAGTGGACCTACAGTTACCAAAGAGAAAGGGACTGGGTAGGGTTTGTGGGAAGGGAGTAATAAGTGCGGGGAAAAAGAAAGTGGGCATTAGGATTAGCATGTATAATGTGTAGGGTGGGGTGTCTTGGGAAGGGCTGTACAACACAGAGAAGACATGTAGTGATTCTACAGCATCTTAGTACATGCTGACGGAGAGTGACTGTAACTGGGATTTGGGGTGACTTGGTGAAGAGGGTAGACAGAATAACATAATTTTCTGCATGTCATTGTATATTAATGAGAACAAAAAGAATTTCAAAGTGCAGTAAGAGCACAGCTCTCAAATATCAGAATAAAAGTACAGCCTTTGAGTGCTCCAATCAAACGACACAGGGTTAGAAGAACTGATGAAAACTCAAGACCACCTACGTGCTCCCTTACTGGAGACTCACTTGAGATCCAAGGACACAGACAAACTACAAGCTGAAGGGGCGGGGACAGGTACCCTACACAAGTGAAACTGAGAAACAAAGAAAGAAATGGATTCTGTTTTGGACCCCAGAGAGAGTCAGTAGAAAATAGCCCTATCTAGCCACCGTGAACTCTTTTTGTTTGGTTTCAGCAGTGCTCAGGCATAGATTTAGTGGTGCAGCAACTTCCTTCTCATTTCCTCTCACCTCAACAAATTAATTGCTGTAATAATATGCGTCTGGGCATTTATAATCATTGCTTTTTATGATGTTCACGAATGTAAAGAAGTAATAACCACCTAAAGAGGGAAGTTTGGACACTCAAATAAACACTTCACTCCACAACACACTCTTTGTTCCCAACTGCTACTGTCCAGAAATAGGTGTTAATTCATATTTGTCCCTCCACCTATCATCAGTGATCACGCCAATGTCCCTCAAACATGGTGGTGTGCAAAGGGCCAAGTACACTTTTCTGTCGACAACAGGCCCAGACGAAGGATACTTGTGGTCTTCAGGGATCACTTACTCACTGAATGTGGCTAAATAAAGTCACCAAGCGAGCAGGAAGTATAAGAGGACAGAGGACAAAGATACGGGTTCAAGTCCTTTCACCTCCATTTACTGGTTTTGTAAGCACACTCTGCTGACTCTACCTGAAAGCGTATCAGTGAACACAGTGCTCTCCTTATGGCTTAGTTACCTTGCAAGGTTTCTGGAAGCATAATGTAGGGAAGAGACATAGGCTATGTTGTTAACTGTTCTGTACATAAGGATAGATGGGCAGACAAAAAGATGATTGTTTCATAGATAGATAGGTAGACAGACGACAGGTGAAAGATAGATAGATAAGTACATAGATTAATATATGATAGACATCATAGATAGATGATAGGAAGATTGATAGATAGATACATAGATAGATACATAGATACATAGATAGACAGACAAACATTTAGATAGATAGATACAGATACATGTCGAATGACACAAAGCTATTGTTCATAACCAGGAGTTGAATGGTGAATAACATAGCTAAACTACAAACAAAAAGGAAGAATGAAATCCAGTTTAAAAAGTGCAGTAAGCAGCCTTAAGAAGAAAACAAATACTACCATTTGCAATGACTTGGATGGAGCAAGACGGTAGTATGTTCAGAAAAATAGGGCAGGCTGGAAAAGGCAAGTACCAAGTGATTTCACTCATGTGTGGAGTATAACAACAAAGAAAAACTGAAGTAAAATAACAGCAGCAGACTCACAGAACCCGAGAGTTGACTAAAAGTAACCAAAGGAAAAAGGACTGGGCAGGGTGAGTCTGAAGGGAGGGATAAGTGTGGGGAGAAAGAATGGGGGCATTAAGTTTAGCATGTATAATGCGCGGGGTCGGGTGTGCATGGGGAGTACTGTACAACACAGAGAAGACTAGTAGAGATCATATAGCATCTTACTACTCACTGACGGACAGTGACTGTAACGGGGACTTTTGGGGGGGACATGGTGAAGGGGTCTACAGCATCCAACTACGCTGATCGACAGTGACTGAAGAGGTTTTTCGGGGGGACTTGGTGAAGGGGGGAGCATAGTAAACATAATGTTCTTCACGTGATTGTAGATTAATGATAAAAAATATTCTTTAAGTGCAATAAGTGCACAGCTCTGAATCATCAGAATAAAAGGTCAGGCACTGAGTGCTGCAAACAAAAGACACAGGGATAAAAGAAGGGATGAAAACTCAAGACACCTACGTGCTTACTTACAGGAGACTCACTTGAGATCCAAGGACACAGACAAACTACAAGCCGAAGGTGTGTGGACAAGTACCCTACACGAGTGAAACGGAAAATCAAACAATCAAGCAAATGGATTCTGTTTGAGTCCCCAGAGACAGTCAGCAGAAAATAGCCCTATCTGGCCACCGTGAATTCTTTTTGTTTGGTTTCAACAGTTCCCAGCCATAGATTTAGTGGTGCAGCAACATACTTCTCATTTTCTCTCACCTCAACAACTGAGTTGCTGTAATAATAAGCATCTGGGCCTTTGAAATCAGTGGATTTTATGATGTTCACGAACGTGAAAATCTAATAACCACCTAAAGAGGGAAGTTTGGACACTCAAATAAACACGTCACTCCACAATACACTGTTAGCTCCCAACTGCTCCTGTCTAGAAATTGGTGTTCCTTTTTATTTGACCCTCCGTCCTATCGGCGGTGATCACGCTGATGTCCTTCAAACATGGTGGTGAGCGAAGCAACAAGTTGACTTTTCTGACGACAACAGGCCCAGAGGAATGATACTTGAGATCTTCAGGGAGCCCTTAGTCAATGAATGTGGCTAAATACAGACAGCAAGTTAGAAGGAGATGAAAGAGGACAGAGGATAGAGACACGGGTTCAAGTCCCAGCACAACCATTCCCTGGTTTTGTAGGTACACGCGGCCGACTCAAACTGCAAGTGTCTCGGTGAACCCAGTGCTCCCTCTGCAGCCTAGATACTTTGCAGGATTTTGGGGAGCATAGTGTATGAAAGTGATATAGGGTATATGGTTAACTGTTCTGCACACATGGACAGATGGACAGAAAAAAAGGATGATTGATTGAGTGATTGATAAAAAGATAGACAGAAAGATAGATAGATATAGGTACATATCGATTAGCACAAAGCTACTGCTCAAAACAAGGAGAGCAATGGTGAAAGCACATTGCAAAACTACAAACAAAAAAGAAGAATGAAATCCAGTTTAAAAAGTGCAGTAAGCAGCCATAAGAAGAAAACGAATCCTATCATTTGCAAATAACGTGGATGGAGCTCGAGGGGATTATGCTCAGTCAAATAGTCCAGGCGGAGAAATACATGTACCAAATGACTTCACTCATGTGTGGAGTATGATAACAAAGAAAAACTGAAGGAAAAGACAGCAGCAGACTCACAGAACCCGAGAGTGGACCTACAGTTACCAAAGAGAAAGGGACTGGGTAGGGTTTGTGGGAAGGGAGTAATAAGTGCGGGGAAAAAGAAAGTGGGCATTAGGATTAGCATGTATAATGTGTAGGGTGGGGTGTCTTGGGAAGGGCTGTACAACACAGGGAAGACATGTAGTGATTCTACAGCATCTTAGTACATGCTGACGGAGAGCGACTGTAACTGGGATTTGGGGTGACTTGGTGAAGAGGGTAGACAGAATAACATAATTTTCTGCATGTGATTGTATATTAATGAGAACAAGAAGAATTTCAAAGTGCAGTAAGAGCACAGCTCTCAAATATCAGAATAAAAGTACAGCCTTTGAGTGCTCCAATCAAACGACACAGGGTTAGAAGAACTGATGAAAACTCAAGACCACCTACGTGCTCCCTTACTGGAGACTCACTTGAGATCCAAGGACACAGACAAACTACAAGCTGAAGGGGCGGGGACAGGTACCTACACAAGTGAAACTGAGAAACAAAGAAAGAAATGGATTCTGTTTTGGACCCCAGAGAGAGTCAGTAGAAAATAGCCCTATCTAGCCACCGTGAATTCTTTTTGTTTGGTTTCAGCAGTGCTCAGGCATAGATTTAGTGGTGCAGCAACTTCCTTCTCATTTCCTCTCACCTCAACAAATGAATTGCTGTAATAATATGCGTCTGGGCATTTATAATCATTGCTTTTTATGATGTTCACGAATGTAAAGAAGTAATAACCACCTAAAGAGGGAAGTTTGGACACTCAAATAAACACTTCACTCCACAACACACTCTTTGTTGCCAACTGCTCCTGTCCAGAAATAGGTGTTAATTCATATTTGTCCCTCCACCTATCAGCAGTGATCACGCCAATGTCCCTCAAACATGGTGGTGTGCAAAGGGCCAAGTACACTTTTCTGTCGACAACAGGCCCAGACGAAGGATACTTGTGGTCTTCAGGGATCACTTACTCACTGAATGTGGCTAAATAAAGTCAACAAGCGAGCAGGAAGTATAAGAGGACAGAGGACAAAGATACGGGTTCAAGTCCTTTCACCTCCATTTACTGGTTTTGTAAGCACACTCTGCTGACTCTACCTGAAAGCGTATCTGTGAACACTGTGCTCTCCTTATGGCTTAGTTACCTTGCAAGATTTCTGGAAGCATAATGTAGGGAAGAGACATAGGCTATGTTGTTAACTGTTCTGTACATAAGGATAGATGGGCAGACAAAAAGATGATTGTTTTATAGATAGATAGGTAGACAGACGACAGGTGAAAGAGAGATAGGTACATAGATTAATAGATGATAGACATCATAGATAGATGATAGGAAGATAGATAGATAGATACATAGATAGATACATAGATACATAGATATATACATGCATAGATACATAGATAGACAGACAGACCTTTAGATAGATAGATACAGATACATGTCGTTTGACACAAAGCTATTGTTCATAAACAGGAGTTGAATGGTGAATAACATAGCTAAACTACAAACAAAAAGGAAGAATGAAATCCAGTTTAAAAAGTGCAGTAAGCAGCCTTAAGAAGAAAACAAATACTACCATTTGCAATGACGTGGATTTAGCAAGATGGTAGTATGTTCAGAAAAATAGGGCAGGCGGATAAAGGCAAGTACCAAGTGATTTCACTCATGTGTGGAGTATAACAACAAAGAAAAACTGAAGTAAAAAAACAGCAGCAGACTCACAGAACCCGAGAGTTGACTAAAAGTAACCAAAGGAAAAAGGACTGGGCAGGGTGAGTCTGAAGGGAGGGATAAGTGTGGGGAGAAAGAATGGGGGCATTAAGTTTAGCATGTATAATGCGCGGGGTCGGGTGTGCATGGGGAGTACTGTACAACACAGAGAAGACTAGTAGAGATCATATAGCATCCTACTACTCACTGATGGACCGTGACGGTAACGGTGACTTTTGGGGGGGACATGGTGAAGGGGTCTACAGCATCCAACTACGCGGATCGACAGCGACTGAAGAGGTTTTTCGGGGGGACTTGGTGAAGGGGGGAGCATAGTAAACATAATGTTCTTCACGTGATTGTAGATTAATGATAAAAAATATTCTTTAAGTGCAATAAGTGCACAGCTCTGAATCATCAGAATAAAAGGTCTGGCACTGAGTGCTGCAAACAAAAGACACAGGGATAAAAGAAGGGATGAAATCTCAAGACACCTACGTGCTTACTTACAGGAGACTCACTTGAGATCCAAGGACACAGACAAACTACAAGCCGAAGGTGTGTGGACAAGTACCCTACACGAGTGAAACGGAAAATCAAACAATCAAGCAAATGGATTCTGTTTGAGTCCCCAGAGACAGTCAGCAGAAAATAGCCCTATCTGGCCACCGTGAATTCTTTTTGTTTGGTTTCAACAGTTCCCAGCCATAGATTTAGTGGTGCAGCAACATACTTCTCATTTTCTCTCACCTCAACAGCTGAGTTGCTGTAATAATAAGCATCTGGGCCTTTGAAATCAGTGGATTTTATGTTGTTCACGAATGTGAAAATCTAATAACCACCTAAAGAGGGAAGTTTGGACACTCAAATAAACACGTCACTCCACAATACACTGTTAGCTCCCAACTGCTCCTGTCTAGAAATTGGTGTTCCATTTTATTTGACCCTCCGTCCTATCGGCGGTGATCACGCTGATGTAATTCAAACATGGTGGTGAGCGAAGCAACAAGTTGACTTTTCTGTCGACAACAGGCCCAGAGGAATGATACTTGAGATCTTCAGGGAGCACTTAGTCAACGAATGTGGCTAAATACAGACAGCAAGTTAGAAGGAGATGAAAGAGGACAGAGGATAGAGACACGGGTTCAAGTCCCAGCACAACCATTCCCTGGTTTTGTAGGTACACGCGGCCGACTCAAACTGCAAGTGTCTCGGTGAACCCAGTGCTCCCTCTGCAGCCTAGATACTTTGCAGGATTTTGGGGAGCATAGTGTATGAAAGTGATATAGGGTATATGGTTAACTGTTCTGCACACATGGACAGATGGACAGAAAAAAAGGATGATTGATTGAGTGATTGATAAAAAGATAGACAGAAAGATAGATAGATATAGGTACATATCGATTAGCACAAAGCTACTGCTCAAAAAAAGGAGAGCAATGGTGAAAGCACATTGCAAAATTACAAACAAAAAGAAGAATGAAATCCAGTTTAAAAAGTGCAGTAAGCAGCCATAAGAAGGAAACGAATCCTATCATTTGCAATAACGTTGATGGAGCTCGAGGGTATTATGCTCAGTCAAATAGGCCAAGCGGAGAAATACATGTACCAAATGATTTCACTCATGTGTGGAGTATGATAACAAAGAAAAACTGAAGGAAAAGACAGCAGCAGACACACAGAACCCGAGAGAGGACCTACAGTTACCAAAAGAGAAAGGGACTGGGTAGGGTTTGCGGGAAGGGAGTAATAAGTGCGGGGAAAAAGAAAGTGGGCATTAGGATTAGCATGTATAATGTGTAGGGTGGGGTGTCTTGGGTAGGGCTGTACAACACAGAGAAGACATGTAGTGATTCTACAGCATCTTAGTACATGCTGACGGAGAGCGGCTGTTACTGGGATTTGTGGAGACTTGGTGAAGAGGGTAGACATAATAACATAATTTTCTGCATGTGATTGTATATTAATGAGAACAAAAAGAATTTCAAAGTGCAGTAAGAGCACAGCTCTCAAATATCAGAATAAAAGTACAGCCTTTGATTGCTCCAATCAAAAGATACAGGGTTAGAAGAACTGATGAAAACTCAAGACCACCTACGTGCTCCCTTACGGGAGACTCACTTGAGATCCAAGGACACAGTCAAACTACAAGCTGAAGGGGCGAGGACAGGTACCCTACACAAGTGAAACTGAGAAACAAAGAAAGAAATGGATTCTGTTTTGGACCCCAGAGAGAGTCAGTAGAAAATAGCCCTATCTAGCCACCGTGAATTCTTTTTGTTTGGTTTCAGCAGTGCTCAGGCATAGATTTAGTGGTGCAGCAACTTCCTTCTCATTTCCTCTCACCTCAATAAATGAATTGCTGTAATAATATGCGTCTGGGCATTTATAATCATTGCTTTTTATGATGTTCACGAATGTAAAGAAGTAATAACCACCTAAAGAGGGAAGTTTGGACACTCAAATAAACACTTCACTCCACAACACACTCTTTGTTCCCAACTGCTCCTGTCCAGAAATAGGTGTTAATTCATATTTGTCCCTCCACCTATCATCAGTGATCACGCCAATGTCCCTCAAACATGGTGGTGTGCAAAGGGCCAAGTACACTTTTCTGTCGACAACAGGCCCAGACGAAGGATACTTGTGGTCTTCAGGGATCACTTACTCACTGAATGTGGCTAAATAAAGTCAACAAGCGAGCAGGAAGTATAAGAGGACAGAGGACAAAGATACGGGTTCAAGTCCTTTCACCTCCATTTACTGGTTTTGTAAGCACACTCTGCTGACTCTACCTGAAAGCGTATCTGTGAACACAGTGCTCTCCTTATGGCTTAGTTACCTTGCAAGATTTCTGGAAGCATAATGAAGGGAAGAGACATAGGCTATGTTGTTAACTGTTCTGTACATAAGGATAGATGGGCAGACAAAAAGATGATTGTTTCATAGATAGATAGGTAGACAGACGACAGGTGAAAGAGAGATAGGTACATAGATTAATAGATGATAGACATCATAGATAGATGATAGGAAGATAGATAGATAGATACATAGATAGATACATAGATACATAGATATATACATGCATAGATACATAGATAGACAGACAGACCTTTAGATAGATAGATACAGATACATGTCGTTTGACACAAAGCTATTGTTCATAACAAGGAGTTGAATGGTGAATAACATAGCTAAACTGCAAACAAAAAGGAAGAATGAAATCCAGTTTAAAAAGTGCAGTAAGCAGCCTTAAGAAGAAAACAAATACTACCATTTGCAATGACGTGGATTTAGCAAGATGGTAGTATGTTCAGAAAAATAGGGCAGGCGGATAAAGGCAAATACCAAGTGATTTCACTCATGTGTGGAGTATAACAACAAAGAAAAACTGAAGTAAAAAAACAGCAGCAGACTCACAGAACACGAGAGTTGACTAAAAGTAACCAAAGGAAAAAGGACTGGGCAGGGTGAGTCTGAAGGGAGGGATAAGTGTGGGGAGAAAGAATGGGGGCATTAAGTTTAGCATGTATAATGCGCGGGGTCGGGTGTGCATGGGGAGTACTGTACAACACAGAGAAGACTAGTAGAGATCATATAGCATCCTACTACTCACTGATGGACCGTGACGGTAACGGTGACTTTTGGGGGGGACATGGTGAAGTGGTCTACAGCATCCAACTACGCGGATCGACAGCGACTGAAGAGGTTTTTCGGGGGGACTTGGTGAAGGGGGGAGCATAGTAAACATAATGTTCTTCACGTGATTGTAGATTAATGATAAAAAATATTCTTTAAGTGCAATAAGTGCACAGCTCTGAATCATCAGAATAAAAGGTCTGGCACTGAGTGCTGCAAACAAAAGACACAGGGATAAAAGAAGGGATGAAAACTCAAGACACCTACGTGCTTACTTACAGGAGACTCACTTGAGATCCAAGGACACAGACAAACTACAAGCCGAAGGTGTGTGGACAAGTACCCTACACGAGTGAAACGGAAAATCAAACAATCAAGCAAATGGATTCTGTTTGAGTCCCCAGAGACAGTCAGCAGAAAATAGCCCTATCTGGCCACCGTGAATTCTTTTTGTTTGGTTTCAACAGTTCCCAGCCATAGATTTAGTGGTGCAGCAACATACTTCTCATTTTCTCTCACCTCAACAACTGAGTTGCTGTAATAATAAGCATCTGGGCCTTTGAAATCAGTGGATTTTATGTTGTTCACGAATGTGAAAATCTAATAACCACCTAAAGAGGGAAGTTTGGACACTCAAATAAACACGTCACTCCACAATACACTGTTAGCTCCCAACTGCTCCTGTCTAGAAATTGGTGTTCCATTTTATTTGACCCTCCGTCCTATCGGCGGTGATCACGCTGATGTAATTCAAACATGGTGGTGAGCGAAGCAACAAGTTGACTTTTCTGTCGACAACAGGCCCAGAGGAATGATACTTGAGATCTTCAGGGAGCACTTAGTCAATGAATGTGGCTAAATACAGACAGCAAGTTAGAAGGAGATGAAAGAGGACAGAGGATAGAGACACGGGTTCAAGTCCCAGCACAACCATTCCCTGGTTTTGTAGGTACACGCGGCCGACTCAAACTGCAAGTGACTCGGTGAAACCAGTGCTCCCTCTGCAGCCTAGATACTTTGCAGGATTTTGGGGAGCATAGTGTAGGAAAGTGGTATAGGGTATATGGTTAACTGTTCTGCACACATGGAGATGGAAAGACAAAAGAATGATTGATTGAGTGATTGATAAAAAGATAGACAGAAAGATAGATAGATATAAGTACATATCGATTAGCACAAAGCTACTGCTCAAAACAAGGAGAGCAATGGTGAAAGCACATTGCAAAATTACAAACAAAAAGAAGAATGAAATCCAGTTTAAAAAGTGCAGTAAGCAGCCATAAGAAGGAAACGAATCCTATCATTTGCAATAACGTTGATGGAGCTCGAGGTTATTATGCTCAGTCAAATAGGCCAGGCGGAGAAATACATGTACCAAATGATTTCACTCATGTGTGGAGTATGATAACAAAGAAAAACTGAAGGAAAAGACAGCAGCAGACTCACAGAACCCGAGAGTGGACCTACAGTTACCAAAAGAGAAAGGGACTGGGTAGGGTTTGTGGGGAGTAATAAGTGCGGGGAAAAAGAAAGTGGGCATTAGGATTAGCATGTATAATGTGTAGGGTGGGGTGTCTTGGGTAGGGCTGTACAACACAGAGAAGACATGTAGTGATTCTACAGCATCTTAGTACATGCTGACGGAGAGCGGCTGTTACTGGGATTTGGGGAGACTTGGTGAAGAGGGTAGACAGAATAACATAATTTTCTGCATGTGATTGTATATTAATGAGAACAAAAAGAATTTCAAAGTGCAGTATGAGCACAGCTCTCAAATATCAGAATAAAAGTACAGCCTTTGAGTGCTCCAATCAAAAGACACAGGGTTAGAAGAACTGATGAAAACACAAGACCACCTACGTGCTCCCTTACTGGAGACTCACTTGAGATCCAAGGACACAGACAAACTACAAGCTGAAGGGGCGGGGACAGGTACCCTACACAAGTGAAACTGAGAAACAAAAAAAGAAATGGATTCTGTTTTGGACCTCAGAGAGATTCAGTAGAAAACAGCCCTATCTAGCCACCGTGAATTCTTTTTGTTTGGTTTCAGCAGTGCTCAGGCATAGATTTAGTGGTGCAGCAACTTCCTTCTCATTTCCTCTCACCTCAATAAATGAATTGCTGTAATAATATGCGTCTGGGCATTTATAATCATTGCTTTTTATGATGTTCACGAATGTAAAGAAGTAATAACCACCTAAAGAGGGAAGTTTGGACACTCAAATAAACACTTCACTCCACAACACACTCTTTGTTCCCAAATGCTCCTGTCCAGAAATAGGTGTTAATTCATATTTGTCCCTCCACCTATCAGCAGTGATCACGCCAATGTCCCTCAAACATGGTGGTGTGCAAACTTCCAAGTACACTTTTCTGTCGACAACAGGCCCAGACGAAGGATACTTGTGGTCTTCAGGGATCACTTACTCACTGAATGTGGCTAAATAAAGTCAACAAGCGAGCAGGAAGTATAAGAGGACAGAGGACAAAGATACGGGTTCAAGTCCTTTCACCTCCATTTACTGGTTTTGTAAGCACACTCTGCTGACTCTACCTGAAAGCGTATCTGTGAACACAGTGCTCTCCTTATGGCTTAGTTACCTTGCAAGATTTCTGGAAGCATAATGTAGGGAAGAGACATAGGCTATGTTGTTAACTGTTCTGTACATAAGGATAGATGGGCAGACAAAAAGATGATTGTTTTATAGATAGATAGGTAGACAGACGACAGGTGAAAGAGAGATAGGTACCTAGATTAATAGATGATAGACATCATAGATAGATGATAGGAAGATAGATAGATAGATACATAGATAGATACATAGATACATAGATATATACATGCATAGATACATAGATAGACAGACAGACCTTTAGATAGATAGATACAGATACATGTCGTTTGACACAAAGCTATTGTTCATAACCAGGAGTTGAATGGTGAATAACATAGCTAAACTACAAACAAAAAGGAAGAATGAAATCCAGTTTAAAAAGTGCAGTAAGCAGCCTTAAGAAGAAAACAAATACTACCATTTGCAATGACGTGGATTTAGCAAGATGGTAGTATGTTCAGAAAAATAGGGCAGGCGGATAAAGGCAAGTACCAAGTGATTTCACTCATGTGTGGAATATAACAACAAAGAAAAACTGAAGTAAAAAATCAGCAGCAGACTCACAGAACCCGAGAGTTGACTAAAAGTAACCAAAGGAAAAAGGACTGGGCAGGGTGAGTCTGAAGGGAGGGATAAGTGTGGGGAGAAAGAATGGGGGCATTAAGTTTAGCATGTATAATGCGCGGGGTCGGGTGTGCATGGGGAGTACTGTACAACACAGAGAAGACTAGTAGAGATCATATAGCATCCTACTACTCACTGATGGACCGTGACGGAAACGGGGACTTTTGGGGGGGACATGGTGAAGGGGTCTACAGCATCCAACTACGCGGATCGACAGTGACTGAAGAGGTTTTTCGGGGGGACTTGGTGAAGGGGGGAGCATAGTAAACATAATGTTCTTCACGTGATTGTAGATTAATGATAAAAAATATTCTTTAAGTGCAATAAGTGCACAGCTCTGAATCATCAGAATAAAAGGTCAGGCACTGAGTGCTGCAAACAAAAGACACATGGATAAAAGAAGGGATGAAAACTCAAGACACCTACGTGCTTACTTACAGGAGACTCACTTGAGATCCAAGGACACAGACAAACTACAAGCCGAAGGTGTGTGGACAAGTACCCTACACGAGTGAAACGGAAATCAAACAATCAAGCAAATGGATTCTGTTTGAGTCCCCAGAGACAGTCAGCAGGAAATAGCCCTATCTGGCCACCGTGAATTCTTTTTGTTTGGTTTCAACAGTTCCCAGCCATAGATTTAGTGGTGCAGCAACATACTTCTCATTTTCTCTCACCTCAACAACTGAGTTGCTGTAATAATAAGCATCTGGGCCTTTGAAATCAGTGGATTTTATGATGTTCACGAACGTGAAAATCTAATAACCACCTAAAGAGGGAAGTTTGGACACTCAAATAAACACGTCACTCCACAATACACTGTTAGCTCCCAACTGCTCCTGTCTAGAAATTGGTGTTCCTTTTTATTTGACCCTCCGTCCTATCGGCGGTGATCACGCTGATGTCCTTCAAACATGGTGGTGAGCGAAGCAACAAGTTGACTTTTCTGTCGACAACAGGCCCAGAGGAATGATACTTGAGATCTTCAGGGAGCCCTTAGTCAATGAATGTGGCTAAATACAGACAGCAAGTTAGAAGGAGATGAAAGAGGACAGAGGATAGAGACACGGGTTCAAGTCCCAGCACAACCATTCCCTGGTTTTGTAGGTACAAGCGGCCGACTCGAACTGCAAGTGTCTCGGTGAACCCAGTGCTCCCTCTGCAGCCTAGATACTTTGCAGGATTTTGGGGAGCATAGTGTAGGAAAGTGATATAGGGTATATGGTTAACTGTTCTGCACACATGGACAGATGGACAGACAAAAGGATGATTGATTGAGTGATTGATAAATAGATAGACAGACAGATAGATAGATATAGGTACATATCGATTAGCACAAAGCTACTGCTCAAAACAAGGAGAGCAATGGTGAAAGCACATTGCAAAACTAGAAACAAAAAAGAATGAAATCCAGTTTAAAAGTGCAGTAAGCAGCCATAAGAAGAAAACGAATCCTATCATTTGCAATAACGTGGATGGAGCTCGAGGGTATTATGCTCAGTCAAATGGGCCAGGCGGAGAAATACATGTACCAAATGATTTCACTCATGTGTGGAGTATGATATCAAAGAAAAACTGAAGGAAAAGACAGCAGCAGACTCACAGAACCCGAGAGTGGACCTACAGTTACCAAAGAGAAAGGGACTGGGTAGGGTTTGTGGGAAGGGAGTAATAAGTGCGGGGAAAAAGAAAGAGGGCATTAGGATTAGCATGTATAATGTGTAGGGTGGGGTGTCTTGGGTAGGGCTGTACAACACAGAGAAGACATGTAGTGATTTTACAGCATCTTAGTGCATGCTGACGGAGAGCGGCTGTTACTGGGATTTGGGGTGACTTGGTGAAGAGGGTAGACAGAATAACATAATTTTCTTCATGTGATTGTATATTAATGAGAACAAAAAGAATTTCAAAGTGCAGTAAGAGCACAGCTCTCAAATATCAGAATAAAAGTACAGCCTTTGAGTGCTCCAATCAAAAGACACAGGGTTAGAAGAACTGATGAAAACACAAGACCACCTACGTGCTCCCTTACTGGAGACTCACTTGAGATCCAAGGACACAGACAAACTCCAAGCTGAAGGGGCGGGGACAGGTACCCTACAAAAGTGAAACTGAGAAACAAAGAAAGAAATGGATTCTGTTTTGGACCCCAGAGAGAGTCAGTAGAAAATAGCCCTATCTAGCCACCGTGAATTCTTTTTGTTTGGTTTCAGCCGTGCTCAGGCATAGATTTAGTGGTGCAGCAACTTCCTTCTCATTTCCTCTCACCTCAACAAATGAATTGCTGTAATAATATGCGTCTGGGCATTTATAATCATTGCTTTTTATGATGTTCACGAATGTAAAGAAGTAATAACCACCTAAAGAGGGAGTTTGGACACTCAAATAAACACTTCACTCCACAACACACTCTTTGTTCCCAACTGCTCCTGTCCAGAAATAGGTGTTAATTCATATTTGTCCCTCCACCTATCATCAGTGATCACGCCAATGTCCCTCAAACATGGTGGTGTGCAAAGGGCCAAGTACACTTTTCTGTCGACAACAGGCCCAGACGAAGGATACTTGTGTTCTTCAGGGATCACTTACTCACTGAATGTGGCTAAATAAAGTCAACAAGCGAGCAGGAAGTATAAGAGGACAGAGGACAAAGATACGGGTTCAAGTCCTTTCACCTCCATTTACTGGTTTTGTAAGCACACTCTGCTGACTCTACCTGAAAGCGTATCTGTGAACACAGTGCTCTCCTTATGGCTTAGTTACCTTGCAAGATTTCTGGAAGCATAATGTAGGGAAGAGACATAGGCTATGTTGTTAACTGTTCTGTACATAAGGATAGATGGGCAGACAAAAAGATGATTGTTTTATAGATAGATAGGTAGACAGACGACAGGTGAAAGAGAGATAGGTACATAGATTAATAGATGATAGACATCATAGATAGATGATAGGAAGATAGATAGATACATAGATAGATACATAGATATATAGATATATACATGCATAGATACATAGATAGACAGACAAACCTTTAGATAGATAGATACAGATACATGTCGTTTGACACAAAGCTATTGTTCATAACCAGGAGTTGAATGGTGAATAACATAGCTAAACTACAAACAAAAAGGAAGAATGAAATCCAGTTTAAAAAGTGCAGTAAGCAGCCTTAAGAAGAAAACAAATACTACCATTTGCAATGACGTGGATTTAGCAAGATGGTAGTATGTTCAGAAAAATAGGGCAGGCGGATAAAGGCAAATACCAAGTGATTTCACTCATGTGTGGAGTATAACAACAAAGAAAAACTGAAGTAAAAAAACAGCAGCAGACTCACAGAACACGAGAGTTGACTAAAAGTAACCAAAGGAAAAAGGACTGGGCAGGGTGAGTCTGAAGGGAGGGATAAGTGTGGGGAGAAAGAATGGGGGCATTAAGTTTAGCATGTATAATGCGCGGGGTCGGGTGTGCATGGGGAGTACTGTACAACACAGAGAAGACTAGTAGAGATCATATAGCATCCTACTACTCACTGATGGACCGTGACGGTAACGGTGACTTTTGGGGGGGACATGGTGAAGTGGTCTACAGCATCCAACTACGCGGATCGACAGCGACTGAAGAGGTTTTTCGGGGGGACTTGGTGAAGGGGGGAGCATAGTAAACATAATGTTCTTCACGTGATTGTAGATTAATGATAAAAAATATTCTTTAAGTGCAATAAGTGCACAGCTCTGAATCATCAGAATAAAAGGTCTGGCACTGAGTGCTGCAAACAAAAGACACAGGGATAAAAGAAGGGATGAAAACTCAAGACACCTACGTGCTTACTTACAGGAGACTCACTTGAGATCCAAGGACACAGACAAACTACAAGCCGAAGGTGTGTGGACAAGTACCCTACACGAGTGAAACGGAAAATCAAACAATCAAGCAAATGGATTCTGTTTGAGTCCCCAGAGACAGTCAGCAGAAAATAGCCCTATCTGGCCACCGTGAATTCTTTTTGTTTGGTTTCAACAGTTCCCAGCCATAGATTTAGTGGTGCAGCAACATACTTCTCATTTTCTCTCACCTCAACAACTGAGTTGCTGTAATAATAAGCATCTGGGCCTTTGAAATCAGTGGATTTTATGTTGTTCACGAATGTGAAAATCTAATAACCACCTAAAGAGGGAAGTTTGGACACTCAAATAAACACGTCACTCCACAATACACTGTTAGCTCCCAACTGCTCCTGTCTAGAAATTGGTGTTCCATTTTATTTGACCCTCCGTCCTATCGGCGGTGATCACGCTGATGTAATTCAAACATGGTGGTGAGCGAAGCAACAAGTTGACTTTTCTGTCGACAACAGGCCCAGAGGAATGATACTTGAGATCTTCAGGGAGCACTTAGTCAATGAATGTGGCTAAATACAGACAGCAAGTTAGAAGGAGATGAAAGAGGACAGAGGATAGAGACACGGGTTCAAGTCCCAGCACAACCATTCCCTGGTTTTGTAGGTACACGCGGCCGACTCAAACTGCAAGTGACTCGGTGAAACCAGTGCTCCCTCTGCAGCCTAGATACTTTGCAGGATTTTGGGGAGCATAGTGTAGGAAAGTGGTATAGGGTATATGGTTAACTGTTCTGCACACATGGAGATGGAAAGACAAAAGAATGATTGATTGAGTGATTGATAAAAAGATAGACAGAAAGATAGATAGATATAGGTACATATCGATTAGCACAAAGCTACTGCTCAAAACAAGGAGAGCAATGGTGAAAGCACATTGCAAAATTACAAACAAAAAGAAGAATGAAATCCAGTTTAAAAAGTGCAGTAAGCAGCCATAAGAAGGAAACGAATCCTATCATTTGCAATAACGTTGATGGAGCTCGAGGGTATTATGCTCAGTCAAATAGGCCAGGCGGAGAAATACATGTACCAAATGATTTCACTCATGTGTGGAGTATGATAACAAAGAAAAACTGAAGGAAAAGACAGCAGCAGACTCACAGAACCCGAGAGTGGACCTACAGTTACCAAAAGAGAAAGGGACTGGGTAGGGTTTGTGGGGAGTAATAAGTGCGGGGAAAAAGAAAGTGGGCATTAGGATTAGCATGTATAATGTGTAGGGTGGGGTGTCTTGGGTAGGGCTGTACAACACAGAGAAGACATGTAGTGATTCTACAGCATCTTAGTACATGCTGACGGACAGCGGCTGTTACTGGGATTTGGGGAGACTTGGTGAAGAGGGTAGACAGAATAACATAATTTTCTGCATGTGATTGTATATTAATGAGAACAAAAAGAATTTAAAAGTGCAGTAAGAGCACAGCTCTCAAATATCAGAATAAAAGTACAGCCTTTGAGTGCTCCAATCAAAAGACACAGGGTTAGAAGAACTGATGAAAACACAAGACCACCTACGTGCTCCCTTACTGGAGACTCACTTGAGATCCAAGGACACAGACAAACTACAAGCTGAAGGGGCGGGGACAGGTACCCTACACAAGTGAAACTGAGAAACAAAAAAAGAAATGGATTCTGTTTTGGACCTCAGAGAGAGTCAGTAGAAAACAGCCCTATCTAGCCACCGTGAATTCTTTTTGTTTGGTTTCAGCAGTGCTCAGGCATAGATTTAGTGGTGCAGCAACTTCCTTCTCATTTCCTCTCACCTCAATAAATGAATTGCTGTAATAATATGCGTCTGGGCATTTATAATCATTGCTTTTTATGATGTTCACGAATGTAAAGAAGTAATAACCACCTAAAGAGGGAAGTTTGGACACTCAAATAAACACTTCACTCCACAACACACTCTTTGTTCCCAAATGCTCCTGTCCAGAAATAGGTGTTAATTCATATTTGTCCCTCCACCTATCAGCAGTGATCACGCCAATGTCCCTCAAACATGGTGGTGTGCAAACTTCCAAGTACACTTTTCTGTCGACAACAGGCCCAGACGAAGGATACTTGTGGTCTTCAGGGATCACTTACTCACTGAATGTGGCTAAATAAAGTCAACAAGCGAGCAGGAAGTATAAGAGGACAGAGGACAAAGATACGGGTTCAAGTCCTTTCACCTCCATTTACTGGTTTTGTAAGCACACTCTGCTGACTCTACCTGAAAGCGTATCTGTGAACACAGTGCTCTCCTTATGGCTTAGTTACCTTGCAAGATTTCTGGAAGCATAATGTAGGGAAGAGACATAGGCTATGTTGTTAACTGTTCTGTACATAAGGATAGATGGGCAGACAAAAAGATGATTGTTTTATAGATAGATAGGTAGACAGACGACAGGTGAAAGAGAGATAGGTACCTAGATTAATAGATGATAGACATCATAGATAGATGATAGGAAGATAGATAGATAGATACATAGATAGATACATAGATACATAGATATATACATGCATAGATACATAGATAGACAGACAGACCTTTAGATAGATAGATACAGATACATGTCGTTTGACACAAAGCTATTGTTCATAACCAGGAGTTGAATGGTGAATAACATAGCTAAACTACAAACAAAAAGGAAGAATGAAATCCAGTTTAAAAAGTGCAGTAAGCAGCCTTAAGAAGAAAACAAATACTACCATTTGCAATGACGTGGATTTAGCAAGATGGTAGTATGTTCAGAAAAATAGGGCAGGCGGATAAAGGCAAGTACCAAGTGATTTCACTCATGTGTGGAATATAACAACAAAGAAAAACTGAAGTAAAAAATCAGCAGCAGACTCACAGAACCCGAGAGTTGACTAAAAGTAACCAAAGGAAAAAGGACTGGGCAGGGTGAGTCTGAAGGGAGGGATAAGTGTGGGGAGAAAGAATGGGGGCATTAAGTTTAGCATGTATAATGCGCGGGGTCGGGTGTGCATGGGGAGTACTGTACAACACAGAGAAGACTAGTAGAGATCATATAGCATCCTACTACTCACTGATGGACCGTGACGGTAACGGGGACTTTTGGGGGGGACATGGTGAAGGGGTCTACAGCATCCAACTACGCGGATCGACAGTGACTGAAGAGGTTTTTCGGGGGGACTTGGTGAAGGGGGGAGCATAGTAAACATAATGTTCTTCACGTGATTGTAGATTAATGATAAAAAATATTCTTTAAGTGCAATAAGTGCACAGCTCTGAATCATCAGAATAAAAGGTCAGGCACTGAGTGCTGCAAACAAAAGACACAGGGATAAAAGAAGGGATGAAAACTCAAGACACCTACGTGCTTACTTACAGGAGACTCACTTGAGATCCAAGGACACAGACAAACTACAAGCCGAAGGTGTGTGGACAAGTACCCTACACGAGTGAAACGGAAATCAAACAATCAAGCAAATGGATTCTGTTTGAGTCCCCAGAGACAGTCAGCAGGAAATAGCCCTATCTGGCCACCGTGAATTCTTTTTGTTTGGTTTCAACAGTTCCCAGCCATAGATTTAGTGGTGCAGCAACATACTTCTCATTTTCTCTCACCTCAACAACTGAGTTGCTGTAATAATAAGCATCTGGGCCTTTGAAATCAGTGGATTTTATGATGTTCACGAACGTGAAAATCTAATAACCACCTAAAGAGGGAAGTTTGGACACTCAAATAAACACGTCACTCCACAATACACTGTTAGCTCCCAACTGCTCCTGTCTAGAAATTGGTGTTCCATTTTATTTGACCCTCCGTCCTATCGGCGGTGATCACGCTGATGTCCTTCAAACATGGTGGTGAGCGAAGCAACAAGTTGACTTTTCTGTCGACAACAGGCCCAGAGGAATGATACTTGAGATCTTCAGGGAGCCCTTAGTCAATGAATGTGGCTAAATACAGACAGCAAGTTAGAAGGAGATGAAAGAGGACAGAGGATAGAGACACGGGTTCAAGTCCCAGCACAACCATTCCCTGGTTTTGTAGGTACAAGCGGCCGACTCGAACTGCAAGTGTCTCGGTGAACCCAGTGCTCCCTCTGCAGCCTAGATACTTTGCAGGATTTTGGGGAGCATAGTGTAGGAAAGTGATATAGGGTATATGGTTAACTGTTCTGCACACATGGACAGATGGACAGACAAAAGGATGATTGATTGAGTGATTGATAAATAGATAGACAGACAGATAGATAGATATAGGTACATATCGATTAGCACAAAGCTACTGCTCAAAACAAGGAGAGCAATGGTGAAAGCACATTGCAAAACTAGAAACAAAAAAGAATGAAATCCAGTTTAAAAGTGCAGTAAGCAGCCATAAGAAGAAAACGAATCCTATCATTTGCAATAACGTGGATGGAGCTCGAGGGTATTATGCTCAGTCAAATGGGCCAGGCGGAGAAATACATGTACCAAATGATTTCACTCATGTGTGGAGTATGATATCAAAGAAAAACTGAAGGAAAAGACAGCAGCAGACTCACAGAACCCGAGAGTGGACCTACAGTTACCAAAGAGAAAGGGACTGGGTAGGGTTTGTGGGAAGGGAGTAATAAGTGCGGGGAAAAAGAAAGAGGGCATTAGGATTAGCATGTATAATGTGTAGGGTGGGGTGTCTTGGGTAGGGCTGTACAACACAGAGAAGACATGTAGTGATTTTACAGCATCTTAGTGCATGCTGACGGAGAGCGGCTGTTACTGGGATTTGGGGTGACTTGGTGAAGAGGGTAGACAGAATAACATAATTTTCTGCATGTGATTGTATATTAATGAGAACAAAAAGAATTTCAAAGTGCAGTAAGAGCACAGCTCTCAAATATCAGAATAAAAGTACAGCCTTTGAGTGCTCCAATCAAAAGACACAGGGTTAGAAGAACTGATGAAAACACAAGACCACCTACGTGCTCCCTTACTGGAGACTCACTTGAGATCCAAGGACACAGACAAACTCCAAGCTGAAGGGGCGGGGACAGGTACCCTACAAAAGTGAAACTGAGAAACAAAGAAAGAAATGGATTCTGTTTTGGACCCCAGAGAGAGTCAGTAGAAAATAGCCCTATCTAGCCACCGTGAATTCTTTTTGTTTGGTTTCAGCAGTGCTCAGGCTTAGATTTAGTGGTGCAGCAACTTCCTTCTCATTTCCTCTCACCTCAACAAATGAATTGCTGTAATAATATGCGTCTGGGCATTTATAATCATTGCTTTTTATGATGTTCACGAATGTAAAGAAGTAATAACCACCTAAAGAGGGAGTTTGGACACTCAAATAAACACTTCACTCCACAACACACTCTTTGTTCCCAACTGCTCCTGTCCAGAAATAGGTGTTAATTCATATTTGTCCCTCCACCTATCATCAGTGATCACGCCAATGTCCCTCAAACATGGTGGTGTGCAAAGGGCCAAGTACACTTTTCTGTCGACAACAGGCCCAGACGAAGGATACTTGTGTTCTTCAGGGATCACTTACTCACTGAATGTGGCTAAATAAAGTCAACAAGCGAGCAGGAAGTATAAGAGGACAGAGGACAAAGATACGGGTTCAAGTCCTTTCACCTCCATTTACTGGTTTTGTAAGCACACTCTGCTGACTCTACCTGAAAGCGTATCTGTGAACACAGTGCTCTCCTTATGGCTTAGTTACCTTGCAAGATTTCTGGAAGCATAATGTAGGGAAGAGACATAGGCTATGTTGTTAACTGTTCTGTACATAAGGATAGATGGGCAGACAAAAAGATGATTGTTTTATAGATAGATAGGTAGACAGACGACAGGTGAAAGAGAGATAGGTACATAGATTAATAGATGATAGACATCATAGATAGATGATAGGAAGATAGATAGATACATAGATAGATACATAGATATATAGATATATACATGCATAGATACATAGATAGACAGACAAACCTTTAGATAGATAGATACAGATACATGTCGTTTGACACAAAGCTATTGTTCATAACCAGGAGTTGAATGGTGAATAACATAGCTAAACTACAAACAAAAAGGAAGAATGAAATCCAGTTTAAAAAGTGCAGTAAGCAGCCTTAAGAAGAAAACAAATACTACCATTTGCAATGACGTGGATTTAGCAAGATGGTAGTATTTTCAGAAAAATAGGGCAGGCTGAAAAAGGCAAGTACCAAGTGATTTCACTCATGTGTGGAGTATAACAACAAAGAAAAACTGAAGTAAATAATCAGCAGCAGACTCACAGAACCCGAGAGTTGACTAAAAGTAACCAAAGGAAAAAGGACTGGGCAGGGTGAGTCTGAAGGGAGGGATAAGTGTGGGGAGAAAGAATGGGGGCATTAAGTTTAGCAAGTATAATGCGCGGGGTCGGGTGTGCATGGGGAGTACTGTACAACACAGAGAAGACTAGTAGAGATCATATAGCATTCTACTACTCACTGATGGACCGTGACGGTAACGGGGACTTTTTGGGGGGACATGGTGAAGGGGTCTACAGCATCCAACTACGCGGATCGACAGTGACTGAAGAGGTTTTTCGGGGGGACTTGGTGAAGGGGGGAGCATAGTAAACATAATGTTCTTCACGTGATTGTAGATTAATGATAAAAAATATTCTTTAAGTGCAATAAGTGCACAGCTCTGAATCATCAGAATAAAAGGTCAGGCACTGAGTGCTGCAAACAAAAGTCACAGGGATAAAAGAAGGGATGAAAACTCAAGACACCTACGTGCTTACTTACAGGAGACTCACTTGAGATCCAAGGACACAGACAAACTACAAGCCGAAGGTGTGTGGACAAGTACCCTACACGAGTGAAACGGAAAATCAAACAATCAAGCAAATGGATTCTGTTTGAGTCCCCAGAGACAGTCAGCAGTAAATAGCCCTATCTGGCCACCGTGAATTCTTTTTGTTTGGTTTCAACACTTCCCAGCCATAGATTTAGTGGTGCAGCAACATACTTCTCATTTTCTCTCACCTCAACAACTGAGTTGCTGTAATAATAAGCATCTGGGCCTTTGAAATCAGTGGATTTTATGTTGTTCACGAATGTGAAAATCTAATAACCACCTAAAGAGGGAAGTTTGGACACTCAAATAAACACGTCACTCCACAATACACTGTTAGCTCCCAACTGCTCCTGTCTAGAAATTGGTGTTCCATTTTATTTGACCCTCCGTCCTATCGGCGGTGATCACGCTGATGTAATTCAAACATGGTGGTGAGCGAAGCAACAAGTTGACTTTTCTGTCGACAACAGGCCCAGAGGAATGATACTTGAGATCTTCAGGGAGCCCTTAGTCAATGAATGTGGCTAAATACAGACAGCAAGTTAGAAGGAGATGAAAGAGGACAGAGGATAGAGACACGGGTTCAAGTCCCAGCACAACCATTCCCTGGTTTTGTAGGTACACACGGCCGATTCGAACTGCAAGTGTCTCGGTGAAACCAGTGCTCCCTCTGCAGCCTAGATACTTTGCAGGATTTTGGGGAGCATAGTGTAGGAAAGTGATATAGGGTATATGGTTAACTGTTCTGCACACATGGACAGATGGAAAGACAAAAGGATGATTGATTGAGTGATAAAAAGATAGACAGAAAGATAGATAGATATAGGTACATATCGATTAGCACAAAGCTACTGCTCAAAACAAGGAGAGCAATGGTGAAAGCACATTGCAAATTTACAAACAAAAAGAAGAATGAAATCCAGTTTAAAAAGTGCAGTAAGCAGCCTTAAGAAGAAAACAAATACTACCACTTGCAATGACGTGGATTTAGCAAGATGGTAGTATTTTCAGAAAAATAGGGCAGGCGGATAAAGGCAAGTACCAAGTGATTTCACTCATGTGTGGAGTATAACAACAAAGAAAAACTGAAGTAAAAAATCAGCAGCAGACTCACAGAACCCGAGAGTTGACTAAAAGTAACCAAAGGAAAAAGGACTGGGCAGGGTGAGTCTGAAGGGAGGGATAAGTGTGGGGAGAAAGAATGGGGGCATTAAGTTTAGCATGTATAATGCGCGGGGTCGGGTGTGCATGGGGAGTACTGTACAACACAGAGAAGACTAGTAGAGATCATATAGCATCCTACTACTCACTGATGGACCGTGACGGTAACGGGGACTTTTGGGGGGGACATGGTGAAGGGGTCTACAGCATCCAACTACGCGGATCGACAGTGACTGAAGAGGTTTTTCGGGGGGACTTGGTGAAGGGGGGAGCATAGTAAACATAATGTTCTTCACGTGATTGTAGATTAATGATAAAAAATATTCTTTAAGTGCAATAAGTGCACAGCTCTGAATCATCAGAATAAAAGGTCAGGCACTGAGTGCTGCAAACAAAAGACACAGGGATAAAAGAAGGGATGAAAACTCAAGACACCTACGTGCTTACTTACAGGAGACTCACTTGAGATCCAAGGACACAGACAAACTACAAGCCGAAGGTGTGTGGACAAGTACCCTACACGAGTGAAACGGAAAATCAAACAATCAAGCAAATGGATTCTGTTTGAGTCCCCAGAGACAGTCAGCAGAAAATAGCCCTATCTGGCCACCGTGAATTCTTTTTGTTTGGTTTCAACAGTTCCCAGCCATAGATTTAGTGGTGCAGCAACATACTTCTCATTTTCTCTCACCTCAACAACTGAGTTGCTGTAATAATAAGCACCTGGGCCTTTGAAATCAGTGGATTTTATGTTGTTCACGAATGTGAAAATCTAATAACCACGTAAAGAGGGAAGTTTGGACACTCAAATAAACACGTCACTCCACAATACACTGTTAGCTCCCAACTGCTCCTGTCTAGAAATTGGTGTTCCATTTTATTTGACCCTCCGTCCTATCGGCGGTGATCACGCTGATGTAATTCAAACATGGTGGTGAGCGAAGCAACAAGTTGACTTTTCTGTCGACAACAGGCCCAGAGGAATGATACTTGAGATCTTCAGGGAGCCCTTAGTCAATGAATGTGGCTAAATACAGACAGCAAGTTAGAAGGAGATGAAAGAGGACAGAGGATAGAGACACGGGTTCAAGTCCCAGCACAACCATTCCCTGGTTTTGTAGGTACACGCGGCCGACTCCAACTGCAAGTGTTTTGGTTAACCCAGTGCTCCCTCTGCAGCCTAGATACTTTGCAGAATTTTGGGGAGCATAATGTAGGAAAGTGATATAGCGTATATGGTTAACTGTTCTGCACACATGGACAGATGGAAAGACAAAAGGATGATTGATTGAGTGATTGATAAATAGATAGACAGAAAGATAGATAGATATAGGTACATATCGATTAGCACAAAGCTACTGCTCAAAACAAGGAGAGCAATGGTGAAAGCACATTGCAAAACTACAAACAAAAAAGAATGAAATCCAGATTAAAATGTGCAGTAAGCAGCCATAAGAAGAAAACGAATCCTATCATTTGCAAAAACGTGGATGGAGCTCGAGGGTATTATGCTCATTCAAATAGGCCAGGCGGAGAAATACATGTACCAAATGATTTCACTCATGTGTGGAGTATGATAACAAAGAAAAACTGAAGGAAAAGACAGCAGCAGACTCACAGAACCCGAGAGTGGACCTACATTTACCAAAGAGAAAGGGACTGGGTAGGGTTGGTTGGAAGGGAGTAATAAGTGCGGGGAAAAAGAAAGAGGGCATTAGGATTAGCATGTATAATGTGTAGGGTGGGGTGTCTTGGGTAGGGCTGTACAACACAGAGAAGACATGTAGTGATTCTACAGCATCTTAGTACATGCTGACGGAGAGCGGCTGTTACTGGGATTTGGGGTGACTTGGTGAAGAGGGTAGACAGAATAACATAATTTTCTGCATGTGATTGTATATTAATGAGAACAAAAAGAATTTCAAATTGCAGTAAGAGCACAGCTCTCAAATATCAGAATAAAAGTACAGCCTTTGAGTGCTCAAATCAAAAGACACAGAGTTAGAAGAACTGATGAAAACTCTAGACCACCTACGTGCTCCCTTACTGGAGACTCACTTGAGATCCAAGGACACAGACAAACTACAAGCTGAAGGGGCGGGGACAGGTACCCTACACAAGTGAAACTGAGAAACAAAGAAAGAAATGGATTCTGTTTTGGACCCCAGAGAGAGTCAGTAGAAAATAGCCCTATCTAGCCACCGTGAATTCTTTTTGTTTGGTTTCAGCAGTGCTCAGGCATAGATTTAGTGGTGCAGCAACTTCCTTCTCATTTCCTCTCACCTCAACAAATGAATTGCTGTAATAATATGCGTCTGGGCATTTATAATCATTGCTTTTTATGATGTTCACGAATGTAAAGAAGTAATAACCACCTAAAGAGGGAAGTTTGGACACTCAAATAAACACTTCACTCCACAACACACACTTTGTTCCCAACTGCTCCTGTCCAGAAATAGGTGAAGATTCATATTTGTACTTCCACTTATCAGCAGTGATCACGCCAATGTCCCTCAAACATGGTGGTGTGCAAAGGGAAAAGTACACTTTTCTGTCGACAACAGGCCCAGACGAAGGATACTTGTGGTCTTCAGGGATCACTTACTCACTGAATGTGGCTAAATAAAGTCACCAAGCGAGCAGGAAGTATAAGAGGACAGAGGACAAAGATACGGTTTCAAGTCCTTTCACCTCCATTTACTGGTTTTGTAAGCACACTCTGCTGACTCTACCTGAAAGCGTATCGGTGAACACAGTGCTCTCCTTATGGCTTAGGTTCCTTGCAAGGTTTCTGGAAGCATAATGTAGGGAAGAGACATAGGCTATGTTGTTAACTGTTCTGTACATAAGGATAGATGGGCAGACAAAAAGATGATTGTTTCATAGATAGATAGGTAGACAGACGACAGGTGAAAGAGAGATAGATAGGTACATAGATTAATAGATGATAGACATCATAGATAGATGATAGGAAGATAGATAGATAGATACATAGATAGATACATAGATACATAGATAGACAAACAGACCTTTAGATAGATAGATACAGATACATGTCGATTGACACAAAGCTTTTGTTCATAACCTGGAGTTGAATGGTGAATAACATAGCTAAACTACAAACAAAAAGGAAGAATGAAATCCAGTTTAAAAAGTGCAGTAAGCAGCCTTAAGAAGAAAACATATACTACCATTTGAAATGACGTGGATGAAGCAAGACGGTAGTATGTTCAGAAAAATAGGGCAGGCGGATAAAGGCAAGTACCAAGTCATTTCACTCATGTGTGGAGTATAACAACAAAGAAAAACTGAAGTAAAAAAACAGCAGCAGACTCACAGAACCCGAGAGTTGACTAAAAGTAACCAAAGGAAAAAGGACTGGGCAGGGTGAGTCTGAAGCGAGGGATAAGTGTGGGGAGAAAGAATGCTGGCATTAAGTTTTGCATGTATAATGCGCGGGGTCGGGTGTGCATGGGGAGTACTGTACAACACAGAGAAGACTAGTAGAGATCATATAGCATCTTACTACTCACTGATGGACAGTGACTGTAACGGGAACTTTTGGGGAGGACATGGTGAAGGGGTCTACAGGATACAACTACGCTGATCGAAAGTCACTGAAGAGGTTTTTCGGGGGGACTTGGTGAATGGGGGAGCATAGTAAACATAATGTTCTTCACGTGATTGTAGATTAATGATAAAAAATATTCTTTAAGTGCAATAAGTGCACAGCTCTGAATCATCAGAATAAAAGGTCAGGCACTGAGTGCTGCAAACAAAAGACACAGGGATAAAAGAAGGGATGAAAACTCAAGACACCTACGTGCTTACTTACAGGAGACTCACTTGAGATCCAAGGACAGTGACAAACTACAAGCCGAAGGTGTGTGGACAAGTACCCTACACGAGTGAAACGTAAAATCAAACAATCAAGCAAATGGATTCTGTTTGAGTCCCCAGAGACAGTCAGCAGAAAATAGCCCTATCTGGCCACCGTGAATTCTTTTTGTTTGGTTTCAACAGTTCCCAGCCATAGATTTAGTGGTGCAGCAACATACTTCTCATTTTCTCTCACCTCAACAACTGAGTTGCTGTAATAATAAGCAACTGGGCCTTTGAAATCAGTGGATTTTATGATGTTCACGAACGTGAAAATCTAATAACCACCTAAAGAGGGAAGTTTGGACCCTCAAATAAACATGTCACTCCACAATACACTGTTAGCTCCCAACTGCTCCTGTCTAGAAATTGGTGTTCCATTTTATTTGACCCTCCGTCCTATCGGCGGTGATCACGCTGATGTCCTTCAAACATGGTGGTGAGCGAAGCAACAAGTTGACTTTTCTGTCGACAACAGGCCCAGAGGAATGATACTTGAGATCTTCAGGGAGCCCTTAGTCAATGAATGTGGCTAAATACAGACAGCAAGTTAGAAGGAGATGAAAGAGGACAGAGGATAGAGACACGGGTTCAAGTCCCAGCACAACCATTCCCTGGATTTGTAGGTACACGCGGCCGACTCGAAATGCAAGTGTCTCGGTGAACCCAGTGCTCCCTCTGCAGCCTAGATACTTTGCAGGATTTTGGGGAGCATAGTGTAGGAAAGTGATATAGGGTATATGGTTAACTGTTCTGCACACATGGACAGATGGACAGACAAAAGGATGATTGATTGAGTGATTGATAAATAGATAGACAGAAAGATAGATATAGGTACATATCGATTAGCACAAAGCTACTGCTCAAAACAAGGAGAGCAATGGTGAAAGCACATTGCAAAACTACAAACAAAAAAGAAGAATGAAATCCAGTTTAAAAAGTGCAGTAAGCAGCCATAAGAAGAAAACGAATCCTATCATTTGCAATAACGTGGATGGAGCTCGAGGGCATTATGCTCAGTCAAATAGGCCAGGCGGAGAAATACATGTACCAAATGATTTCACTCATGTGTGGAGTATGATAACAAAGAAAAACTGAAGGAAAAGACAGCAGCAGACTCACAGAACCCGAGAGTGGACCAACAGTTACCAAAGAGAAAGGGACTGGGAAGGGTTTTTTGGGAAGGGAGTAATAAGTGCAGGGTAAAATAATGGGGGGATTAGGATTAGCATGTATAATGTGTAGGGTGGGGTGTCATATGTAGGGCAGTACAACACAGAGAAGACATGTAGTGATTCTACAGCATCTTAGTACATGCTGACGGAGAGCGGCTGTAACTTTGATTTGGGGTGACTTGGTGAAGAGGGTAGACAGAATAACATAATTTTCTGCATGTGATTGTATATTAATGAGAACAAAAAGAATTTAAAAAGTGCAGTAAGAGCACAGCTCTCAAATATCAGAATAAAAGTACAGCCTTTGATTGCTCCAATCAAAAGACACATGGTTAGAAGAACTGATGAAAACTCAAGACCACCTACGTGCTCCCTTACTGGAGACTCACTTGAGATCCAAGGACACAGACAAACTACAAGCTGAAGGGGCGGGGACAGGTACCCTACACAAGTGAAACTGAGAAACAAAGAAAGAAATGGATTCTGTTTTGGACCCCAGAGAGAGTCAGTAGAAAATAGCCCTATCTAGCCACCGTGAATTCTTTTGGTTTGGTTTCAGCAGTGCTCAGGCATAGATTTACTGGTGCAGCAACTTCCTTCTCATTTCCTCTCACCTCAACAAATGAATTGCTGTAATAATATGCTTCTGGGCATTTATAATCATTGCTTTTTATGATGTTCACGAATGTAAAGAAGTAATAACCACCTAAAGAGGGAAGTTTGGACACTCAAATAAACACTTCACTCCACAACACACTCTTTGTTCCCAACTGCTCCTGTCCAGAAATAGGTGTTAATTCATATTTGTCCCTCCACCTATCAGCAGTGATCACGCCAATGTCCCTCAAACATGGTGGTGTGCAAAGTGCCAAGTACACATTTCTGTCGACAACAGGCCCAGACGAAGGATACTTGTAGTCTTCAGGGATCACTTACTCACTGAATGTGGCTAAATAAAGTCACCAAGCGAGCAGGAAGTATAAGAGGACAGAGGACAAAGATACGGGTTCAAGTCCTTTCACCTCCATTTACTGGTTTTGTACGCACACTCTGCTGAGTCTACCTGAAAGCGTATCGGTGAACTCAGTGCTCTCCTTATGGCTTAGTTACCTTGCAAGGTTTCTGGAAGCATAATGTAGGGAAGAGACATAAGCTATGTTGTTAACTGTTCTGTGCATAAGGATAGATGGGCAGACAAAAAGATGATTGTTTCATAGATAGATAGGTAGACAGACGACAGGTGAAAGAGAGATAGATAGGTACATAGATTAATAGATGATAGACATCATAGATAGATGATAGGAAGATAGATAGATAGATACATAGATAGATACATAGATACATAGATATATACATACATAGATATATAGATAGACAGACAGACCTTTAGATAGATAGATACAGATACATGTCGATTGACACAAAGCTATTGTTCATAACCAGGAGTTGAATGGTGAATAACATAGCTAAACTACAAACAAAAAGGAAGAATGAAATCCAGTTTAAAAAGTGCAGTAAGCAGCCTTAAGAAGAAAACATATACTGCCATTTGCAATGACGTGGATGGAGCAAGACGGTAGTATGTTCAGAAAAATAGGGCAGGCGGATAAAGGCAAGTACCAAGTGATTTCACTCATGTGTGGAGTATAACAACAAAGAAAAACTGAAGTAAAAAAACAGCAACAGACTCACAGAACCCGAGAGTTGACTAAAAGTAACCAAAGGAAAAAGGACTGGGCAGGGTGAGTCTGAAGGGAGGGATAAGTGTGGGGAGAAAGAATGGGGGCATTAAGTTTAGCATGTATAATGCGCGGGGTCGGGTGTGCATGGGGAGTACTGTACAACACAGAGAAGACTAGTAGAGATCATATAGCATCTTACTACTCACTGATGGACAGTGACTGTAACGGGGACTTTTGGGGAGGACATGGTGAAGGGGTCTACAGCATCCAACTACGCTGATCGACAGTGACTGAAGAGGTTTTTCGGGGGGACTTGGTGTAGGGGGGAGCATAGTAAACATCATGTTCTTCACGTGATTGTAGATTAATGATAAAAAATATTCTTTAAGTGCAATAAGTGCACAGCTCTGAATCATCAGAATAAAAGGACTGGCACTGAGTGCTGCAAACAAAAGACACAGGGATAAAAGAAGGGATGAAAACTCAAGAGACCTACATGCTAACTTACAGGAGACTCACTTGAGATTCAAGGACACAGACAAACTACAAGCCGAAGGTGTGTGGACAAGTACCCTACACGAGTGAAACGGAAAAACAAACAATCAAGCAAATGGATTCTGTTTGAGTCCCCAGAGACAGTCAGCAGAAAATAGCCCTATCTGGCCACCGTGAATTCTTTTTGTTTGGTTTCAACAGTTCCCAGCCATAGATTTAGTGGTGCAGCAACATACTTCTCATTTTCTCTCACCTCAACATCTGAGTTGCTGTAATAATAAGCATCTGGGCCTTTGAAATCAGTGGATTTTATGATGTTCACGAACGTGAAAATCTAATAACCACCTAAAGAGGGAAGTTTGGACCCTCAAATAAACATGTCACTCCACAATACACTGTTAGCTCCCAACTGCTCCTGTCTAGAAATTGGTGTTCCATTTTATTTGACCCTCCGTCCTATCGGCGGTGATCACGCTGATGTCCTTCAAACATGGTGGTGAGCGAAGCAACAAGTTGACTTTTCTGTCGACAACAGGCCCAGAGGAATGATACTTGAGATCTTCAGGGAGCCCTTAGTCAATGAATGTGGCTAAATACAGACAGCAAGTTAGAAGGAGATGAAAGAGGACAGAGGATAGAGACACGGGTTCAAGTCCCAGCACAACCATTCCCTGGATTTGTAGGTACACGCGGCCGACTCGAAATGCAAGTGTCTCGGTGAACCCAGTGCTCCCTCTGCAGCCTAGATACTTTGCAGGATTTTGGGGAGCATAGTGTAGGAAAGTGATATAGGGTATATGGTTAACTGTTCTGCACACATGGACAGATGGACAGACAAAAGGATGATTGATTGAGTGATTGATAAATAGATAGACAGAAAGATAGATATAGGTACATATCGATTAGCACAAAGCTACTGCTCAAAACAAGGAGAGCAATGGTGAAAGCACATTGCAAAACTACAAACAAAAAAGAAGAATGAAATCCAGTTTAAAAAGTGCAGTAAGCAGCCATAAGAAGAAAACGAATCCTATCATTTGCAATAACGTGGATGGAGCTCGAGGGCATTATGCTCAGTCAAATAGGCCAGGCGGAGAAATACATGTACCAAATGATTTCACTCATGTGTGGAGTATGATAACAAAGAAAAACTGAAGGAAAAGACAGCAGCAGACTCACAGAACCCGAGAGTGGACCAACAGTTACCAAAGAGAAAGGGACTGGGAAGGGTTTTTTGGGAAGGGAGTAATAAGTGCAGGGTAAAATAATGGGGGGATTAGGATTAGCATGTATAATGTGTAGGGTGGGGTGTCATATGTAGGGCAGTACAACACAGAGAAGACATGTAGTGATTCTACAGCATCTTAGTACATGCTGACGGAGAGCGGCTGTAACTTTGATTTGGGGTGACTTGGTGAAGAGGGTAGACAGAATAACATAATTTTCTGCATGTGATTGTATATTAATGAGAACAAAAAGAATTTAAAAAGTGCAGTAAGAGCACAGCTCTCAAATATCAGAATAAAAGTACAGCCTTTGATTGCTCCAATCAAAAGACACATGGTTAGAAGAACTGATGAAAACTCAAGACCACCTACGTGCTCCCTTACTGGAGACTCACTTGAGATCCAAGGACACAGACAAACTACAAGCTGAAGGGGCGGGGACAGGTACCCTACACAAGTGAAACTGAGAAACAAAGAAAGAAATGGATTCTGTTTTTTACCCCAGAGAGAGTCAGTAGAAAATAGCCCTATCTAGCCACCGTGAATTCTTTTGGTTTGGTTTCAGCAGTGCTCAGGCATAGATTTACTGGTGCAGCAACTTCCTTCTCATTTCCTCTCACCTCAACAAATGAATTGCTGTAATAATATGCTTCTGGGCATTTATAATCATTGCTTTTTATGATGTTCACGAATGTAAAGAAGTAATAACCACCTAAAGAGGGAAGTTTGGACACTCAAATAAACACTTCACTCCACAACACACTCTTTGTTCCCAACTGCTCCTGTCCAGAAATAGGTGTTAATTCATATTTGTCCCTCCACCTATCAGCAGTGATCACGCCAATGTCCCTCAAACATGGTGGTGTGCAAAGTGCCAAGTACACATTTCTGTCGACAACAGGCCCAGACGAAGGATACTTGTAGTCTTCAGGGATCACTTACTCACTGAATGTGGCTAAATAAAGTCACCAAGCGAGCAGGAAGTATAAGAGGACAGAGGACAAAGATACGGGTTCAAGTCCTTTCACCTCCATTTACTGGTTTTGTACGCACACTCTGCTGAGTCTACCTGAAAGCGTATCGGTGAACTCAGTGCTCTCCTTATGGCTTAGTTACCTTGCAAGGTTTCTGGAAGCATAATGTAGGGAAGAGACATAAGCTATGTTGTTAACTGTTCTGTGCATAAGGATAGATGGGCAGACAAAAAGATGATTGTTTCATAGATAGATAGGTAGACAGACGACAGGTGAAAGAGAGATAGATAGGTACATAGATTAATAGATGATAGACATCATAGATAGATGATAGGAAGATAGATAGATAGATACATAGATAGATACATAGATACATAGATATATACATACATAGATATATAGATAGACAGACAGACCTTTAGATAGATAGATACAGATACATGTCGATTGACACAAAGCTATTGTTCATAACCAGGAGTTGAATGGTGAATAACATAGCTAAACTACAAACAAAAAGGAAGAATGAAATCCAGTTTAAAAAGTGCAGTAAGCAGCCTTAAGAAGAAAACATATACTGCCATTTGCAATGACGTGGATGGAGCAAGACGGTAGTATGTTCAGAAAAATAGGGCAGGCGGATAAAGGCAAGTACCAAGTGATTTCACTCATGTGTGGAGTATAACAACAAAGAAAAACTGAAGTAAAAAAACAGCAACAGACTCACAGAACCCGAGAGTTGACTAAAAGTAACCAAAGGAAAAAGGACTGGGCAGGGTGAGTCTGAAGGGAGGGATAAGTGTGGGGAGAAAGAATGGGGGCATTAAGTTTAGCATGTATAATGCGCGGGGTCGGGTGTGCATGGGGAGTACTGTACAACACAGAGAAGACTAGTAGAGATCATATAGCATCTTACTACTCACTGATGGACAGTGACTGTAACGGGGACTTTTGGGGAGGACATGGTGAAGGGGTCTACAGCATCCAACTACGCTGATCGACAGTGACTGAAGAGGTTTTTCGGGGGGACTTGGTGTAGGGGGGAGCATAGTAAACATCATGTTCTTCACGTGATTGTAGATTAATGATAAAAAATATTCTTTAAGTGCAATAAGTGCACAGCTCTGAATCATCAGAATAAAAGGACTGGCACTGAGTGCTGCAAACAAAAGACACAGGGATAAAAGAAGGGATGAAAACTCAAGAGACCTACATGCTAACTTACAGGAGACTCACTTGAGATTCAAGGACACAGACAAACTACAAGCCGAAGGTGTGTGGACAAGTACCCTACACGAGTGAAACGGAAAAACAAACAATCAAGCAAATGGATTCTGTTTGAGTCCCCAGAGACAGTCAGCAGAAAATAGCCCTATCTGGCCACCGTGAATTCTTTTTGTTTGGTTTCAACAGTTCCCAGCCATAGATTTAGTGGTGCAGCAACATACTTCTCATTTTCTCTCACCTCAACATCTGAGTTGCTGTAATAATAAGCATCTGGGCCTTTGAAATCAGTGGATTTTATGATGTTCACGAACGTGAAAATCTAATAACCACCTAAAGAGGGAAGTTTGGACCCTCAAATAAACACGTCACTCCACAATACACTGTTAGCTCCCAACTGCTCCTGTCTAGAAATTGGTGTTCCTTTTTATTTGACCCTCCGTCCTATCGGCAGTGATCACGCTGATGTCCTTCAAACATGGTGGTGAGCGAAGCAACAAGTTGACTTTTCTGTCGACAACAGGCCCAGAGGAATGATACTTGAGATCTTCAGGGAGCCCTTAGTCAATGAATGTGGCTAAATACAGACAGCAAGTTAGAAGGAGATGAAAGAGGACAGAGGATAGAGACACGGGTTCAAGTCCCAGCACAACCATTCCCTGGTTTTGTAGGTACACGCGGCCGACTCGAACTGCAAGTGTCTCGGTGAACCCAGTGCTCCCTCTGCAGCCTAGATACTTTGCAGGATTTTGGGGAGCATAGTGTAGGAAAGTGATATAGGGTATATGGTTAACTGTTCTGCACACATGGACAGATGGACAGACAAAAGGATGATTGATTGAGTGATTGATAAATAGATAGACAGTAAGATAGATAGATATAGGTACATATCGATTAGCACAAAGCTACTGCTCAAAACAAGGAGAGCAATGGTGAAAGCACATTGCAAAACTACAAACAAAAAAGAAGAATGAAATCCAGTTTAAAAAGTGCAGTAAGCAGCCATAAGAAGAAAACGAATCCTATCATTTGCAATAACGTTGATGGAGATCGAGGGTTTTATGCACAGTCAAATAGGCCAGGCGGAGAAATACATGTACCAAATGATTTCACTCATGTGTGGAGTATGATAACAAAGAAAAACTGAAGGAAAAGACAGCAGCAGACTCACAGAACCCGAGAGTGGACCTACAGTTACCAAAGAGAAAGGGACTGGGTAGGGTTTGTGGGAAGGGAGTAATAAGTGCGGTGATAAAGAATGGGGGCATTAGGATTAGCATGTATAATGTGTAGGGTGGGGTGTCATGGGTAGGGCTGTACAACACAGAGAAGACATGTAGTGATTCTACAGCATCTTAGTACATGCTGACGGAGCCCGTCTGTTACTGGGATTTGGGGTGACTTGGTGAAGAGGGTAGACATAATAACATAATTTTCTGCATGTGATTGTATATTAATGAGAACAAAAAGAATTTCAAAGTGCAGTAAGAGCACAGCTCTCAAATATCAGAATAAAAGTACAGCCTTTGAGTGCTCCAATCAAAAGACACAGGGTTAGAAGAACTGATGAAAACTCAAGACCACCTACGTGCTCCCTTACTGGAGACTCACTTGAGATCCAAGGACACAGACAAACTACAAGCTGAAGGGGCGGGGACAGGTACCCTACACAAGTGAAACTGAGAAACAAAGAAAGAAATGGATTCTGTTTTGGGCCCCAGAGAGAGTCAGTAGAAAATAGCCCTATCTAGCCACAGTGAATTCTTTTTGTTTGGTTTCAGCAGTGCTCAGGCATAGATTTAGTGGTGCAGCAACTTCCTTCTCATTTCCTCTCTCCTCAACAAATGAATTGCTGTAATAATATGCGTCTGGGCATTTATAATCATTGCTTTTTATGATGTTCACGAATGTAAAGAAGTAATAACCACCTAAAGAGGGAAGTTTGGACACTCAAATAAACACTTCACTCCACAACACACTCTTTGTTCCCAACTGCTCCTGTCCAGAAATAGGTGTTAATTCATATTTGTCCTTCCACCTATCAGCAGTGATCACGCCAATGTCCCTCAAACATGGTGGTGTGCAAAGTGCCAAGTACACTTTTCTGTCGACAACAGGCCCAGAGAAAGGATACTTGTGGTCTTCAGGGATCACTTACTCTCTGAATGTGGCTAAATAAAGTCAACAAGTGAGCAGGAAGTATAAGAGGACAGAGGACAAAGACACGGGTTCAAGTCCTTTCACCTCCATTTACTGGTTTTGTAAGCACACTCTGCTGACTCTTCCTGAAAGCGTATTGGTGAACACAGAGCTCTCCTTATGGCTTAGTTACCTTGCAAGGTTTCTGGAAGCATAATGTAGGGAAGAGTCATACGCTATGTTGTTTACTGTTCTGTACATAAGGATAGATGGGCAGACAAAAAGATGATTGTTTCATAGATAGATAGGTAGACAGACGACAGGTGAAAGAGAGATAGATAGGTACATAGATTAATAGATGATAGACATCATAGATATATGATAGGAAGATAGATAGTTAGATACATAGATACATAGATACATAGATATATACATACATAGATACATAGATAGACAGACAGACCTTTAGATAGATAGATACAGATACATGTCGATTGACACAAAGCTATTGTTCATAACCAGGAGTTGAATGGTGAATAACATAGCTAAACTACAAACAAAAAGGAAGAATGAAATCCAGTTTAAAAAGTGCAGTAAGCAGCCTTAAGAAGAAAACAAATACTACCATTTGCAATGACGTGGATGGAGCAAGACGGTAGTATGTTCAGAAAAATAGGGCAGGCGGATAAAGGCAAGTACCAAGTGATTTCACTCATGTGTGGAGTATAACAACAAAGAAAAACTGAAGTAAAAATACAGCAGCAGACTCACAGAACCCGAGAGTTGACTAAAAGTAACCAAAGGAAAAAGGACTGGGCAGGGTGAGTCTGAAGGGAGAGATAAGTGTGGGGAGAAAGAATGGGGGCATTAAGTTTAGCATGTGTAATGCGCGGGGTCGGGTGTGCATGGGGAGTACTGTACAACACAGAGAAGACTAGTAGAGATCATATAGCATCCTACTACTCACTGATGGACCGTGACGGTAACGGGGACTTTTGGGGGGGACATGGTGAAGGGGTCTACAGCATCCAACTACGCGGATCGACAGTGACTGAAGAGGTTTTTCGGGGGGACTTGGTGAAGGGGGGAGCATAGTAAACAGAATGTTCTTCACGTGATTGTAGATTAATGATAAAAAATATTCTTTAAGTGCAATAAGTGCACAGCTCTGAATCATCAGAATAAAAGGTCAGGCACTGAGTGCTGCAAACAAAAGACACAGGGATAAAAGAAGGGATGAAAACTCAAGACACCTACGTGCTTAATTACAGGAGACTCACTTGAGATCCAAGGACACAGACAAACTACAAGCCGAAGGTGTGTGGACAAGTACCCTACACGAGTGAAACGGAAAATCAAACAATCAAGCAAATGGATTCTGTTTGAGTCCCCAGAGACAGTCAGCAGAAAATAGCCCTATCTGGCCACCGTGAATTCTTTTTGTTTGGTTTCAACAGTTCCCAGCCATAGATTTAGTGGTGCAGCAACATACTTCTCATTTTCTCTCACCTCAACAACTGAGTTGCTGTAATAATAAGCATCTGGGCCTTTGAAATCAGTGGATTTTACGTTGTTCACGAATGTGAAAATCTAATAACCACCTAAAGAGGGAAGTTTGGACACTCAAATAAACACGTCACTCCACAATACACTGTTAGCTCCCAACTGCTCCTGTCTATAAATTGGTGTTCCTTTTTATTTGACCCTTCGTCCTATCGGCGGTGATCACGCTGATGTAATTAAAACATGGTGGTGAGCGAAGCAACAAGTTGACTTTTCTGTCGACAACAGGCCCAGAGGAATGATACTTGAGATCTTCAGGGAGCCCTTAGTCAATGAATGTGGCTAAATACAGACAGCAAGTTAGAAGGAGATGAAAGAGGACAGAGGATAGAGACACGGGTTCAAGTCCCAGCACAACCATTCCCTGGTTTTGTAGGTACACGCTGCCGACTCGAACTGCAAGTGTCTCGGTGAACCCAGTGCTCCCTCTGCAGCCTAGATACTTTGCAGGATTTTGGGGAGCATAGTGTAGGAAAGTGATATAGGGTATATGGTTAACTGTTCTGCACACATGGACAGATGGACAGACAAAAGGATGATTGATTGAGTGATTGATAAATAGATAGACAGAAAGATAGATAGATATAGGTACATATCGATTAGCACAAAGCTACTGCTCAAAACAAGGAGAGCAATGGTGAAAGCACATTGAAAAACTACAAACAAAAAAGAATGAAATCCAGTTTAAAAAGTGCAGTAGGCAGCCATAAGAAGAAAACGAATCCTATCATTTGCAATAACGTGGATGGAGCTCGAGGGTATTATGCTCAGTCAAATAGGCCAGGCGGAGAAATACATGTACCAAATGATTTCACTCATGTGTGGAGTATGATAACAAAGAAAAACTGAAGGAAAAGACAGCAGCAGACTCACAGAACCCGAGAGTGGACCTACAGTTACCAAAGAGAAAGGGACTGGGTAGGGTTTGTGGGAAGGGAGTAATAAGTGCGGGGAAAAAGAAAGAGGGCATTAGGATTAGCATGTATAATGTGTAGGGTGGGGTGTCTTGGGTAGGGCTGTACAACACAGAGAAAACATGTAGTGATTCTACAGCATCTTAGTTCATGCTGACGGAGAGCGGCTGTTACTGGGATTTGGGGTGACTTGGTGAAGAGGGTAGACAGAATAACATAATTTTCTGCATGTGATTGTATATTAATGAGAACAAAAAGAATTTCAAAGTGCAGTAAGAGCACAGCTCTCAAATATCAGAATAAAAGTACAGCCTTTGAGTGCTCCAATCAAAAGACACAGGGTTAGAAGAACTGATGAAAACTCAAGACCACCTACGTGCTCCCTTACTGGAGACTCACTTGAGATCCAAGGACACAGACAAACTACAAGCTGAAGGGGCGGGGACAGGTACCCTACACAAGTGAAACTGAGAAACAAAGAAAGAAATGGATTCTGTTTTGGACCCCAGAGAGAGTCAGTAGAAAATAGCCCTATCTAGCCACCGTGAATTCTTTTTGTTTGGTTTCAGCAGTGCTCAGGCATAGATTTAGTGGTGCAGCAACTTCCTTCTCATTTCCTCTCACCTCAACAAATGAATTGCTGTAATAATATGCGTCTGGGCATTTATAATCATTGCTTTTTATGATGTTCACGAATGTAAAGAAGTAATAACCACCTAAAGAGGGAGTTTGGACACTCAAATAAACACTTCACTCCACAACACACTCTTTGTTCCCAAATGCTCCTGTCCAGAAATAGGTGTTAATTCATATTTGTCCCTCCACCTATCAGCAGTGATCACGCCAATGTCCCTCAAACATGGTGATGTGCAAAGGGCCAAGTACACTTTTCTGTCGACAACAGTCCCAGACGAAGGATACTTTTGGTCTTCAGGGATCACTTACTCACTGAATGTGGCTAAATAAAGTCAACAAGCGAGCAGGAAGTATAAGAGGACAGAGGACAAAGATACGGGTTCAAGTCCTTTCACCTCCATTTACTGGTTTTGTAAGCACACTCTGCTGACTCTACCTGAAAGCGTATCTGTGAACACAGTGCTCTCCTTATGGCTTAGTTACCTTGCAAGATTTCTGGAAGCATAATGTAGGGAAGAGACATAGGCTATGTTGTTAACTGTTCTGTACATAAGGATAGATGGGCAGACAAAAAGATGATTGTTTCATAGATAGGTAGACAGACGAAAGGTGAAAGATAGATAGATAGGTACATAGATTAATATATGATAGACATCATAGATAGATAGGAAGATAGATAGATAGATACATAGATAGATATATAGATACATAGATAGACAGACAGACAGTTAGATAGATAGATACAGATACATGTCGATTGACACAAAGCTATTGTTCATAACAAGGAGTTGAATGGTGAATAACATAGCTAAATAACAAACAAAAAGGAAGAATGAAATCCAGATTAAAAAGTGCAGTAAGCAGCCTTAAGAAGAAAACAAATACTACCATTTGCAATGACGTGGATGGAGCAAGACGGTAGTATGTTCAGAAAAATAGGGCAGGCGGATAAAGGCAAGTACCAAGTGATTTCACTCATGTGTGGAGTATAACAACAAAGAAAAACTGAAGTAAAAAATCAGCAGCAGACTCACAGAACCCGAGAGTTGACTAAAAGTAACCAAAGGAAAAAGGACTGGGCAGGGTGAGTCTGAAGGGAGGGATAAGTGTGGGGAGAAAGAATGGGGGCATTAAGTTTAGCATGTATAATGCGCGGGGTCGGGTGTGCATGGGGAGTACTGTACAACACAGAGAAGACTAGTAGAGATCATATAGCATCTTACTACTCACTGACGGACAGTGACTGTAACGGGGACTTTTGGGGGGGACATGGTGAAGGGGTCTACAGCATCCAACTACGCTGATCGACAGTGACTGAAGAGGTTTTCCGGGGGGACTTGGTAAAGGGGGGAGCATAGTAAACAGAATGTTCTTCACGTGATTGTAGATTAATGATAAAAAATATTCTTTAAGTGCAATAAGTGCACAGCTCTGAATCATCAGAATAAAAGGTCAGGCACTGAGTGCTGCAAACAAAAGACACAGGGATAAAAGAAGGGATGAAAACTCAAGACACCTACGTGCTTACTTACAGGAGACTCACTTGAGATCCAAGGACACAGACAAACTACAAGCCGAAGGTGTGTGGACAAGTACCCTACACGAGTGAAACGGAAAATCAAACAATCAAGCAAATGGATTCTGTTTGAGTCCCCAGAGACAGTCAGCAGAAAATAGCCCTATCTGGCCACCGTGAATTCTTTTTGTTTGGTTTCAACAGTTCCCAGCCATAGATTTAGTGGTGCAGCAACATACTTCTCATTTTCTCTCACCTCAACAACTGAGTTGCTGTAATAATAAGCATCTGGGCCTTTGAAATCAGTGGATTTTATGTTGTTCACGAATGTGAAAATCTAATAAACACCTAAAGTGAAGTTTGGACACTCAAATAAACACGTCACTCCACAATACACTGTTAGCTCCCAACTGCTCCTGTCTAGAAATTGGTGTTCCATTTTATTTGACCCTCCGTCCTATCGGCGGTGATCACGCTGATGTAATTCAAACATGGTGGTGAGCGAAGCAACAAGTTGACTTTTCTGTCGACAACAGGCCCAGAGGAATGATACTTGAGATCTTCAGGGAGCCCTTAGTCAATGAATGTGGCTAAATACAGACAGCAAGTTAGAAGGAGATGAAAGAGGACAGAGGATAGAGACACGGGTTCAAGTCCCAGCACAACCATTCCCTGGTTTTGTATGTACACGCGGCCGACTCGAACTGCAAGTGTCTCGGTGAACCCAGTGCTCCCTCTGCAGCCTAGATACTTTGCAGGATTTTGGGGAGCATAGTGTAGGAAAGTGATATAGTGTATATGGTTAACTGTTCTGCACACATGGACAGATGGAAAGACAAAAGGATGATTGATTGAGTGATTGATAATTAGATAGACAGAAAGATAGTTGGATATAGGTACATATCGATTAGCACAAAGCTACTGCTCAAAATAAGGAGAGAAATGGTGAAATCACATTGCAAAACTACAAACAAAAAAGAAGAATGAAATCCAGTTTAAAAAGTGCAGTAAGCAGCCATAAGAAAAAACGAATCCTATCATTTGCAATAACGTGGATGGAGCTCGAGGGTATTATGCTCAGTCAAATAGGCCAGGCGGAGAAATACATGTACCAAATGATTTCACTCATGTGTGGAGTATGATAACAAAGAAAAACTGAAGGAAAAGACAGCAGCAGACTCACAGAACCCGAGAGTGGACCTACAGTTACCAAAAGAGAAAGGGACTGGGTAGGGTTTGTGGGAAGGGAGTAATAAGTGCGGGGAAAAGAAAGTGGGCATTAGGATTTGCATGGATAATGTGTAGGGTGGGGTGTCTTGGGTAAGGCTGTACAACACAGAGAAGACATGTAGTGATTCTACAGCATCTTAGTACATGCTGACGGAGAGCGGCTGTTACTGGGATTTGGGGTGACTTGGTGAAGAGGGTAGACAGAATAACATAATTTTCTGCATGTGATTGTATATTAATGAGAACAAAAAGAATTTAAAAAGTGCAGTAAGAGCACAGCTCTCAAATATCAGAATAAAAGTACAGCCTTTGAGTGCTCCAATCAAAAGACACTATGGTTAGAAGAACTGATGAAAACTCAAGACCACCTACGTGCTCCCTTACTGGAGACTCACTTGAGATCCAAGCACACAGACAAACTAAAAGCTGAAGGGGCGGGGACAGGTACCCTACACAAGTGAAACTGAGAAACAAAGAAAGAAATGGATTCTGTTTTGGACCCCAGAGAGAGTCAGTAGAAAATAGCCCTATCTAGCCACCGTGAATTCTTTTGGTTTGGTTTCAGCAGTGCTCTGGCATAGATTTAGTGGTGCAGCAAATTCCTTCTCATTTCCTCTCACCTCAACAAATGAATTGCTGTAATAATATGCTTCTGGGCATTTATAATCATTGCTTTTTATGATGTTCATGAATGTAAAGAAGTAATAACCACCTAAAGAGGGAAGTTTGGACACTCAAATAAACACTTCACTACACAACACACTCTTTGTTCCCAACTGCTCCTGTCCAGAAATAGGTGTTAATTCATATTTGTCCCTCCACCTATCAGCAGTGATCACGCCAATGTCCCTCAATCATGGTGGTGTGCAAAGGGCCAAATACAAATTTCTGTCGACAACAGGCCCAGACGAAGGATACTTGTGGTCTTCAGGGATCACTTACTCACTGAATGTGGCTAAATAAAGTCAACAAGCGAGCAGGAAGTATAAGAGGACAGAGGACAAAGATACGGGTTCAAGTCCTTTCACCTCCATTTACTGGTTTTGTAAGGACACTCTGCTGACTCTACCTGAAAGCGTATCGGTGAACTCAGTGCTCTCCTTATGGCTTATTTACCTTGCAAGGTTTCTGGAAGCATAATGTAGGGAAGAGACATAGGCTATGTTGTTAACTGTTCTGTGCATAAGGATAGATGGGCAGACAAAAAGATGATTGTTTCATAGATAGATAGGTAGACAGACGAAAGGTGAAAGAGAGATAGATAGGTACATAGATTTATAGATGATAGACATCATAGATAGGTGATAGGAAGCTAGATAGATAGATACATAGATAGATACATAGATACATAGATATATACATACATAGATACATAGATAGACAGACAGACCTTTAGATAGATAGATACAGATACATGTCGATTGACACAAAGCTATTGTTCATAACCATGAGTTGAATGGTGAATAACATAGCTAAACTACAAACAAAAAGGAAGAATGAAATCCAGTTTAAGAAGTGCAGTAAGCAGCCTTAAGAAGAAAACAAATACTACCATTTGCAATGACGTGGATGGAGCAAGACGGTAGTATGTTCAGAAAAATAGGGCAGGCGGATAAAGGCAAGTACCAAGTGATTTCACTCATGTGTGGAGTATAACAACAAAGAAAAACTGAAGTAAAAAAACAGCAGCAGACTCACAGAACCCGAGAGTTGACTAAAAGTAACCAAAGGAAAAAGGACTGGGCAGGGAGAGTCTGAATGGAGGGATACGTGTGGGGAGAAAGATTGGGGGCATTAAGTTTAGCATGTATAATGCGCGGGGTCGGGTGTGCATGGGGAGTACTGTACAACACAGAGAAGACTAGTAGAGATCATATAGCATCTTACTACTCACTGATGGACAGTGACTGTAGCGGGGACTTTTGGGGAGGACATGGTGACGGGGTCTACAGCATCCAACTACGCTGATCGACAGTGACTGAAGAGGTTTTTCGGGGGGACTTGGTGAAGGGGGGAGCATAGTAAACATAATGTTCTTCACGTGATTTTAGATTAAGGATAAAACATATTCTTTAAGTGCAATAAGTGCACAGCTCTGAATCATCAGAATAAAAGATCAGGCACTGAGTGCTGCAAACAAAAGACACAGGGATGAAAGAAGGATGAAAACTCAAGACACCTACGTGCTTACTTACAGGAGACTCACTTGAGATCCAAGGACACAGACAAACTACAAGCCAAAGGTGTGTGGACAAGTACACTACACGAGTGAAATGGAAAATCAAACAATCAAGCAAATGGATTCTGTTTGAGTCCCCAGAGACAGTCAGCAGAAAATAGCCCTATCTGGTCACCGTGAAATCTTTTTGTTTGGTTTCAACAGTTCCCAGCCATAGATTTAGTGGTGCAGCAACATACTTCTCATTTTCTCTCACCTCAACAACTGAGTTGCTGTAATAATAAGCATCTGGGCCTTTGAAATCAGTGGATTTTATGTTGTTCACGAATGTGAAAATCTAATAACCACCTAAAGAGGGAAGTTTGGACACTCAAATAAACACTTCACTCCACAACACACTCTTTGTTCCCAACTGCTCCTGTCCAGAAATAGGTGTTAATTCATATTTGTCCCTCCACCTATCAGCAGTGATCACGCCAATGTCCCTCAAACATGGTGGTGTGCAAAGTGCCAAGTACACATTTCTGTCGACAACAGGCCCAGACGAAGGATACTTGTAGTCTTCAGGGATCACTTACTCACTGAATGTGGCTAAATAAAGTCACCAAGCGAGCAGGAAGTATAAGAGGACAGAGGACAAAGATACGGGTTCAAGTCCTTTCACCTCCATTTACTGGTTTTGTACGCACACTCTGCTGAGTCTACCTGAAAGCGTATCGGTGAACTCAGTGCTCTCCTTATGGCTTAGTTACCTTGCAAGGTTTCTGGAAGCATAATGTAGGGAAGAGACATAAGCTATGTTGTTAACTGTTCTGTGCATAAGGATAGATGGGCAGACAAAAAGATGATTGTTTCATAGATAGATAGGTAGACAGACGACAGGTGAAAGAGAGATAGATAGGTACATAGATTAATAGATGATAGACATCATAGATAGATGATAGGAAGATAGATAGATAGATACATAGATAGATACATAGATACATAGATATATACATACATAGATATATAGATAGACAGACAGACCTTTAGATAGATAGATACAGATACATGTCGATTGACACAAAGCTATTGTTCATAACCAGGAGTTGAATGGTGAATAACATAGCTAAACTACAAACAAAAAGGAAGAATGAAATCCAGTTTAAAAAGTGCAGTAAGCAGCCTTAAGAAGAAAACATATACTGCCATTTGCAATGACGTGGATGGAGCAAGACGGTAGTATGTTCAGAAAAATAGGGCAGGCGGATAAAGGCAAGTACCAAGTGATTTCACTCATGTGTGGAGTATAACAACAAAGAAAAACTGAAGTAAAAAAACAGCAACAGACTCACAGAACCCGAGAGTTGACTAAAAGTAACCAAAGGAAAAAGGACTGGGCAGGGTGAGTCTGAAGGGAGGGATAAGTGTGGGGAGAAAGAATGGGGGCATTAAGTTTAGCATGTATAATGCGCGGGGTCGGGTGTGCATGGGGAGTACTGTACAACACAGAGAAGACTAGTAGAGATCATATAGCATCTTACTACTCACTGATGGACAGTGACTGTAACGGGGACTTTTGGGGAGGACATGGTGAAGGGGTCTACAGCATCCAACTACGCTGATCGACAGTGACTGAAGAGGTTTTTCGGGGGGACTTGGTGTAGGGGGGAGCATAGTAAACATCATGTTCTTCACGTGATTGTAGATTAATGATAAAAAATATTCTTTAAGTGCAATAAGTGCACAGCTCTGAATCATCAGAATAAAAGGACTGGCACTGAGTGCTGCAAACAAAAGACACAGGGATAAAAGAAGGGATGAAAACTCAAGAGACCTACATGCTAACTTACAGGAGACTCACTTGAGATTCAAGGACACAGACAAACTACAAGCCGAAGGTGTGTGGACAAGTACCCTACACGAGTGAAACGGAAAAACAAACAATCAAGCAAATGGATTCTGTTTGAGTCCCCAGAGACAGTCAGCAGAAAATAGCCCTATCTGGCCACCGTGAATTCTTTTTGTTTGGTTTCAACAGTTCCCAGCCATAGATTTAGTGGTGCAGCAACATACTTCTCATTTTCTCTCACCTCAACATCTGAGTTGCTGTAATAATAAGCATCTGGGCCTTTGAAATCAGTGGATTTTATGATGTTCACGAACGTGAAAATCTAATAACCACCTAAAGAGGGAAGTTTGGACCCTCAAATAAACACGTCACTCCACAATACACTGTTAGCTCCCAACTGCTCCTGTCTAGAAATTGGTGTTCCTTTTTATTTGACCCTCCGTCCTATCGGCAGTGATCACGCTGATGTCCTTCAAACATGGTGGTGAGCGAAGCAACAAGTTGACTTTTCTGTCGACAACAGGCCCAGAGGAATGATACTTGAGATCTTCAGGGAGCCCTTAGTCAATGAATGTGGCTAAATACAGACAGCAAGTTAGAAGGAGATGAAAGAGGACAGAGGATAGAGACACGGGTTCAAGTCCCAGCACAACCATTCCCTGGTTTTGTAGGTACACGCGGCCGACTCGAACTGCAAGTGTCTCGGTGAACCCAGTGCTCCCTCTGCAGCCTAGATACTTTGCAGGATTTTGGGGAGCATAGTGTAGGAAAGTGATATAGGGTATATGGTTAACTGTTCTGCACACATGGACAGATGGACAGACAAAAGGATGATTGATTGAGTGATTGATAAATAGATAGACAGTAAGATAGATAGATATAGGTACATATCGATTAGCACAAAGCTACTGCTCAAAACAAGGAGAGCAATGGTGAAAGCACATTGCAAAACTACAAACAAAAAAGAAGAATGAAATCCAGTTTAAAAAGTGCAGTAAGCAGCCATAAGAAGAAAACGAATCCTATCATTTGCAATAACGTTGATGGAGATCGAGGGTTTTATGCACAGTCAAATAGGCCAGGCGGAGAAATACATGTACCAAATGATTTCACTCATGTGTGGAGTATGATAACAAAGAAAAACTGAAGGAAAAGACAGCAGCAGACTCACAGAACCCGAGAGTGGACCTACAGTTACCAAAGAGAAAGGGACTGGGTAGGGTTTGTGGGAAGGGAGTAATAAGTGCGGTGATAAAGAATGGGGGCATTAGGATTAGCATGTATAATGTGTAGGGTGGGGTGTCATGGGTAGGGCTGTACAACACAGAGAAGACATGTAGTGATTCTACAGCATCTTAGTACATGCTGACGGAGCCCGTCTGTTACTGGGATTTGGGGTGACTTGGTGAAGAGGGTAGACATAATAACATAATTTTCTGCATGTGATTGTATATTAATGAGAACAAAAAGAATTTCAAAGTGCAGTAAGAGCACAGCTCTCAAATATCAGAATAAAAGTACAGCCTTTGAGTGCTCCAATCAAAAGACACAGGGTTAGAAGAACTGATGAAAACTCAAGACCACCTACGTGCTCCCTTACTGGAGACTCACTTGAGATCCAAGGACACAGACAAACTACAAGCTGAAGGGGCGGGGACAGGTACCCTACACAAGTGAAACTGAGAAACAAAGAAAGAAATGGATTCTGTTTTGGGCCCCAGAGAGAGTCAGTAGAAAATAGCCCTATCTAGCCACAGTGAATTCTTTTTGTTTGGTTTCAGCAGTGCTCAGGCATAGATTTAGTGGTGCAGCAACTTCCTTCTCATTTCCTCTCTCCTCAACAAATGAATTGCTGTAATAATATGCGTCTGGGCATTTATAATCATTGCTTTTTATGATGTTCACGAATGTAAAGAAGTAATAACCACCTAAAGAGGGAAGTTTGGACACTCAAATAAACACTTCACTCCACAACACACTCTTTGTTCCCAACTGCTCCTGTCCAGAAATAGGTGTTAATTCATATTTGTCCTTCCACCTATCAGCAGTGATCACGCCAATGTCCCTCAAACATGGTGGTGTGCAAAGTGCCAAGTACACTTTTCTGTCGACAACAGGCCCAGAGAAAGGATACTTGTGGTCTTCAGGGATCACTTACTCTCTGAATGTGGCTAAATAAAGTCAACAAGTGAGCAGGAAGTATAAGAGGACAGAGGACAAAGACACGGGTTCAAGTCCTTTCACCTCCATTTACTGGTTTTGTAAGCACACTCTGCTGACTCTTCCTGAAAGCGTATTGGTGAACACAGAGCTCTCCTTATGGCTTAGTTACCTTGCAAGGTTTCTGGAAGCATAATGTAGGGAAGAGTCATACGCTATGTTGTTTACTGTTCTGTACATAAGGATAGATGGGCAGACAAAAAGATGATTGTTTCATAGATAGATAGGTAGACAGACGACAGGTGAAAGAGAGATAGATAGGTACATAGATTAATAGATGATAGACATCATAGATATATGATAGGAAGATAGATAGTTAGATACATAGATACATAGATACATAGATATATACATACATAGATACATAGATAGACAGACAGACCTTTAGATAGATAGATACAGATACATGTCGATTGACACAAAGCTATTGTTCATAACCAGGAGTTGAATGGTGAATAACATAGCTAAACTACAAACAAAAAGGAAGAATGAAATCCAGTTTAAAAAGTGCAGTAAGCAGCCTTAAGAAGAAAACAAATACTACCATTTGCAATGACGTGGATGGAGCAAGACGGTAGTATGTTCAGAAAAATAGGGCAGGCGGATAAAGGCAAGTACCAAGTGATTTCACTCATGTGTGGAGTATAACAACAAAGAAAAACTGAAGTAAAAATACAGCAGCAGACTCACAGAACCCGAGAGTTGACTAAAAGTAACCAAAGGAAAAAGGACTGGGCAGGGTGAGTCTGAAGGGAGAGATAAGTGTGGGGAGAAAGAATGGGGGCATTAAGTTTAGCATGTGTAATGCGCGGGGTCGGGTGTGCATGGGGAGTACTGTACAACACAGAGAAGACTAGTAGAGATCATATAGCATCCTACTACTCACTGATGGACCGTGACGGTAACGGGGACTTTTGGGGGGGACATGGTGAAGGGGTCTACAGCATCCAACTACGCGGATCGACAGTGACTGAAGAGGTTTTTCGGGGGGACTTGGTGAAGGGGGGAGCATAGTAAACAGAATGTTCTTCACGTGATTGTAGATTAATGATAAAAAATATTCTTTAAGTGCAATAAGTGCACAGCTCTGAATCATCAGAATAAAAGGTCAGGCACTGAGTGCTGCAAACAAAAGACACAGGGATAAAAGAAGGGATGAAAACTCAAGACACCTACGTGCTTAATTACAGGAGACTCACTTGAGATCCAAGGACACAGACAAACTACAAGCCGAAGGTGTGTGGACAAGTACCCTACACGAGTGAAACGGAAAATCAAACAATCAAGCAAATGGATTCTGTTTGAGTCCCCAGAGACAGTCAGCAGAAAATAGCCCTATCTGGCCACCGTGAATTCTTTTTGTTTGGTTTCAACAGTTCCCAGCCATAGATTTAGTGGTGCAGCAACATACTTCTCATTTTCTCTCACCTCAACAACTGAGTTGCTGTAATAATAAGCATCTGGGCCTTTGAAATCAGTGGATTTTACGTTGTTCACGAATGTGAAAATCTAATAACCACCTAAAGAGGGAAGTTTGGACACTCAAATAAACACGTCACTCCACAATACACTGTTAGCTCCCAACTGCTCCTGTCTATAAATTGGTGTTCCTTTTTATTTGACCCTTCGTCCTATCGGCGGTGATCACGCTGATGTAATTAAAACATGGTGGTGAGCGAAGCAACAAGTTGACTTTTCTGTCGACAACAGGCCCAGAGGAATGATACTTGAGATCTTCAGGGAGCCCTTAGTCAATGAATGTGGCTAAATACAGACAGCAAGTTAGAAGGAGATGAAAGAGGACAGAGGATAGAGACACGGGTTCAAGTCCCAGCACAACCATTCCCTGGTTTTGTAGGTACACGCGGCCGACTCGAACTGCAAGTGTCTCGGTGAACCCAGTGCTCCCTCTGCAGCCTAGATACTTTGCAGGATTTTGGGGAGCATAGTGTAGGAAAGTGATATAGGGTATATGGTTAACTGTTCTGCACACATGGACAGATGGACAGACAAAAGGATGATTGATTGAGTGATTGATAAATAGATAGACAGAAAGATAGATAGATATAGGTACATATCGATTAGCACAAAGCTACTGCTCAAAACAAGGAGAGCAATGGTGAAAGCACATTGAAAAACTACAAACAAAAAAGAATGAAATCCAGTTTAAAAAGTGCAGTAGGCAGCCATAAGAAGAAAACGAATCCTATCATTTGCAATAACGTGGATGGAGCTCGAGGGTATTATGCTCAGTCAAATAGGCCAGGCGGAGAAATACATGTACCAAATGATTTCACTCATGTGTGGAGTATGATAACAAAGAAAAACTGAAGGAAAAGACAGCAGCAGACTCACAGAACCCGAGAGTGGACCTACAGTTACCAAAGAGAAAGGGACTGGGTAGGGTTTGTGGGAAGGGAGTAATAAGTGCGGGGAAAAAGAAAGAGGGCATTAGGATTAGCATGTATAATGTGTAGGGTGGGGTGTCTTGGGTAGGGCTGTACAACACAGAGAAAACATGTAGTGATTCTACAGCATCTTAGTTCATGCTGACGGAGAGCGGCTGTTACTGGGATTTGGGGTGACTTGGTGAAGAGGGTAGACAGAATAACATAATTTTCTGCATGTGATTGTATATTAATGAGAACAAAAAGAATTTCAAAGTGCAGTAAGAGCACAGCTCTCAAATATCAGAATAAAAGTACAGCCTTTGAGTGCTCCAATCAAAAGACACAGGGTTAGAAGAACTGATGAAAACTCAAGACCACCTACGTGCTCCCTTACTGGAGACTCACTTGAGATCCAAGGACACAGACAAACTACAAGCTGAAGGGGCGGGGACAGGTACCCTACACAAGTGAAACTGAGAAACAAAGAAAGAAATGGATTCTGTTTTGGACCCCAGAGAGAGTCAGTAGAAAATAGCCCTATCTAGCCACCGTGAATTCTTTTTGTTTGGTTTCAGCAGTGCTCAGGCATAGATTTAGTGGTGCAGCAACTTCCTTCTCATTTCCTCTCACCTCAACAAATGAATTGCTGTAATAATATGCGTCTGGGCATTTATAATCATTGCTTTTTATGATGTTCACGAATGTAAAGAAGTAATAACCACCTAAAGAGGGAGTTTGGACACTCAAATAAACACTTCACTCCACAACACACTCTTTGTTCCCAAATGCTCCTGTCCAGAAATAGGTGTTAATTCATATTTGTCCCTCCACCTATCAGCAGTGATCACGCCAATGTCCCTCAAACATGGTGATGTGCAAAGGGCCAAGTACACTTTTCTGTCGACAACAGTCCCAGACGAAGGATACTTTTGGTCTTCAGGGATCACTTACTCACTGAATGTGGCTAAATAAAGTCAACAAGCGAGCAGGAAGTATAAGAGGACAGAGGACAAAGATACGGGTTCAAGTCCTTTCACCTCCATTTACTGGTTTTGTAAGCACACTCTGCTGACTCTACCTGAAAGCGTATCTGTGAACACAGTGCTCTCCTTATGGCTTAGTTACCTTGCAAGATTTCTGGAAGCATAATGTAGGGAAGAGACATAGGCTATGTTGTTAACTGTTCTGTACATAAGGATAGATGGGCAGACAAAAAGATGATTGTTTCATAGATAGGTAGACAGACGAAAGGTGAAAGATAGATAGATAGGTACATAGATTAATATATGATAGACATCATAGATAGATAGGAAGATAGATAGATAGATACATAGATAGATATATAGATACATAGATAGACAGACAGACAGTTAGATAGATAGATACAGATACATGTCGATTGACACAAAGCTATTGTTCATAACCAGGAGTTGAATGGTGAATAACATAGCTAAATAACAAACAAAAAGGAAGAATGAAATCCAGATTAAAAAGTGCAGTAAGCAGCCTTAAGAAGAAAACAAATACTACCATTTGCAATGACGTGGATGGAGCAAGACGGTAGTATGTTCAGAAAAATAGGGCAGGCGGATAAAGGCAAGTACCAAGTGATTTCACTCATGTGTGGAGTATAACAACAAAGAAAAACTGAAGTAAAAAATCAGCAGCAGACTCACAGAACCCGAGAGTTGACTAAAAGTAACCAAAGGAAAAAGGACTGGGCAGGGTGAGTCTGAAGGGAGGGATAAGTGTGGGGAGAAAGAATGGGGGCATTAAGTTTAGCATGTATAATGCGCGGGGTCGGGTGTGCATGGGGAGTACTGTACAACACAGAGAAGACTAGTAGAGATCATATAGCATCTTACTACTCACTGACGGACAGTGACTGTAACGGGGACTTTTGGGGGGGACATGGTGAAGGGGTCTACAGCATCCAACTACGCTGATCGACAGTGACTGAAGAGGTTTTCCGGGGGGACTTGGTAAAGGGGGGAGCATAGTAAACAGAATGTTCTTCACGTGATTGTAGATTAATGATAAAAAATATTCTTTAAGTGCAATAAGTGCACAGCTCTGAATCATCAGAATAAAAGGTCAGGCACTGAGTGCTGCAAACAAAAGACACAGGGATAAAAGAAGGGATGAAAACTCAAGACACCTACGTGCTTACTTACAGGAGACTCACTTGAGATCCAAGGACACAGACAAACTACAAGCCGAAGGTGTGTGGACAAGTACCCTACACGAGTGAAACGGAAAATCAAACAATCAAGCAAATGGATTCTGTTTGAGTCCCCAGAGACAGTCAGCAGAAAATAGCCCTATCTGGCCACCGTGAATTCTTTTTGTTTGGTTTCAACAGTTCCCAGCCATAGATTTAGTGGTGCAGCAACATACTTCTCATTTTCTCTCACCTCAACAACTGAGTTGCTGTAATAATAAGCATCTGGGCCTTTGAAATCAGTGGATTTTATGTTGTTCACGAATGTGAAAATCTAATAAACACCTAAAGTGAAGTTTGGACACTCAAATAAACACGTCACTCCACAATACACTGTTAGCTCCCAACTGCTCCTGTCTAGAAATTGGTGTTCCATTTTATTTGACCCTCCGTCCTATCGGCGGTGATCACGCTGATGTAATTCAAACATGGTGGTGAGCGAAGCAACAAGTTGACTTTTCTGTCGACAACAGGCCCAGAGGAATGATACTTGAGATCTTCAGGGAGCCCTTAGTCAATGAATGTGGCTAAATACAGACAGCAAGTTAGAAGGAGATGAAAGAGGACAGAGGATAGAGACACGGGTTCAAGTCCCAGCACAACCATTCCCTGGTTTTGTATGTACACGCGGCCGACTCGAACTGCAAGTGTCTCGGTGAACCCAGTGCTCCCTCTGCAGCCTAGATACTTTGCAGGATTTTGGGGAGCATAGTGTAGGAAAGTGATATAGTGTATATGGTTAACTGTTCTGCACACATGGACAGATGGAAAGACAAAAGGATGATTGATTGAGTGATTGATAATTAGATAGACAGAAAGATAGTTGGATATAGGTACATATCGATTAGCACAAAGCTACTGCTCAAAATAAGGAGAGAAATGGTGAAATCACATTGCAAAACTACAAACAAAAAAGAAGAATGAAATCCAGTTTAAAAAGTGCAGTAAGCAGCCATAAGAAAAAACGAATCCTATCATTTGCAATAACGTGGATGGAGCTCGAGGGTATTATGCTCAGTCAAATAGGCCAGGCGGAGAAATACATGTACCAAATGATTTCACTCATGTGTGGAGTATGATAACAAAGAAAAACTGAAGGAAAAGACAGCAGCAGACTCACAGAACCCGAGAGTGGACCTACAGTTACCAAAAGAGAAAGGGACTGGGTAGGGTTTGTGGGAAGGGAGTAATAAGTGCGGGGAAAAGAAAGTGGGCATTAGGATTTGCATGGATAATGTGTAGGGTGGGGTGTCTTGGGTAAGGCTGTACAACACAGAGAAGACATGTAGTGATTCTACAGCATCTTAGTACATGCTGACGGAGAGCGGCTGTTACTGGGATTTGGGGTGACTTGGTGAAGAGGGTAGACAGAATAACATAATTTTCTGCATGTGATTGTATATTAATGAGAACAAAAAGAATTTAAAAAGTGCAGTAAGAGCACAGCTCTCAAATATCAGAATAAAAGTACAGCCTTTGAGTGCTCCAATCAAAAGACACTATGGTTAGAAGAACTGATGAAAACTCAAGACCACCTACGTGCTCCCTTACTGGAGACTCACTTGAGATCCAAGCACACAGACAAACTAAAAGCTGAAGGGGCGGGGACAGGTACCCTACACAAGTGAAACTGAGAAACAAAGAAAGAAATGGATTCTGTTTTGGACCCCAGAGAGAGTCAGTAGAAAATAGCCCTATCTAGCCACCGTGAATTCTTTTGGTTTGGTTTCAGCAGTGCTCTGGCATAGATTTAGTGGTGCAGCAAATTCCTTCTCATTTCCTCTCACCTCAACAAATGAATTGCTGTAATAATATGCTTCTGGGCATTTATAATCATTGCTTTTTATGATGTTCATGAATGTAAAGAAGTAATAACCACCTAAAGAGGGAAGTTTGGACACTCAAATAAACACTTCACTACACAACACACTCTTTGTTCCCAACTGCTCCTGTCCAGAAATAGGTGTTAATTCATATTTGTCCCTCCACCTATCAGCAGTGATCACGCCAATGTCCCTCAATCATGGTGGTGTGCAAAGGGCCAAATACAAATTTCTGTCGACAACAGGCCCAGACGAAGGATACTTGTGGTCTTCAGGGATCACTTACTCACTGAATGTGGCTAAATAAAGTCAACAAGCGAGCAGGAAGTATAAGAGGACAGAGGACAAAGATACGGGTTCAAGTCCTTTCACCTCCATTTACTGGTTTTGTAAGGACACTCTGCTGACTCTACCTGAAAGCGTATCGGTGAACTCAGTGCTCTCCTTATGGCTTATTTACCTTGCAAGGTTTCTGGAAGCATAATGTAGGGAAGAGACATAGGCTATGTTGTTAACTGTTCTGTGCATAAGGATAGATGGGCAGACAAAAAGATGATTGTTTCATAGATAGATAGGTAGACAGACGAAAGGTGAAAGAGAGATAGATAGGTACATAGATTTATAGATGATAGACATCATAGATAGGTGATAGGAAGCTAGATAGATAGATACATAGATAGATACATAGATACATAGATATATACATACATAGATACATAGATAGACAGACAGACCTTTAGATAGATAGATACAGATACATGTCGATTGACACAAAGCTATTGTTCATAACCATGAGTTGAATGGTGAATAACATAGCTAAACTACAAACAAAAAGGAAGAATGAAATCCAGTTTAAGAAGTGCAGTAAGCAGCCTTAAGAAGAAAACAAATACTACCATTTGCAATGACGTGGATGGAGCAAGACGGTAGTATGTTCAGAAAAATAGGGCAGGCGGATAAAGGCAAGTACCAAGTGATTTCACTCATGTGTGGAGTATAACAACAAAGAAAAACTGAAGTAAAAAAACAGCAGCAGACTCACAGAACCCGAGAGTTGACTAAAAGTAACCAAAGGAAAAAGGACTGGGCAGGGAGAGTCTGAATGGAGGGATACGTGTGGGGAGAAAGATTGGGGGCATTAAGTTTAGCATGTATAATGCGCGGGGTCGGGTGTGCATGGGGAGTACTGTACAACACAGAGAAGACTAGTAGAGATCATATAGCATCTTACTACTCACTGATGGACAGTGACTGTAGCGGGGACTTTTGGGGAGGACATGGTGACGGGGTCTACAGCATCCAACTACGCTGATCGACAGTGACTGAAGAGGTTTTTCGGGGGGACTTGGTGAAGGGGGGAGCATAGTAAACATAATGTTCTTCACGTGATTGTAGATTAAGGATAAAACATATTCTTTAAGTGCAATAAGTGCACAGCTCTGAATCATCAGAATAAAAGATCAGGCACTGAGTGCTGCAAACAAAAGACACAGGGATGAAAGAAGGATGAAAACTCAAGACACCTACGTGCTTACTTACAGGAGACTCACTTGAGATCCAAGGACACAGACAAACTACAAGCCAAAGGTGTGTGGACAAGTACACTACACGAGTGAAATGGAAAATCAAACAATCAAGCAAATGGATTCTGTTTGAGTCCCCAGAGACAGTCAGCAGAAAATAGCCCTATCTGGTCACCGTGAAATCTTTTTGTTTGGTTTCAACAGTTCCCAGCCATAGATTTAGTGGTGCAGCAACATACTTCTCATTTTCTCTCACCTCAACAACTGAGTTGCTGTAATAATAAGCATCTGGGCCTTTGAAATCAGTGGATTTTATGTTGTTCACGAATGTGAAAATCTAATAACCACCTAAAGAGGGAAGTTTGGACACTCAAATAAACACGTCACTCCACAATACACTGTTAGCTCCCAACTGCTCCTGTCTAGAAATTGGTGTTCCATTTTATTTGACCCTCCGTCCTATCGGCGGTGATCACGCTGATGTAATTCAAACATGGTGGTGAGCGAAGCAACAAGTTGACATTTCTGTCGACAACAGGCCCAGAGGAATGATACTTGAGATCTTCAGGGAGCCCTTAGTCAATGAATGTGGCTAAATACAGACAGCAAGTTAGAAGGAGATGAAAGAGGACAGAGGATAGAGACACTGGTTCATGTCCCAGCACAACCATTCCCTGGTTTTGTAGGTACACGCGGCCGACTCGAACTGCAAGTGTCTCGGTGAACCCAGTGCTCCCTCTGCAGCCTAGATACTTTGCTGGATTTTTTGGGAGCATAGTGTAGGAAAGTGTTATAGGGTATATGGTTAACTGTTCTGCACACATGGACAGATGGAAAGACAAAAGGATAATTGATTGAGTGATTGAAAAATAGATAGACAGAAAGATAGATAGATATACGTACATATCGATTAGCACAAAGCTACTGCTCAAAACAAGGAGAGCAATGGTGAAAGCACATTGCAAAACTACAAACAAAAAAGAATGAAATCCAGTTTAAAAAGTGCAGTAAGCAGCCATAAGAAGAAAACGAATCCTATCATTTGCAATAAAGTGGATGGAGCTCGAGGGTATTATGCTCAGTCAAATAGGCCAGGCGGAGAAATACATGTACCAAATGATTTCACTCATGTGTGGAGTATGATAACAAAGATAAACTGAAGGAAAAGACAGCAGCAGACTCACAGAACCAGAGAGTGGACCTACAGTTACCAAAGAGAAAGGGACTGGGTAGGGTTTGTGGGAAGGGAGTAATAAGTGCGGGGAAAAAGAATGTAGGCATTAGGATTAGCATGTATAATGTGTAGGGTGGGGTGTTTTGGGTAGGGCTGTACAACACAGAGAAGTCATGTAGTGATTCTACAGCATCTTAGTACATGCTGACGGAGAGCGGCTGTTACAGGGATTTGGGGTGACTTGGTGAAGAGGGTAGACAGAATAACATAATTTTCTGCATGTGATTGTATATTAATGAGAACAAAAAGAATTTCAAAGTGCAGTAAGAGCACAGCTCTCAAATATCAGAATAAAAGTACAGCCTTTGAGTGCTCCAATCAAAAGACACAGGGTTAGAAGAACTGATGAAAACTCAAGACCACCTACGTGCTCCCTTACTGGAGACTCACTTGAGATCCAAGGACACAGACAAACTACAAGCTGAAGGGGCGGGGACAGGTACCCTACACAAGTGAAACTGAGAAACAAACAAAGAAATGGATTCTGTTTTGGGCCCCAGAGAGAGTCAGTAGAAAATAGCCCTATCTAGCCACCGTGAATTCTTTTTGTTTGGTTTCAGCAGTGCTCAGGCATAGATTTAGTGGTGCAGCAACTTCCTTCTCATTTCCTCTCACCTCAACAAATGGATTGCTGTAATAGTATGCGTCTGGGCATTTATAATCATTGCTTTTTATGATGTTCACGAATGTAAAGAAGTAATAACCACCTAAAGAGGGAAGTTTGGACACTCAAATAAACACTTCACTCCACAACACACTCTTTGTTCCCAACTGCTCCTGTCCAGAAATAGGTGTTAATTCATATTTGTCCCTCCACCTATCAGCAGTGATCACGCCAATGTCCCTCAAACATGGTGGTGTGCAAAGGGCCAAGTACACTTTTCTGTCGACAACAGGCCCAGACGAAGGATACTTGTGGTCTTCAGGGATCACTTACTCACTGAATGTGGCTAAATAAAGTCAACAAGCGAGCAGGAATTATAAGAGGACAGAGGACAAAGATACGGGTTCAAGTCCTTTCACCTCCATTTACTGGTTTGGTAAGCACACTCTGCTGACTCTACCTGAAAGCGTATCGGTGAACTCAGTGCTCTCCTTATGGGTTAGTTACCTTGCAAAGTTTCTGGAAGCATAATGTAGGGAAGAGACATAGGCTATGTTGTTAACTGTTCTGAACATAAGGATAGATGGGCAGACAAAAAGATGATTGTTTCATAGATAGATAGGTAGACAGACGACAGGTGAAAGAGAGATAGATAGGTACATAGATTAATAGATGATAGACATCATAGATAGATGATAGGAAGATAGATAGATAGATACATAGATACATAGATAGATACATAGATACATAGATATATACATACATAGATACATAGATAGACAGACAGAGAGTTAGATAGATAGATACAGATACATGTCGATTTACACAAAGCTATTTTTCATAACCAGGAGTTGAATGGTGAATAACATAGCTAAATAACAAACAAAAAGGAAGAATGAAATCCAGTTTAAAAAGTGCAGTAAGCAGCCATAAGAAGAAAACAAATACTACCATTTGCAATGACGTGGATGGAGCAAGACGGTAGTATGTTCAGAAAAATAGGGCAGGCGGATAAAGGCAAGTACCAAGTGATTTCACTCATGTGTGGAGTATAACAACAAAGAAAAACTGAAGTAAAAAAACAGCAGCAGACTCACAGAACCCGAGAGTTGACTAAAAGTAACCAAAGGAAAAAGGACTGGGCAGGGTGAGTCTGAAGGGAGGGATAAGTGTGGGGAGAAAGAATGGGGGCATTAAGTTTAGCATCTATAATGCGCGGGGTCGGGTGTGCATGGGGAGTACTGTACAACACAGAGAAGACTAGTAGTGATCATATAGCATCTTACTACTCACTGACGGACAGTGACTGTAACGGGGACTTTTGGGGGGGACATGGTGAAGGGGTCTACAGCATCCAACTACGCTGATCGACAGTGACTGAAGAGGTTTTTCGGGGGGACTTGGTGAAGGGGGGAGCATAGTAAACATCATATTCTTCACGTGATTGTAGATTAATGATAAAAAATATTCTTTAAGTGCAATAAGTGCACAGCTCTGAATCATCAGAATAAAAGGTCAGGCACTGAGTGCTGCAAACAAAAGACACAGGGATAAAAGAAGGGATGAAAACTCAAGACACCTACGTGCTTACTTACAGGAGACTCACTTGAGATCCAAGGACACAGACAAACTACAAGCCGAAGGTGTGTGGACAAGTACCCTACACGAGTGAAACGGAAAAACAAACAATCAAGCAAATGGATTCTGTTTGAGTCCCCAGAGACAGTAAGCAGAAAATAGCCCTATCTGGCCACCGTGAATTCTTTTGTTTGGTTTCAACAGTTCCCAGCCATAGATTAATGGTGCAGCAACATACTTCTCAATTTCTCTCACCTCAACAACTGAGTTGCTGTAATAATAAGCATCTGGGCCTTTGAAATCAGTGGAATTTATGATGTTCACGAACGTAAAAATCTAATAACCACCTAAAGAGGGATGTTTGAACACTCAAATAAACACGTCACTCCACAATACACTGTTAGCTCCCACCTGCTCCTGTCTAGAAATTGGTGTTCCATTTTATTTGACTCTCCGTACTATCGGCGGTGATCACGCTGATGTAATTCAAACATGGTGGTGAGCGAAGCAACAAGTTGACTTTTCTGTCGACAACAGGCCCAGAGGATTGATACTTGATATCTTCAGGGAGCCCTTAGTCAATGAATGTGGCTAAATACAGACAGCAAGTTAGGAGGAGATGAAAGAGGACAGAGGATAGAGACACGGGTTCAAGTCCCAGCACAACCATTCCCTGGTTTTGTAGGTACACGCGGCCGACTCGAACTGCAAGTGTCTCGGTGAACCCAGTGCTCCCTCTGCAGCCTAGATACTTTGCAGGATTTTGGGGAGCATATTGTAGGAAAGTGATATAGGGTATATGGTTAACTGTTCTGCACACATGGACAGATGGACAGACAAAAGGATGATTGATTGAGTGATTGATAAATAGATAGACAGAAAGATAGATAGATATAGGTACATATCGATTAGCACAAAGCTACTGCTCAAAACAAGGAGAGCAATGGTGAAAGCACATTGCAAAACTACAAACAAAAAAGAAGAATGAAATCCAGTTTAAAAAGTGCAGTAAGCAGCCATAAGAAGAAAACGAATCCTATCATTTGCAATAACGTGGATGGAGCTCGAGGGCATTATGCTCAGTCAAATAGGCCAGGCGGAGAAATACATGTACCAAATGATTTCACTCATGTGTGGAGTATGATAACAAAGAAAAACTGAAGGAAAAGACAGCAGCAGACTCACAGAACCCGAGAGTGGACCAACAGTTACCAAAGAGAAAGGGACTGGGAAGGGTTTTTTGGGAAGGGAGTAATAAGTGCAGGGTAAAATAATGGGGGCATTAGGATTAGCATGTATAATGTGTATGGTGGGGTGTCATGGGTAGGGCTGTACAACACAGAGAAGACATGTAGTGATTCTACAGCATCTTAGTACAGGCTGACGGAGAGCGGCTGTAACTTTGATTTGGGGAGACTTGGTGAAGAGGGTAGACAGAATAACATAATTTTCTGCATGTGATTGTATATTAATGAGAACAAAAAGAATTTAAAAAGTGCAGTAAGAGCACAGCTCTCAAATATCAGAATAAAAGTACAGCCTTTGAGTGCTCCAATCAAAAGACACATGGTTAGAAGAACTGATGAAAACTCAAGACCACCTACGTGCTCCCTTACTGGAGACTCACTTGAGATCCAAGGACACAGACAAACTACAAGCTGAAGGGGAGGGGACAGGTACCCTACACAAGTGAAACTGAGAAACAAAGAAAGAAATGGGTTCTGTTTTGGACCCCAGAGAGAGTCAGTAGAAAATAGCCCTATCTAGCCACCGTGAATTCTTTTGGTTTGGTTTCAGCAGTGCTCAGGCATAGATTTACTGGTGCAGCAACTTCCTTCTCATTTCCTCTCACCTCAACAAATGAATTGCTGTAATAATATGCTTCTGGGCATTTATAATCATTGCTTTTTATGATGTTCACGAATGTAAAGAAGTAATAACCACCTAAAGAGGGAAGTTTGGACACTCAAATAAACACTTCACTCCACAACACACTCTTTGTTCCCAACTGCTCCTGTCCAGAAATAGGTGTTAATTCATATTTGTCCCTCCACCTATGAGCAGTGATCACGCCAATGTCCCTCAAACATGGTGGTGTGCAAAGTGCCAAGTACACATTTCTGTCGACAACAGGCCCAGACGAAGGATACTTGTGGTCTTCAGGGATCACTTACTCACTGAATGTGGCTAAATAAAGTCACCAAGCGAGCAGGAAGTATAAGAGGACAGAGGACAAAGATACGGGTTCAAGTCCTTTCACCTCCATTTACTGGTTTTGTACGCACACTCTGCTGAGTCTACCTGAAAGCTTATCGGTGAACTCAGTGCTCTCCTTATGGCTTAGTTACCTTGCAAGGTTTCTGGAAGCATAATGTAGGGAAGAGACATAGGCTATGTTATTAACTGTTCTGTGCATAAGGATAGATGGGCAGACAAAAAGATGATCGTTTCATAGATAGATAGGTAGACAGACGACAGTTGAAAGAGAGATAGATAGGTACATAGATTAATAGATGACAGACATCATAGATAGATGATAGGAAGATAGATAGATAGATACATAGATAGATACATAGATACATAGATATATACATACATAGATACTTAGATAGACAGACAGACCTTTAGATAGACAGATACAGATACATGTCGATTGACACAAAGCTATTGTTCATAACCAGGAGTTGAATGGTGAATAACATAGATAAACTACAAACAAAAAGGAAGAATGAAATCCAGTTTAAAAAGTGCAGTAAGCAGCCTTAAGAAGAAAACATATACTACCATTTGCAATGACGTGGATGGAGCAAGACGGTAGTATGTTCAGAAAAATAGGGCAGGCGGATAAAGGCAAGTACCAAGTGATTTCACTCATGTGTGGAGTATAACAACAAAGAAAAACTGAAGTAAAAAAACAGCAACAGACTCACAGAACCCGAGAGTTGACTAAAAGTAACCAAAGGAAAAAGGACTGGGCAGGGTGAGTCTGAAGGGAGGGATAAGTGTGGGGAGAAAGAATGGGGGCATTAAGTTTAGCATGTATAATGCGCGGGGTCGGGTGTGCATGGGGAGTACTGTACAACACAGAGAAGACTAGTAGAGATCATATAGCATCCTACTACTCACTGATGGACCGTGACGGTAACGGGGAATTTTGGTGGGGACATGGTGAAGGGGTCTACAGCATCCAACTACGCGGATCGACAGTGACTGAAGAGGTTTTTCGGGGGGACTTGGTGAAGGGGGGAGCATAGTAAACATAATGTTCTTCACGTGATTGTAGATTAATGATAAAAAATATTCTTTAAGTGCAATAAGTGCACAGCTCTGAATCATCAGAATAAAAGGTCAGGCACTGAGTGCTGCAAACAAAAGACACAGGGATAAAAGAAGGGATGAAAACTCAAGACACCTACGTGCTTACTTACAGGAGACTCACTTGAGATCCAAGGACACAGACAAACTACAAGCCGAAGGTGTGTGGACAAGTACCCTACACGAGTGAAACGGAAAAACAAACAATCAAGCAAATGGATTCTGTTTGAGTCCCCAGAGACAGTCAGCAGAAAATAGCCCTATCTGGCCACCGTGAATTCTTTTTGTTTGGTTTCAACAGTTCCCAGCCATAGATTTAGTGGTGCAGCAACATACTTCTCATTTTCTCTCACCTCAACAACTGAGTTGCTGTAATAATAAGCATCTGGGCCTTTGAAATCAGTGGATTTTATGACGTTCACGAAGGTGAAAATCTAATAACCACCTAAAGAGGGAAGTTTGGACCCTCAAATAAACACGTCACTCCACAATACACTGTTAGCTCCCAACTGCTCCTGTCTAGAAATTGGTGTTCCATTTTATTTGACCCTCCGTCCTATCGGCGGTGATCACGCTGATGTCCTTCAAACATGGTGGTGAGCGAAGCAACAAGTTGACTTTTCTGTCGACAACAGGCCCAGAGGAATGATACTTGAGATCTTCAGGGAGCCCTTAGTCAATGAATGTGGCTAAATACAGACAGCAAGTTAGAAGGAGATGAAAGAGGACAGAGGATAGAGACACGGGTTCAAGTCCCAGCACAACCATTCCCTGGTTTTGTAGGTACACGCGGCCGACTCGAACTGCAAGTGTCTCGGTGAACCCAGTGCTCCCTCTGCAGCCTAGATACTTTGCAGGATTTTGGGGAGCATAGTGTAGGAAAGTGATATAGGGTATATGGTTAACTGTTCTGCACACATGGACAGATGGACAGACAAAAGGATGATTGATTGAGTGATTGATAAATAGATAGACAGAAAGATAGATAGATATAGGTACATATCGATTAGCACAAAGCTACTGCTCAAAACAAGGAGAGCAATGGTGAAAGCACATTGCAAAACTACAAACAAAAAAGAAGAATGAAATCCAGTTTAAAAAGTGCAGTAAGCAGCCATAAGAAGAAAACGAATCAAATCATTTGCAATAACGTGGATGGAGCTCGAGGGTTTTATGCACAGTCAAATAGGCCAGGCGGAGAAATACATGTACCAAATGATTTCACTCATGTGTGGAGTATGATAACAAAGAAAAACTGAAGGAAAAGACAGCAGCAGACTCACAGAACCCGAGAGTGGACCTACAGTTACCAAAGAGAAAGGGACTTTGTAGGGTTTGTGGGAAGGGAGTAATAAGTGCGGGGAAAAAGAAAGAGGGCATTAGGATTAGCCTGTATAATGTGTAGGGTGGGGTGTCTTGGGTAGGGCTGTACAACACAGAGAAGACATGTAGTGATTCTACAGCATCTTAGTACATGCTGACGGAGAGCGGCTGTTACTGGGATTTGGGGTGACTTGGTGAAGAGGGTAGACAGAATAACATAATTTTCTGCATGTGATTGTATATTAATGAGAACAAAAAGAATTTCAAAGTGCAGTAAGAGCACAGCTCTCAATTATCAGAATAAAAGTACAGCCTTTGAGTGCTCCAATCAAAAGACACAGGGTTAGAAGAACTGATGAAAACACAAGACCACATACGTGCTCACTTACTGGAGACTCACTTGAGATCCAAGGACACAGACAAACTACAAGCTGAAGGGGCGGGGACAGGTACCCTACACAAGTGAAACTGAGAAACAAAGACAGAAATGGATTCTGTTTTGGACCCCAGAGAGAGTCAGTAGAAAATAGCCCTATCTAGCCACCGTGAATTCTTTTTGTTTGGTTTCAGCAGTGCTCAGGCATAGATTTAGTGGTGCAGCAACTTCCTTCTCATTTCCTCTCACCTCAACAAATGAATTGCTCTAATAATATGCGTCTGGGCATTTATAATCATTGCTTTTTATGATGTTCACGAATGTAAAGATGTAATAACCACCTAAAGAGGGAGTTTGGAACACAAATAAACACTTCACTCCACAACACACTCTTTGTTCCGAAATGCTCCTGTCCAGAAATAGGTGTTAATTCATATTTGTCCCTCCACCTATCAGCAGTGATCACGCCAATGTCCCTCAAACATGGTGGTGTGCAAAGGGCCAAGTACACTTTTCTGTCGACAACAGGCCCAAACGAAGGATACTTTTGGTCTTCAGGGATCACTTACTCACTGAATGTGGCTAAATAAAGTCAACAAGCGAGCAGGAAGTATAAGAGGACAGAGGACAAAGATACGGGTTCAAGTCCTTTCACCTCCATTTACTGGTTTTGTAAGCACACTCTGCTGACTCTACCTGATAGCGTATCTGTGAACTCAGTGCTCTCCTTATGGCTTAGTTACCTTGCAAGATTTCTGGAAGCATAATGTAGGGAAGAGACATAGGCTATGTTTTTAACTGTTCTGTACATAAGGATAGATGGGCAGACAAAAAGATGATTGTTTTATAGATAGATAGGTAGACAGACGACAGGTGAAAGAGAGATAGGTACATAGATTAAAAATGATAGACATCATAGATAGATGATAGGAAGATAGATAGATAGATACATAGATAGATACATAGATACATAGATATATACATGCATAGATACATAGATAGACAGACAGACCTTTATATAGATAGATACAGATACATGTCGTTTGACACAAAGCTATTGTTCATAACCAGGAGTTGAATGGTGAATAACATAGCTAAACTACAAACAAAAAGGAAGAATGAAATCCAGTTTAAAAAGTGCAGTAAGCAGCCTTAAGAAGAAAACAAATACTACCATTTGCAATGACGTGGATTTAGCAAGATGGTAGTATGTTCAGAAAAATAGGGCAGGCGGATAAAGGCAAGTACCAAGTGATTTCACTCATGTGTGGAGTATAACAACAAAGAAAAACTGAAGTAAAAAAACAGCAGCAGACTCACAGAACCCGAGAGTTGACTAAAAGTAACCAAAGGAAAAAGGACTGGGCAGTGTGAGTCTGAAGGGAGGGATAAGTGTGGGGAGAAAGAATGGGGGCATTAAGTTTAGCATGTATAATGCGCGGGGTCGGGTGTGCATGCGGAGTACTGTACAACACAGAGAAGACTAGTAGAGATCATATAGCATCCTACTACTCACTGATGGACCGTGACGGTAACGGGGACTTTTGGGGGGGACATGGTGAAGGGGTCTACAGCATCCAACTACGCGGATCGACAGTGACTGAAGAGGTTTTCCGGGGGGACTTGGTGAAGGGGGGAGCATAGTAAACATAATGTTCTTCACGTGATTGTAGATTAATGATAAAAAATATTCTTTAAGTGCAATAAGTGCACAGCTCTGAATCATCAGAATAAAAGTTCAGGCACTGAGTGCTGCAAACAAAAGACACAGGGATAAAAGAAGGGATGAAAACTCAAGACACCTACGTGCTTACTTACAGGAGACTCACTTGAGATCCAAGGACACAGACAAACTACAAGCCGAAGGTGTGTGGACAAGTACCCTACACGAGTGAAACGGAAAATCAAACAATCAAGCAAATGGATTCTGTTTGAGTCCCCAGAGACAGTCAGGAGAAAATAGCCCTATCTGGCCACCGTGAATTCTTTTTGTTTGGTTTCAACAGTTCCCAGCCATAGATTTACTGGTGCAGCAACATACTTCTCATTTTCTCTCACCTCAACAACTGAGTTGCTGTAATAATAAGCATCTGGGCCTTTGAAATCAGTGGATTTTATGTTGTTCACGAATGTGAAAATCTAATAACCACCTAAAGAGGGAAGTTTGGACACTCAAATAAACACGTCACTCCACAATACACTGTTAGCTCCCAACTGCTCCTGTCTAGAAATTGGTGTTCCATTTTATTTGACACTCCGTCCTATCGGCGGTGATCACGCTGATGTAATTCAAACATGGTGGTGAGCGAAGCAACAAGTTGACATTTCTGTCGACAACAGGCCCAGAGGAATGATACTTGAGATCTTCAGGGAGCCCTTAGTCAATGAATGTGGCTAAATACAGACAGCAAGTTAGAAGGAGATGAAAGAGGACAGAGGATAGAGACACGGGTTCAAGTCCCAGCACAACCATTCCCTGGTTTTGTAGGTACACGCGGCAGACTCGAACTGCAAGTGTCTCGGTGAAACCAGTGCTCCCTCTGCAGCCTAGATACTTTGCAGGATTTTGGGGAGCATAGTGTAGGAAAGTGATATAGGGTATATGGTTAACTGTACTGCACACATGGACAGATGGAAAGACAAAAGTATGATTGATTGAGTGATTGATAAAAAGATAGACAGAAAGATAGATAGATATAGGTACATATCGATTAGCACAAAGCTACTGCTCAAAACAAGGAGAGCAATGGTGAAAGCACATTGCAAAATTACAAACAAAAAAGAAGAATGAAATCCAGTTTAAAAAGTGCAGTAAGCAGCCATAAGAAGGAAACGAATCCTATCATTTGCAATAACGTTGTTGGAGCTCGAGGGTATTATGCTCAGTCAAATAGGCCAGGCGGAGAAATACATGTACCAAATGATTTCACTCATGTGTGGAGTATGATAACAAAGAAAAACTGAAGGAAAAGACAGCAGCAGACTCACAGAACCCGAGTGTGGACCTACAGTTACCAAAAGAGAAAGGGACTGGGTAGGGTTTGTGGGAAGGGAGTAATAAGTGCGGGGAAAAAGAAAGTGGGCATTAGGATTAGCATGTATAATGTGTAGGGTGGGGTTTCTTGGGTAGGGCTGTACAACACAGAGAAGACATGTAGTGATTCTACAGCATCTTAGTACATGCTGACGGAGAGCGGCTGTTACTGGGATTTGGGGAGACTTGGTGAAGAGGGTAGACAGAATAACATAATTTTCTGCATGTGATTGTATATTAATGAGAACAAAAAGAATTTCAAAGTGAAGTAAGAGCACAGCTCTCAAATATCAGAATAAAAGTACAGCCTTTGAGTGCTCCAATCAAAAGACACAGGGTTAGAAGAACTGATGAAAACTCAAGACCACCTACGTGCTCCCTTACTGGAGACTCACGTGAGATCCAAGGACACAGACAAACTACAAGCTGAAGGGGCGGGGACAGGTACCCTATACAAGTGAAACTGAGGAACAAAGAAAGAAATGGATTCTGTTTTGGGCCCCAGAGAGAGTCAGTAGAAAATAGCCCTATCTAGCCACCGTGAATTCTTTTGGTTTGGTTTCAGCAGTGCTCAGGCATAGATTTAGTGGTGCAGCAACTTCCTTCTCATTTCCTCTCACCTCAACAAATGAATTGCTGTAATAGTATGCGTCTGGGCATTTATAATCATTGCTTTTTATGATGTTCACGAATGTAAAGAAGTAATAACCACCTAAAGAGGGAAGTTTGGACACTCAAATAAACACTTCACTCCACAACACACTCTTTGTTCCCAACTGCTCCTGTCCAGAAATAGGTGTTAATTCATATTTGTCCCTCCACCTATCAGCAGTGATCACGCCAATGTCCCTCAAACATGGTGGTGTGCAAAGGGCCAAGTACACTTTTCTGTCGACAACAGGCCCAGATGAAGGATACTTGTGGTCTTCAGGGATCACTTACTCACTGAATGTGGCTAAATAAAGTCAACAAGCGAGCAGGAAGTATAAGAGGACAGAGGACAAAGATACGGGTTCAAGTCCTTTCACCTCCATTTACTGGTTTTGTAAGCACACTCTGCTGACTCTACCTGAAAGCGTATCTGTGAACACAGTGCTCTCCTTATGGCTTAGTTACCTTGCAAGATTTCTGGAGGCATAATGTAGGGAAGAGACATAGGCTATTTTGTTAACTGTTCTGTACATAAGGATAGATGGGCAGACAAAAAGATGATTGTTTTATAGATAGATAGGTAGACAGACGACAGGTGAAAGAGAGATAGGTACATAGATTAATAGATGATAGACATCATAGATAGATGATAGGAAGATAGATAGATACATAGATAGATACATAGATACATAGATATATACATGCATAGATACATAGATAGACAGACAGACCTTTATATAGATAGATACAGATACATGTCGTTTGACACAAAGCTATTGTTCATAACCAGGAGTTGAATGGTGAATAACATAGCTAAACTACAAACAAAAAGGAAGAATGAAATCCAGTTTAAAAAGTGCAGTAAGCAGCCTTAAGAAGAAAACAAATACTACCATTTGCAATGACGTGGATTTAGCAAGATGGTAGTATGTTCAGAAAAATAGGGCAGGCGGATAAAGGCAAGTACCAAGTGATTTCACTCATGTGTGGAGTATAACAACAAAGAAAAACTGAAGTAAAAAAACAGCAGCAGACTCACAGAACCCGAGAGTTGACTAAAAGTAACCAAAGGAAAAAGGACTGGGCAGTGTGAGTCTGAAGGGAGGGATAAGTGTGGGGAGAAAGAATGGGGGCATTAAGTTTAGCATGTATAATGCGCGGGGTCGGGTGTGCATGCGGAGTACTGTACAACACAGAGAAGACTAGTAGAGATCATATAGCATCCTACTACTCACTGATGGACCGTGACGGTAACGGGGACTTTTGGGGGGGACATGGTGAAGGGGTCTACAGCATCCAACTACGCGGATCGACAGTGACTGAAGAGGTTTTCCGGGGGGACTTGGTGAAGGGGGGAGCATAGTAAACATAATGTTCTTCACGTGATTGTAGATTAATGATAAAAAATATTCTTTAAGTGCAATAAGTGCACAGCTCTGAATCATCAGAATAAAAGTTCAGGCACTGAGTGCTGCAAACAAAAGACACAGGGATAAAAGAAGGGATGAAAACTCAAGACACCTACGTGCTTACTTACAGGAGACTCACTTGAGATCCAAGGACACAGACAAACTACAAGCCGAAGGTGTGTGGACAAGTACCCTACACGAGTGAAACGGAAAATCAAACAATCAAGCAAATGGATTCTGTTTGAGTCCCCAGAGACAGTCAGCAGAAAATAGCCCTATCTGGCCACCGTGAATTCTTTTTGTTTGGTTTCAACAGTTCCCAGCCATAGATTTACTGGTGCAGCAACATACTTCTCATTTTCTCTCACCTCAACAACTGAGTTGCTGTAATAATAAGCATCTGGGCCTTTGAAATCAGTGGATTTTATGTTGTTCACGAATGTGAAAATCTAATAACCACCTAAAGAGGGAAGTTTGGACACTCAAATAAACACGTCACTCCACAATACACTGTTAGCTCCCAACTGCTCCTGTCTAGAAATTGGTGTTCCATTTTATTTGACACTCCGTCCTATCGGCGGTGATCACGCTGATGTAATTCAAACATGGTGGTGAGCGAAGCAACAAGTTGACATTTCTGTCGACAACAGGCCCAGAGGAATGATACTTGAGATCTTCAGGGAGCCCTTAGTCAATGAATGTGGCTAAATACAGACAGCAAGTTAGAAGGAGATGAAAGAGGACAGAGGATAGAGACACGGGTTCAAGTCCCAGCACAACCATTCCCTGGTTTTGTAGGTACACGCGGCCGACTCGAACTGCAAGTGTCTCGGTGAAACCAGTGCTCCCTCTGCAGCCTAGATACTTTGCAGGATTTTGGGGAGCATAGTGTAGGAAAGTGATATAGGGTATATGGTTAACTGTTCTGCACACATGGACAGATGGAAAGACAAAAGGATGATTGATTGAGTGATTGATAAAAAGATAGACAGAAAGACAGATAGATATAGGTACATATCGATTAGCACAAAGCTACTGCTCAAAACAAGGAGAGCAATGGTGAAAGCACATTGCAAAATTACAAACAAAAAAGAAGAATGAAATCCAGTTTAAAAAGTGCAGTAAGCAGCCATAAGAAGGAAACGAATCCTATCATTTGCAATAACGTTGTTGGAGCTCGAGGGTATTATGCTCAGTCAAATAGGCCAGGCGGAGAAATACATGTACCAAATGATTTCACTCATGTGTGGAGTATGATAACAAAGAAAAACTGAAGGAAAAGACAGCAGCAGACTCACAGAACCCGAGTGTGGACCTACAGTTACCAAAAGAGAAAGGGACTGGGTAGGGTTTGTGGGAAGGGAGTAATAAGTGCGGGGAAAAAGAAAGTGGGCATTAGGATTAGCATGTATAATGTGTAGGGTGGGGTTTCTTGGGTAGGGCTGTACAACACAGAGAAGACATGTAGTGATTCTACAGCATCTTAGTACATGCTGACGGAGAGCGGCTGTTACTGGGATTTGGGGAGACTTGGTGAAGAGGGTAGACAGAATAACATAATTTTCTGCATGTGATTGTATATTAATGAGAACAAAAAGAATTTCAAAGTGAAGTAAGAGCACAGCTCTCAAATATCAGAATAAAAGTACAGCCTTTGAGTGCTCCAATCAAAAGACACAGGGTTAGAAGAACTGATGAAAACTCAAGACCACCTACGTGCTCCCTTACTGGAGACTCACGTGAGATCCAAGGACACAGACAAACTACAAGCTGAAGGGGCGGGGACAGGTACCCTATACAAGTGAAACTGAGGAACAAAGAAAGAAATGGATTCTGTTTTGGGCCCCAGAGAGAGTCAGTAGAAAATAGCCCTATCTAGCCACCGTGAATTCTTTTGGTTTGGTTTCAGCAGTGCTCAGGCATAGATTTAGTGGTGCAGCAACTTCCTTCTCATTTCCTCTCACCTCAACAAATGAATTGCTGTAATAGTATGCGTCTGGGCATTTATAATCATTGCTTTTTATGATGTTCACGAATGTAAAGAAGTAATAACCACCTAAAGAGGGAAGTTTGGACACTCAAATAAACACTTCACTCCACAACACACTCTTTGTTCCCAACTGCTCCTGTCCAGAAATAGGTGTTAATTCATATTTGTCCCTCCACCTATCAGCAGTGATCACGCCAATGTCCCTCAAACATGGTGGTGTGCAAAGGGCCAAGTACACTTTTCTGTCGACAACAGGCCCAGATGAAGGATACTTGTGGTCTTCAGGGATCACTTACTCACTGAATGTGGCTAAATAAAGTCAACAAGCGAGCAGGAAGTATAAGAGGACAGAGGACAAAGATACGGGTTCAAGTCCTTTCACCTCCATTTACTGGTTTTGTAAGCACACTCTGCTGACTCTACCTGAAAGCGTATCTGTGAACACAGTGCTCTCCTTATGGCTTAGTTACCTTGCAAGATTTCTGGAGGCATAATGTAGGGAAGAGACATAGGCTATTTTGTTAACTGTTCTGTACATAAGGATAGATGGGCAGACAAAAAGATGATTGTTTTATAGATAGATAGGTAGACAGACGACAGGTGAAAGAGAGATAGGTACATAGATTAATAGATGATAGACATCATAGATAGATGATAGGAAGATAGATAGATACATAGATAGATACATAGATACATAGATATATACATGCATAGATACATAGATAGACAGACAGACCTGTAGATAGATAGATACAGATACATGTTGTTTGACACAAAGCTATTGTTCATAACCAGGAGTTGAATGGTGAATAACATAGCTAAACTACAAACAAAAAGGAAGAATGAAATCCAGTTTAAAAAGTGCAGTAAGCAGCCTTAAGAAGAAAACAAATACTACCATTTGCAATGACGTGGATTTAGCAAGATGGTAGTATGTTCAGAAAAATAGGGCAGGCGGATAAAGGCAAGTACCAAGTGATTTCACTCATGTGTGGAGTATAACAACAAAGAAAAACTGAAGTAAAAAAACAGCAGCAGACTCACAGAACCCGAGAGTTGACTAAAAGTAACCAAAGGAAAAAGGACTGGGCAGGGTGAGTCTGAAGGTAGGGATAAGAGTGGGGTGAAAGAATGGGGGCATTAAGTTTAGCATGTACAATGCGTGGGGTCGGGTGTGTATGGGGAGTACTGTACAACACAGAGAAGACTAGTAGAGATCTTATAGCATCCTACTACTCACTGATGGACCGTGACGGTAACGGGGACTTTTGGGGGGGACATGGTGAAGGGGTCTACAGCATCCAACTACGCGGATCGACAGTGACTGAAGAGGTTTTTCGGGGGGACATGGTGAAGGGGGGAGCATAGTAAACATAATGTTCTTCACGTGATTGTAGATTAAGGATAAAACATATTCTTTAAGTGCAATAAGTGCACAGCTCTGAATCATCAGAATAAAAGGTCAGGCACTGAGTGCTGCAAACAAAAGACACAGGGATAAAAGAAGGGATGAAAACTCAAGACACCTACGTGCTTACTTACAGGAGACTCACTTGAGATCCAAGGACACAGACAAACTACAAGCCGAAGGTGTGTGGAGAAGTACCCTACACGAGTGAAACGGAAAATCAAACAATCAAGCAAATGGATTCTGTTTGAGTCCCCAGAGACAGTCAGCAGAAAATAGCCCTATCTGGCCACCGTGAATTCTTTTTGTTTGGTTTCAACAGTTCCCAGCCATAGATTTAGTGGTGCAGCAATATACTTCTCATTTTCTCTCACCTCAACAACTGAGTTGCTGTAATAATAAGCATCTGGGCCTTTGAAATCAGTGGATTTTATGTTGTTCACGAATGTGAAAATCTAATAACCACCTAAAGAGGGAAGTTTGGACACTCAAATAAACACGTCACTCCACAATACACTGTTAGCTCCCAACTGCTCCTGTCTAGAAATTGGTGTTCCATTTTATTTGACCCTCCGTCCTATCGGCGGTGATCACGCTGATGTAATTCAAACATGGTGGTGAGCGAAGCAACAAGTTGACTTTTCTGTCGACAACAGGCCCAGAGGAATGATACTTAAGATCTTCAGGGAGCCCTTAGTCAATGAATGTGGCTAAATACAGACAGCAAGTTAGAAGGAGATGAAAGAGGACAGAGGATAGAGACACGGGTTCAAGTCCCAGCACAACCATTCCCTGGTTTTGTAGGTACACGCGGCCGACTCGAACTGCAAGTGTCTCGGTGAACCCAGTGTCCCTCTGCAGCCTAGATACTTTGCAGGATTTTGGGGAGCATAGTGTAGGAAAGTGATATAGGGTATATGGTTAATGTTCTGTACACATTGACAGATGGACAGACAAAAGGATGATTGATTGAGTGATTGATAAATATATAGACAGAAAGATAGATAGATATAGGTACATATCGATTAGCACAAAGCTACTGCTCAAAACAAGGAGAGCAATGGTGAAAGCACATTGCAAAACTACAAACATAAAGAAGAATAAAATCCAGTTAAAAAAGTGCAGTAAGCAGCCGTAAGAAGTGAACGAATGCTATCATTTGCAATAATGTGGATGGAGCTCGAGGGTATTATGCTCAGTCAAATAGGCCAGGCGGAGAAATACATGTACCAAATGATTTCACTCATGTGTGGAGTATGATAACAAAGAAAAACTGAAGGAAAAGACAGCAGCAGACTCACAGAACCCAAGAGTGGACCTACAGTTACCAAAGAGAAAGGGACTGGGAAGGGTTTTTTGGGAAGGGAGTAATAAGTGCAGGGTAAAATAATGGGGGCATTAGGATTAGCATGTATAATGTGTATGGTGGGGTGTCATGGGTAGGGCTGTACAACACAGAGAAGACATGTAGTGATTCTACAGCATCTTAGTACAGGCTGACGGAGAGCGGCTGTAACTTTGATTTGGGGTGACTTGGTGAAGAGGGTAGACAGAATAACATAATTTTCTGCATGTGATTGTATATTAATGAGAACAAAAAGAATTTAAAAAGTGCAGTAAGAGCACAGCTCTCAAATATCAGAATAAAAGTACAGCCTTTGAGTGCTCCAATCAAAAGACACATGGTTAGAAGAACTGATGAAAACTCAAGACCACCTATGTGCTCCCTTACTGGAGACTCACTTGAGATCCAAGGACACAGACAAACTACAAGCTGAAGGGGCGGGGACAGGTACCCTACACAAGTGAAACTGAGAAACAAAGAAAGAAATGGATTCTGTTTTGGACCCCAGAGAGAGTCAGTAGAAAATAGCCCTATCTAGCCACCGTGAATTCTTTTGGTTTGGTTTCAGCAGTGCTCAGGCATAGATTTACTGGTGCAGCAACTTCCTTCTCATTTCCTCTCACCTCAACAAATGAACTGCTGTAATAATATGCTTCTGGGAATTTATAATCATTGCTTTTTATGATGTTCACGAATGTAAAGAAGTAATAACCACCTAAAGAGGGAAGTTTGGACACTCAAATAAACACTTCACTCCACAACACACTCTTTGTTCCCAACTGCTCCTGTCCAGAAATAGGTGTTAATTCATATTTGTCCCTCCACCTATCAGCAGTGATCACGCCAATGTCCCTCAAACATGGTGGTGTGCAAAGTGCCAAGTACACATTTCTGTCGACAACAGGCCCAGACGAAGGATACTTGTGGTCTTCAGGGATCACTTACTCACTGAATGTGGCTAAATAAAGTCACCAAGCGAGCAGGAAGTATAAGAGGACAGAGGACAAAGATACGGGTTCAAGTCCTTTCACCTCCATTTACTGGTTTTGTACGCACACTCTGCTGAGTCTACCTGAAATCTTATCGGTGAACTCAGTGCTCTCCTTATGGCTTAGTTACCTTGCAAGGTTTCTGGAAGCATAATGTAGGGAAGAGACATAGGCTATGTTGTTAACTGTTCTGTGCATAAGGATAGATGGGCAGACAAAAAGATGATTGTTTCATAGATAGATAGGTAGACAGACGACAGGTGAAAGAGAGATAGATAGGTACATAGATTAATAGATGATAGACATCATAGATAGATGATAGGAAGATAGATAGATAGATACATAGATAGATACATAGATACATAGATATATACATACATAGATACATAGATAGACAGACAGAGAGTTAGATAGATAGATACAGATAAATGTCGATTTACACAAAGCTATTGTTCATAATCAGGAGTTGAATAATGAATAACATAGCTAAATAACAAACAAAAAGGAAGAATGAAATCCAGTTTAAAAAGTGCAGTAAGCAGCCTTAAGAAGAAAACAAATACTACCATTTGCAATGACGTGGATGGAGCAAGACGGTAGTATGTTCAGAAAAATAGGGCAGGCGGATAAAGGCAAGTACCAAGTGATTTCACTTATGTGTGGAGTATAACAACAAAGAAAAACTGAAGTAAAAAAACAGCAGCAGACTCACAGAACCCGAGAGTTGACTAAAAGTAACCAAAGGAAAAAGGACTGGGCAGGGTGAGTCTGAAGGGAGGGATAAGTGTGGGGAGAAAGAATGGGGGCATTAAGTTTAGCATCTATAATGAGCGGGGTCGGGTGTGCATGGGGAGTACTGTACAACACAGAGAAGACTAGTAGAGATCATATAGCATCTTACTACTCACTGACGGACAGTGACTGTAACGGGGACTTTTGGGGGGGACATGGTGAAGGGGTCTACAGCATCCAACTACGCTGATCGACAGTGACTGAAGAGGTTTTTCGGGGGGACTTGGTGAAGGGGGGAGCATAGTAAACATCATATTCTTCACGTGATTGTAGATTAATGATAAAAAATATTCTTTAAGTGCAATAAGTGCACAGCTCTGAATCATCAGAATAAAAGGTCAGGCACTGAGTGCTGCAAACAAAAGACACAGGGATAAAAGAAGGGATGAAAACTCAAGACACCTACGTGCTTACTTACAGGAGACTCACTTGAGATCCAAGGACACAGACAAACTACAAGCCGAAGGTGTGTGGACAAGTACCCTACACGAGTGAAACGGAAAATCAAACAATCAAGCAAATGGATTCTGTTTGAGTCCCCAGAGACAGTAAGCAGAAAATAGCCCTATCTGGCCACCGTGAATTCTTCGGTTTGGTTTCAACAGTTCCCAGCCATAGATTAATGGTGCAGCAACATACTTCTCATTTTCTCTCACCTCAACAACTGAGTTGCTGTAATAATAAGCATCTGGGCCTTTGAAATCAGTGGAATTTATGATGTTCACGAACGTAAAAATCTAATAACCACCTAAAGAGGGAAGTTTGGACACTCAAATAAACACGTCACTCCACAATACACTGTTAGCTCCCAACTGCTCCTGTCTAGAAATTGGTGTTCCATTTTATTTGACTCTCCGTACTATCGGCGGTGATCACGCTGATGTCCTTCAAACATGGTGGTGAGCGAAGCAACAAGTTGACTTTTCTGTCGACAACAGGCCCAGAGGAATGATACTTGAGATCTTCAGGGAGCCCTTAGTCAATGAATGTGGCTAAATACAGACAGCAAGTTAGAAGGAGATGAAAGAGGACAGAGGATAGAGACACAGGTTCAAGTACCAGCACAACCATTCCCTGGTTTTGTAGGTACACGCGGCCGACTCGAACTGCAAGTGTCTCGGTGAACCCAGTGCTCCCTCTGCAGCCTAGATACTTTGCAGGATTTTGGGTAGCATAGTGTAGGAAAGTGATATAGGGTATATGGTTAACTGTTCTGCACACATGGACAGATGGACAGAAAAAAAGGATGATTGATTGAGTGATTGATAAATAAATAGACAGGAAGATAGATAGATATAGGTACATATCGATTAGCACAAAGCTACTGCTCAAAACAAGGAGAGCAATGGTGAAAGCACATTGCAAAACTACAAACAAAAAAGAAGAATGAAATCCAGTTTAAAAAGTGCAGTAAGCAGCCATAAGAAGAAAACGAATCCTATCATTTGCAATAACGTGGATGGAGCTCGAGGGCATTATGCTCAGTCAAATAGGCCAGGCGGAGAAATACATGTACCAAATGATTTCACTCATGTGTGGAGTATGATAACAAAGAAAAACTGAAGGAAAAGACAGCAGCAGACTCACAGAACCCGAGAGTGGACCAACAGTTACCAAAGAGAAAGGGACTGGGAAGGGTTTTTTGGGAAGGGAGTAATAAGTGCAGGGTAAAATAATGGGGGCATTAGGATTAGCATGTATAATGTGTATGGTGGGGTGTCATGGGTAGGGCTGTACAACACAGAGAAGACATGTAGTGATTCTACAGCATCTTAGTACAGGCTGACGGAGAGCGGCTGTAACTTTGATTTGGGGTGACTTGGTGAAGAGGGTAGACAGAATAACATAATTTTCTGCATGTGATTGTATATTAATGAGAACAAAAAGAATTTAAAAAGTGCAGTAAGAGCACAGCTCTCAAATATCAGAATAAAAGTACAGCCTTTGAGTGCTCCAATCAAAAGACACATGGTTAGAAGAACTGATGAAAACTCAAGACCACCTACGTGCTCCCTTACTGGAGACTCACTTGAGATCCAAGGACACAGACAAACTACAAGCTGAAGGGGCGGGGACAGGTACCCTACACAAGTGAAACTGAGAAACAAAGAAAGAAATGGATTCTGTTTTGGACCCCAGAGAGAGTCAGTAGAAAATAGCCCTATCTAGCCACCGTGAATTCTTTTGGTTTGGTTTCAGCAGTGCTCAGGCATAGATTTACTGGTGCAGCAACTTCCTTCTCATTTCCTCTCACCTCAACAAATGAACTGCTGTAATAATATGCTTCTGGGCATTTATAATCATTGCTTTTTATGATGTTCACGAATGTAAAGAAGTAATAACCACCTAAAGAGGGAAGTTTGGACACTCAAATAAACACTTCACTCCACAACACACTCTTTGTTCCCAACTGCTCCTGTCCAGAAATAGGTGTTAATTCATATTTGTCCCTCCACCTATCAGCAGTGATCACGCCAATGTCCCTCAAACATGGTGGTGTGCAAAGTGCCAAGTACACATTTCTGTCGACAACAGGCCCAGACGAAGGATACTTGTGGTCTTCAGGGATCACTTACTCACTGAATGTGGCTAAATAAAGTCACCAAGCGAGCAGGAAGTATAAGAGGACAGAGGACAAAGATACGGGTTCAAGTCCTTTCACCTCCATTTACTGGTTTTGTACGCACACTCTGCTGAGTCTACCTGAAATCTTATCGGTGAACTCAGTGCTCTCCTTATGGCTTAGTTACCTTGCAAGGTTTCTGGAAGCATAATGTAGGGAAGAGACATAGGCTATGTTGTTAACTGTTCTGTGCATAAGGATAGATGGGCAGACAAAAAGATGATTGTTTCATAGATAGATAGGTAGACAGACGACAGGTGAAAGAGAGATAGATAGGTACATAGATTAATAGATGATAGACATCATAGATAGATGATAGGAAGATAGATAGATAGATACATAGATAGATACATAGATACATAGATATATACATACATAGATACATAGATAGACAGACAGAGAGTTAGATAGATAGATACAGATAAATGTCGATTTACACAAAGCTATTGTTCATAATCAGGAGTTGAATAATGAATAACATAGCTAAATAACAAACAAAAAGGAAGAATGAAATCCAGTTTAAAAAGTGCAGTAAGCAGCCTTAAGAAGAAAACAAATACTACCATTTGCAATGACGTGGATGGAGCAAGACGGTAGTATGTTCAGAAAAATAGGGCAGGCGGATAAAGGCAAGTACCAAGTGATTTCACTTATGTGTGGAGTATAACAACAAAGAAAAACTGAAGTAAAAAAACAGCAGCAGACTCACAGAACCCGAGAGTTGACTAAAAGTAACCAAAGGAAAAAGGACTGGGCAGGGTGAGTCTGAAGGGAGGGATAAGTGTGGGGAGAAAGAATGGGGGCATTAAGTTTAGCATCTATAATGAGCGGGGTCGGGTGTGCATGGGGAGTACTGTACAACACAGAGAAGACTAGTAGAGATCATATAGCATCTTACTACTCACTGACGGACAGTGACTGTAACGGGGACTTTTGGGGGGGACATGGTGAAGGGGTCTACAGCATCCAACTACGCTGATCGACAGTGACTGAAGAGGTTTTTCGGGGGGACTTGGTGAAGGGGGGAGCATAGTAAACATCATATTCTTCACGTGATTGTAGATTAATGATAAAAAATATTCTTTAAGTGCAATAAGTGCACAGCTCTGAATCATCAGAATAAAAGGTCAGGCACTGAGTGCTGCAAACAAAAGACACAGGGATAAAAGAAGGGATGAAAACTCAAGACACCTACGTGCTTACTTACAGGAGACTCACTTGAGATCCAAGGACACAGACAAACTACAAGCCGAAGGTGTGTGGACAAGTACCCTACACGAGTGAAACGGAAAATCAAACAATCAAGCAAATGGATTCTGTTTGAGTCCCCAGAGACAGTAAGCAGAAAATAGCCCTATCTGGCCACCGTGAATTCTTCGGTTTGGTTTCAACAGTTCCCAGCCATAGATTAATGGTGCAGCAACATACTTCTCATTTTCTCTCACCTCAACAACTGAGTTGCTGTAATAATAAGCATCTGGGCCTTTGAAATCAGTGGAATTTATGATGTTCACGAACGTAAAAATCTAATAACCACCTAAAGAGGGAAGTTTGGACACTCAAATAAACACGTCACTCCACAATACACTGTTAGCTCCCAACTGCTCCTGTCTAGAAATTGGTGTTCCATTTTATTTGACTCTCCGTACTATCGGCGGTGATCACGCTGATGTCCTTCAAACATGGTGGTGAGCGAAGCAACAAGTTGACTTTTCTGTCGACAACAGGCCCAGAGGAATGATACTTGAGATCTTCAGGGAGCCCTTAGTCAATGAATGTGGCTAAATACAGACAGCAAGTTAGAAGGAGATGAAAGAGGACAGAGGATAGAGACACAGGTTCAAGTACCAGCACAACCATTCCCTGGTTTTGTAGGTACACGCGGCCGACTCGAACTGCAAGTGTCTCGGTGAACCCAGTGCTCCCTCTGCAGCCTAGATACTTTGCAGGATTTTGGGTAGCATAGTGTAGGAAAGTGATATAGGGTATATGGTTAACTGTTCTGCACACATGGACAGATGGACAGAAAAAAAGGATGATTGATTGAGTGATTGATAAATAAATAGACAGGAAGATAGATAGATATAGGTACATATCGATTAGCACAAAGCTACTGCTCAAAACAAGGAGAGCAATGGTGAAAGCACATTGCAAAACTACAAACAAAAAAGAAGAATGAAATCCAGTTTAAAAAGTGCAGTAAGCAGCCATAAGAAGAAAACGAATCCTATCATTTGCAATAACGTGGATGGAGCTCGAGGGCATTATGCTCAGTCAAATAGGCCAGGCGGAGAAATACATGTACCAAATGATTTCACTCATGTGTGGAGTATGATAACAAAGAAAAACTGAAGGAAAAGACAGCAGCAGACTCACAGAACCCGAGAGTGGACCAACAGTTACCAAAGAGAAAGGGACTGGGAAGGGTTTTTTGGGAAGGGAGTAATAAGTGCAGGGTAAAATAATGGGGGCATTAGGATTAGCATGTATAATGTGTATGGTGGGGTGTCATGGGTAGGGCTGTACAACACAGAGAAGACATGTAGTGATTCTACAGCATCTTAGTACAGGCTGACGGAGAGCGGCTGTAACTTTGATTTGGGGTGACTTGGTGAAGAGGGTAGACAGAATAACATAATTTTCTGCATGTGATTGTATATTAATGAGAACAAAAAGAATTTAAAAAGTGCAGTAAGAGCACAGCTCTCAAATATCAGAATAAAAGTACAGCCTTTGAGTGCTCCAATCAAAAGACACATGGTTAGAAGAACTGATGAAAACTCAAGACCACCTACGTGCTCCCTTACTGGAGACTCACTTGAGATCCAAGGACACAGACAAACTACAAGCTGAAGGGGCGGGGACAGGTACCCTACACAAGTGAAACTGAGAAACAAAGAAAGAAATGGATTCTGTTTTTTACCCCAGAGAGAGTCAGTAGAAAATAGCCCTATCTAGCCACCGTGAATTCTTTTGGTTTGGTTTCAGCAGTGCTCAGGCATAGATTTACTGGTGCAGCAACTTCCTTCTCATTTCCTCTCACCTCAACAAATGAATTGCTGTAATAATATGCTTCTGGGCATTTATAATCATTGCTTTTTATGATGTTCACGAATGTAAAGAAGTAATAACCACCTAAAGAGGGAAGTTTGGACACTCAAATAAACACTTCACTCCACAACACACTCTTTGTTCCCAACTGCTCCTGTCCAGAAATAGGTGTTAATTCATATTTGTCCCTCCACCTATCAGCAGTGATCACGCCAATGTCCCTCAAACATGGTGGTGTGCAAAGTGCCAAGTACACATTTCTGTCGACAACAGGCCCAGACGAAGGATACTTGTGGTCTTCAGGGATCACTTACTCACTGAATGTGGCTAAATAAAGTCACCAAGCGAGCAGGAAGTATAAGAGGACAGAGGACAAAGATACGGGTTCAAGTCCTTTCACCTCCATTTACTGGTTTTGTACGCACACTCTGCTGAGTCTACCTGAAAGCTTATCGGTGAACTCAGTGCTCTCCTTATGGCTTAGTTACCTTGCAAGGTTTCTGGAAGCATAATGTAGGGAAGAGACATAGGCTATGTTGTTAACTGTTCTGTGCATAAGGATAGATGGGCAGACAAAAAGATGATTGTTTCATAGATAGATAGGTAGACAGACGACAGGTGAAAGAGAGATAGATAGGTACATAGATTAATAGATGATAGACATCATAGATAGATGATAGGAAGATAGATAGATAGATACATAGATAGATACATAGATACATAGATATATACATACATAGATACATAGATAGACAGACAGACCTTTAGATAGACAGATACAGATACATGTCGATTGACACAAAGCTATTGTTCATAACCAGGAGTTGAATGGTGAATAACATAGCTAAACTACAAACAAAAAGGAAGAATGAAATCCAGTTTAAAAAGTGCAGTAAGCAGCCTTAAGAAGAAAACATATACTACCATTGGCAATGACGTGGATGGAGCAAGACGGTAGTATGTTCAGAAAAATAGGGCAGGCTGAAAAAGGCAAGTACCAAGTGATTTCACTCATGTGTGGAGTATAACAACAAAGAAAAACTGAAGTAAAAAAACAGCAACAGACTCACAGAACCCGAGAGTTGACTAAAAGTAACCAAAGGAAAAAGGACTGGGCAGGGTGAGTCTGAAGGGAGGGATAAGTGTGGGGAGAAAGAATGGGGGCATTAAGTTTAGCATGTATAATGCGCGGGGTCGGGTGTGCATGGGGAGTACTGTACAACACAGAGAAGACTAGTAGAGATCATATAGCATCCTACTACTCACTGATGGACCGTGACGGTAACGGGGACTTTTGGGGGGGACATGGTGAAGGGGTCTACAGCATCCAACTACGCTGATCGACAGTGACTGAAGAGGTTTTTCGGGGGGACTTGGTGAAGGGGGGAGCATAGTAAACATAATGTTCTTCACGTGATTGTAGATTAATGATAAAAAATATTCTTTAAGTGCAATAAGTGCACAGCTCTGAATCATCAGAATAAAAGGTCAGGCACTGAGTGCTGCAAACAAAAGACACAGGGATAAAAGAAGGGATGAAAACTCAAGACACCTACGTGCTTACTTACAGGAGACTCACTTGAGATCCAAGGACACAGACAAACTACAAGCCGAAGGTGTGTGGACAAGTACCCTACACGAGTGAAACGGAAAATCAAACAATCAAGCAAATGGATTCTGTTTGAGTCCCCAGAGACAGTCAGCAGAAAATAGCCCTATCTGGCCACCGTGAATTCTTTTTGTTTGGTTTCAACAGTTCCCAGCCATAGATTTACTGGTGCAGCAACATACTTCTCATTTTCTCTCACCTCAACAACTGAGTTGCTGTAATAATAAGCATCTGGGCCTTTTAAATCAGTGGATTTTATGATGTTCACGAAGGTGAAAATCTAATAACCACCTAAAGAGGGAAGTTTGGATTCTCAAATAAACACGTCACTCCACAATACACTGTTAGCTCCCAACTGCTCCTGTCTAGAAATTGGTGTTCCATTTCATTTGACCCTCCGTCCTATCGGCGGTGATCACGCTGATGTCCTTCAAACATGGTGGTGAGCGAAGCAACAAGTTGACTTTTCTGTCGACAACAGGCCCAGAGGAATGATACTTGAGATCTTCAGGGAGCCCTTAGTCAATGAATGTGGCTAAATACAGACAGCAAGTTAGAAGGAGATGAAAGAGGACAGAGGATAGAGACACGGGTTCAAGTCCCAGCACAACCATTCCCTGGTTTTGTAGGTACACGCGGCCGACTCGAACTGCAAGTGTCTCGGTGAACCCAGTGCTCCCTCTGCAGCCTAGATACTTTGCAGGATTTTGGGTAGCATAGTGTAGGAAAGTGATATAGGGTATATGGTTAACTGTTCTGCACACATGGACAGATGGACAGACAAAAGGATGATTGATTGAGTGATTGATAAATAGATAGACAGAAAGATAGATAGATATAGGTACATATCGATTAGCACAAAGCTACTGCTCAAAACAAGGAGAGCAATGGTGAAAGCACATTGCAAAACTACAAACAAAAAAGAATGAAATCCAGTTTAAAAAGTGCAGTAAGCAGCCATAAGAAGAAAACGAATCCTATCATTTGCAATAACGTGGATGGAGCTCGAGGGTATTATGCTCAGTCAAATAGGCCAGGCGGAGAAATACATGTACCAAATGATTTCACTCATGTGTGGAGTATGATAACAAAGAAAAACTGAAGGAAAAGACAGCAGCAGACTCACAGAACCCGAGAGTGGACCAACAGTTACCAAAGAGAAAGGGACTGGGAAGGGTTTTTTGGGAAGGGAGTAATAAGTGCAGGGTAAAATAATGGGGGCATTAGGATTAGCATGTATAATGTGTAGGGTGGGGTGTCTTGGGTAGGGCTGTACAACACAGAGAAGACATGTAGTGATTCTACAGCATCTTAGTACATGCTGATGGAGAGCGGCTGTTACTGTGATTTGGGGTTACTTGGTGAAGAGGGTAGACAAAATAACATAATTTTCTGCATGTGATTGTATATTAATGAGAACAAAAAGAATTTCAAAGTGCAGTAAGAGCACAGCTCTCAATTATCAGAATAAAAGTACAGCCTTTGAGTGCTCCAATCAAAAGACACAGGGTTAGAAGAACTGATGAAAACACAAGACCACCTACGTGCTCCCTTACTGGAGACTCACTTGAGATCCAAGGACACAGACAAACTACAAGCTGAAGGGGCGGGGACAGGTACCCTACAAAAGTGAAACTGAGAAACAAAGAAAGAAATGGATTCTGTTTTGGACCCCAGAGAGAGTCAGTAGAAAATAGCCCTATCTAGCCACCGTGAATTCTTTTTGTTTGGTTTCAGCAGTGCTCAGGCTTAGATTTAGTGGTGCAGCAACTTCCTTCTCATTTCCTCTCACCTCAACAAATGAATTGCTGTAATAATATGCGTCTGGGCATTTATAATCATTGCTTTTTATGATGTTCACGAAAGTAAAGATGTAATAACCACCTAAAGATTGAGTTTGGAACACAAATAAACACTTCACTCCACAACACACTCTTTGTTCCCAAATGCTCCTGTCCAGAAATAGGTGTTAATTCATATTTGTCCCTCCACCTATCATCAGTGATCACGCCAATGTCCCTCAAACATGGTGGTGTGCAAAGGGCCAAGTACACTTTTCTGTCGACAACAGGCCCAGACGAAGTATACTTTTGGTCTTCAGGGATCACTTACTCACTGAATGTGGCTAAATAAAGTCAACAAGCGAGCAGGAAGTATAAGAGGACAGAGGACAAAGATACGGGTTCAAGTCCTTTCACCTCCATTTACTGGTTTTGTAAGCACACTCTGCTGACTCTACCTGAAAGCGTATCTGTGAACACAGTGCTCTCCTTATGGCTTAGTTACCTTGCAAGATTTCTGGAAGCATAATGTAGGGAAGAGACATAGGCTATGTTGATAACTGTTCTGTACATAAGGATAGATGGGCAGACAAAAAGATGATTGTTTTATAGATAGATAGGTAGACAGACGACAGGTGAAAGAGAGATAGGTACATAGATTAATAGATGATAGACATCATAGATAGATGATAGGAAGATAGATAGATAGATACATAGATAGATACATAGATACATAGATATATACCTGCATAGATACATAGATAGACAGACAGACCTTTATATAGATAGATACAGATACATGTCGTTTGACACAAAGCTATTGTTCATAACCAGGAGTTGAATGGTGAATAACATAGCTAAACTACAAACAAAAAGGAAGAATGAAATCCAGTTTAAAAAGTGCAGTAAGCAGCCTTAAGAAGAAAACAAATACTACCATTTGCAATGACGTGGATTTAGCAAGATGGTAGTATGTTCAGAAAAATAGGGCAGGCGGATAAAGGCAAGTACCAAGTGATTTCACTCATGTGTGGAGTATAACAACAAAGAAAAACTGAAGTAAAAAAACAGCAGCAGACTCACAGAACCCGAGAGTTGACTAAAAGTAACCAAAGGAAAAAGGACTGGGCAGTGTGAGTCTGAAGGGAGGGATAAGTGTGGGGAGAAAGAATGGGGGCATTAAGTTTAGCATGTATAATGCGCGGGGTCGGTTGTGCATGGGGAGTACTGTTCAACACAGAGAAGGCTAGTAGAGATCATATAGCATCCTACTACTCACTGATGGACCGTGACGGTAACGGGGACTTTTGGGGGGGACATGGTGAAGGGGTCTACAGCATCCAACTACGCGGATCGACAGTGACTGAAGAGGATTTCCGGGGGGACTTGGTGAAGGGGGGAGCATAGTAAACATAATGTTCTTCACGTGATTGTAGATTAATGATAAAAAATATTCTTTAAGTGCAATAAGTGCACAGCTCTGAATCATCAGAATAAAAGGTCAGGCACTGAGTGCTGCAAACAAAAGACACAGGGATAAAAGAAGCGATGAAAACTCAAGACACCTACGTGCTTACTTACAGGAGACTCACTTGAGATCCAAGGACACAGACAAACTACAAGCCGAAGGTGTGTGGACAAGTACCCTACACGAGTGAAACGGAAAATCAAACAATCAAGCAAATGGATTCTGTTTGAGTCCCCAGAGACAGTCAGCAGAAAATAGCCCTATCTGGCCACCGTGAATTCTTTTTGTTTGGTTTCAACAGTTCCCAGCCATAGATTTACTGGTGCAGCAACATACTTCTCATTTTCTCTCACCTCAACAACTGAGTTGCTGTAATAATAAGCATCTGGGCCTTTGAAATCAGTGGATTTTATGTTGTTCACGAATGTGAAAATCTAATAACCACCTAAAGAGGGAAGTTTGGACACTCAAATAAACACGTCACTCCACAATACACTGTTAGCTCCCAACTGCTCCTGTCTAGAAATTGGTGTTCCTTTTTATTTGACCCTCCGTCCTATCGGCGGTGATCACGCTGATGTAATTCAAACATGGTGGTGAGCGAAGCAACAAGTTGACATTTCTGTCGACAACAGGCCCAGAGGAATGATACTTGAGATCTTCAGGGAGCCCTTAGTCAATGAATGTGGCTAAATACAGACAGCAAGTTAGAAGGAGATGAAAGAGGACAGAGGATAGAGACACGGGTTCAAGTCCCAGCACAACCATACCCTGATTTTGTAGGTACACGCGGGCGACTCGAACTGCAAGTGTCTTGGTGAAACCAGTGCTCCCTCTGCAGCCTAGATACTTTGCAGGATTTTGGGGAGCATAGTGTAGGAAAGTGATATAGGGTATATGGTTAACTGTTCTGCACACATGGACAGATGGAAAGACAAAAGGATGATTGATTGAGTGATTGATAAAAAGATAGACAGAAAGATAGATAGATATAGGTACATATCGATTAGCACAAAGCTACTGCTCAAAACAAGGAGAGCAATGGTGAAAGCACATTGCAAAATTACAAACAAAAAAGAAGAATGAAATCCAGTTTAAAAAGTGCAGTAAGCAGCCATAAGAAGGAAACGAATCCTATCATTTGCAATAGCGTTGATGGAGCTCGAGGGTATTATGCTCAGTCAAATAGGCCAGGCGGAGAAATACATGTACCAAATGATTTCACTCATGTGTGGAGTATGATAACAAAGAAAAACTGAAGGAAAAGACAGCAGCAGACTCACAGAACCCGAGAGTGGACCTACAGTTACCAAAAGAGAAAGGGACTGGGTAGGGTTTGTGGGAAGGGAGTAATAAGTGCGGGGAAAAAGAAAGAGTTCATTAGGATTAGCATGTATAATGTGTAGGGTGGGGTGTCTTGGGTAGGGCTGTACAACACAGAGAAGACATGTAGTGATTCTACAGCATCTTAGTACATGCTGACGGAGAGCGGCTGTTACTGGGATTTGGGGTAACTTGGTGAAGAGGGTAGACAGAATAACATAATTTTCTGCATGTGATTGTATATTAATGAGAACAAAAAGAATTTCAAAGTGCAGTAAGAGCACAGCTCTCAATTATCAGAATAAAAGTACAGCCTTTGAGTGCTCCAATCAAAAGACACAGGGTTAGAAGAACTGATGAAAACACAAGACCACCTACGTGCTCCCTTACTGGAGACTCACGTGAGATCCAAGGACACAGACAAACTACAAGCTGAAGGGGCGGGGACAGGTACCCTACAAAAGTGAAACTGAGAAACAAAGAAAGAAATGGATTCTGTTTTGGACCCCAGAGAGAGTCAGTAGAAAATAGCCCTATCTAGCCACCGTGAATTCTTTTTGTTTGGTTTCAGCAGTGCTCAGGCATAGATTTAGTGGTGCAGCAACTTCCTTCTCATTTCCTCTCACCTCAACAAATGAATTGCTGTAATAATATGCGTCTGGGCATTTATAATCATTGCATTTTATGATGTTCACGAATGTAAAGATGTAATAACCACCTAAAGAGGGAGTTTGGAACACAAATAAACACTTCACTCCACAACACACTTTTTGTTCCCAAATGCTCCTGTCCAGAAATAGGTGTTAATTCATATTTGTCCCTCCACCTATCATCAGTGATTACGCCAATGTCCCTCAAACATGGTGGTGTGCAAAGGGCCAAGTACACTTTTCTGTCGACAACAGGCCCAGACGAAGGATACTTTTGGTCTTCAGGGATCACTTACTCACTGAATGTGGCTAAATAAAGTCAACAAGCGAGCAGGAAGTATAAGAGGACAGAGGACAAAGATACGGGTTCAAGTCCTTTCACCTCCATTTACTGGTTTTGTAAGCACACTCTGCTGACTCTACCTGAAAGCGTATCTGTGAACACAGTGCTCTCCTTATGGCTTAGTTACCTTGCAAGATTTCTGGAAGCATAATGTAGGGAAGAGACATAGGCTATGTTGTTAACTGTTCTGTACATAAGGATAGATGGGCAGACAAAAAGATGATTGTTTTATAGATAGATAGGTAGACAGACGACAGGTGAAAGAGAGATAGGTACATAGATTAATAGATGATAGACATCATAGATAGATGATAGGAAGATAGATAGATAGATACATAGATAGATACATAGATACATAGATATATACATGCATAGATACATAGATAGACAGACAAACCTTTATATAGATAGATACAGGTACATGTCGTTTGACACAAAGCTATTGTTCATAACCAGGAGTTGAATGGTGAATAACATAGCTAAACTACAAACAAAAAGGAAGAATGAAATCCAGTTTAAAAAGTGCAGTAAGCAGCCTTAAGAAGAAAACAAATACTACCATTTGCAATGACGTGGATTTAGCAAGATGGTAGTATGTTCAGAAAAATAGGGCAGGCGGATAAAGGCAAGTACCAAGTGATTTCACTCATGTGTGGAGTATAACAACAAAGAAAAACTGAAGTAAAAAAACAGCAGCAGACTCACAGAACCCGAGAGTTGACTAAAAGTAACCAAAGGAAAAAGGACTGGGCAGTGTGAGTCTGAAGGGAGGGATAAGTGTGGGGAGAAAGAATGGGGGCATTAAGTTTAGCATGTATAATGCGCGGGGTCGGGTGTGCATGGGGAGTACTGTACAACACAGAGAAGACTAGTAGAGATCATATAGCATCCTACTACTCACTGATTGACCGTGACGGTAACGGGGACTTTTGGGGGGGACATGGTGAAGGGGTCTACAGCATCCAACTACGCGGATCGACAGTGACTGAAGAGGTTTTCCGGGGGGACTTGGTGAAGGGGGGAGCATAGTAAACATAATGTTCTTCACGTGATTGTAGATTAATGATAAAAAATATTCTTTAAGTGCAATAAGTGCACAGCTCTGAATCATCAGAATAAAAGGTCAGGCACTGAGTGCTGCAAACAAAAGACACAGGGATAAAAGAAGGGATGAAAACTCAAGACACCTACGTGCTTACTTACAGGAGACTCACTTGAGATCCAAGGACACAGACAAACTACAAGCCGAAGGTGTGTGGACAAGTACCCTACACGAGTGAAACGGAAAATCAAACAATCAAGCAAATGGATTCTGTTTGAGTCCCCAGAGACAGTCAGCAGAAAATAACCCTATCTGGCCACCGTGAATTCTTTTTGTTTGGTTTCAACAGTTCCCAGCCATAGATTTACTGGTGCAGCAACATACTTCTCATTTTCTCTCACCTCAACAACTGAGTTGCTGTAATAATAAGCATCTGGGCCTTTGAAATCAGTGGATTTTATGTTGTTCACGAATGTGAAAATCTAATAACCACCTAAAGAGGGAAGTTTGGACACTCAAATAAACACGTCACTCCACAATACACTGTTAGCTCCCAACTGCTCCTGTCTAGAAATTGGTGTTCCTTTTTAATTGACCCTCCGTCCTATCGGCGGTGATCACGCTGATGTAATTCAAACATGGTGGTGAGCGAAGCAACAAGTTGACATTTCTGTCGACAACAGGCCCAGAGGAATGATACTTGAGATCTTCAGGGAGCCCTTAGTCAATGAATGTGGCTAAATACAGACAGCAAGTTAGAAGGAGATGAAAGAGGACAGAGGATAGAGACACGGGTTCAAGTCCCAGCACAACCATACCCTGGTTTTGTAGGTACACGCGGCCGACTCGAACTGCAAGTGTCTCGGTGAAACCAGTGCTCCCTCTGCAGCCTAGATACTTTGCAGGATTTTGGGGAGCATAGTGTAGGAAAGTGATATAGGGTATATGGTTAACTGTTCTGCACACATGGACAGATGGAAAGACAAAAGGATGATTGATTGAGTGATTGATAAAAAGATAGACAGAAAGATAGATAGATATAGGTACATATCGATTAGCACAAAGCTACTGCTCAAAACAAGGAGAGCAATGGTGAAAGCACATTGCAAAATTACAAACAAAAAAGAAGAATGAAATCCAGTTTAAAAAGTGCAGTAAGCAGCCATAAGAAGGAAACGAATCCTATCATTTTCAATAGCGTTGATGGAGCTCGAGGGTATTATGCTCAGTCAAATAGGCCAGGCGGAGAAATACATGTACCAAATGATTTCACTCATGTGTGGAGTATGATAACAAAGAAAAACTGAAGGAAAAGACAGCAGCAGACTCACAGAACCCGAGAGTGGACCTACAGTTACCAAAAGAGAAAGGGACTGGGTAGGGTTTGTGGGAAGGGAGTAATAAGTGCGGGGAAAAAGAAAGTGGGCATTAGGATTAGCATGTATAATGTGTATGGTGGGGTGTCTTGGGTAGGGCTGTACAACAGAGAGAAGACATGTAGTGATTCTACAGCATCTTAGTACATGCTGACGGAGAGCGGCTGTTACTGGGATTTGGGGAGACTTGGTGAAGAGGGTAGACAGAATAACATAATTTTCTGCATGTGATTGTATATTAATGAGAACAAAAAGAATTTCAAAGTGCAGTAAGAGCACAGCTCTCAAATATCAGAATAAAAGTACAGCCTTTGAGTGCTCCAATCAAAAGACACAGGGTTAGAAGAACTGATGAAAACACAAGACCACCTACGTGCTCCCTTACTGGAGACTCACTTGAGATCCAAGGACACAGACAAACTACAAGCTGAAGGGGCGGGGACAGGTACCCTACACAAGTGAAACTGAGAAACAAAAAAAGAAATGGATTCTCTTTTGGACCTCAGAGAGAGTCAGTAGAAAACAGCCCTATCTAGCCACCGTGAATTCTTTTTGTTTGGTTTCAGCAGTGCTCAGGCATAGATTTAGTGGTGCAGCAACTTCCTTCTCATTTCCTCTCACCTCAACAAATTAATTGCTGTAATAATATGCGTCTGGGAATTTATAATCATTGCTTTTTATGATGTTCACGAATGTAAAGAAGTAATAACCACCTAAAGAGGGAAGTTTGGACACTCAAATAAACACTTCACTCCACAACACACTCTTTGTTCCCAAATGCTCCTGTCCAGAAATAGGTGTTAATTCATATTTGTCCCTCCAACTATCAGCAGTGATCACGCCAATGTCCCTCAAACATGGTGGTGTGCAAAGGGCCAAGTACACTTTTCTGTCGACAACAGGCCCAGACGAAGGATACTTGTGGTCTTCAGGGATCACTTACTCACTGAATGTGGCTAAATAAAGTCAACAAGCGAGCAGGAAGTATAAGAGGACAGAGGACAAAGATACGGGTTCAAGTCCTTTCACCTCCATTTACTGGTTTTGTAAGCACACTCTGCTGACTCTACCTGAAAGCGTATCAGTGAACACAGTGCTCTCCTTATGGCTTAGTTACCTTTCAAGATTTCTGGAAGCATAATGTAGGGAATAGACATAGGCTATGTTGTTAACTGTTCTGTACATAAGGATAGATGGGCAGACAAAAAGATGATTGTTTTATAGATAGATAGGTAGACAGACGACAGGTGAAAGAGAGATAGGTACATAGATTAATAGATGATAGACATCATAGATAGATGATAGGAAGATAGATAGATAGATACATAGATATATACATAGATATATACATAGATATATAGATATATACATGCATAGATACATAGATAGACAGACAGACCTTTAGATAGATAGATACAGATACATGTCGTTTGACACAAAGCTATTGTTCATAACCAGGAGTTGAATGGTGAATAACATAGCTAAACTACAAACAAAAAGGAAGAATGAAATCCAGTTTAAAAAGTGCAGTAAGCAGCCTTAAGAAGAAAACAAATACTACCATTTGCAATGACGTGGATTTAGCAAGATGGTAGTATGTTCATAAAAATAGGGCAGGCGGATAAAGGCAAGTACCAAGTGATTTCACTCATGTGTGGAGTATAACAACAAAGAAAAACTGAAGTAAAAAATCAGCAGCAGACTCACAGAACCCGAGAGTTGACTAAAAGTAACCAAAGGAAAAAGGACTGGGCAGGGTGAGTCTGTAGGGAGGGATAAGTGTGGAGAGAAAGAATGGGGGCATTAAGTTTAGCATGTATAATGCGCGGGGTCGTGTGTGCATGGGGAGTACTGTACAACACAGAGAAGACTAGTAGAGATCATATAGCATCCTACTACTCACTGATGGACCGTGACGGTAACGGGGACTTTTGGGGGGGACATGGTGAAGGGGTCTACAGCATCCAACTACGCGGATCGACAGTGACTGAAGAGGTTTTTCGGGGGGACTTGGTGAAGGGGGGAGCATAGTAAACATAATGTTCTTCACGTGATTGTAGATTAATGATAAAAAATATTCTTTAAGTGCAATAAGTGCACAGCTCTGAATCATCAGAATAAAAGGTCAGGCACTGAGTGCTGCAAACAAAAGACACAGGGATAAAAGAAGGGATGAAAACTCAAGACACCTACGTGCTTACTTACAGGAGACTCACTTGAGATCCAAGGACACAGACAAACTACAAGCCGAAGGTGTGTGGACAAGTACCCTACACGAGTGAAACGGAAAATCAAACAATCAAGCAAATGGATTCTGTTTGAGTCCCTAGAGACAGTCAGCAGAAAATAACCCTATCTGGCCACCGTGAATTCTTTTTGTTTGGTTTCAACAGTTCCCAGCCATAGATTTAGTGGTGCAGCAACATACTTCTCATTTTCTCTCACCCCAACAACTGAGTTGCTGTAATAATAAGCATCTGGGCCTTTGAAATCAGTGGATTTTATGATGTTCACGAAAGTGAAAATCTAATAACCACCTAAAGAGGGAAGTTTGGACCCTCAAATAAACACGTCACTCCACAATACACTGTTAGCTCCCAACTGCTCCTGTCTAGAAATTGGTGTTCCATTTTATTTGACCCTCCGTCCTATCGGCGGTGATCACGCTGATGTCCTTCAAACATGGTGGTGAGCGAAGCAACAAGTTGACTTTTCTGTCGACAACAGGCCCAGAGGAATGATACTTGAGATCTTCAGGGAGCCCTTAGTCAATGAATGTGGCTAAATACAAACAGCAAGTTAGAAGGAGATGAAAGAGGACAGAGGATAGAGACACGGGTTCAAGTCCCAGCACAACCATTCCCTGGTTTTGTAGGTACACGCTGCCGACTCGAACTGCAAGTGTCTCGGTGAACCCAGTGCTCCCTCTGCAGCCTAGATACTTTGCAGGATTTTGGGGAGCATAGTGTAGGAAAGTGATATAGGGTATATGGTTAACTGTTCTGCACACATGGACAGATGGACAGACAAAAGGATGATTGATTGAGTGATTGATAAATAGATAGACAGAAAGATAGATAGATATAGGTACATATCGATTAGCACAAAGCTACTGCTCAAAACAAGGAGAGCAATGGTGAAAGCACATTGCAAAACTACAAACAAAAAAGAAGAATGAAATCCAGTTTAAAAAGTGCAGTAAGCAGCCATAAGAAGGAAACGAATCCTATCATTTGCAATAGCGTTGATGGAGCTCGAGGGTATTATGCTCAGTCAAATAGGCCAGGCGGAGAAATACATGTACCAAATGATTTCACTCATGTGTGGAGTATGATAACAAAGAAAAACTGAAGGAAAAGACAGCAGCAGACTCACAGAACCCGAGAGTGGACCTACAGTTACCTAAGAGAAAGGGATTGGGAAGGGTTTTTTGGAAAGGGAGTAATAAGTGCAGGGTAAAATAATGGGGGCATTAGGATTAGCATGTATAATGTGTAGGGTGGGGTGTCATATGTAGGGCAGTACAACACAGAGAAGACATGTAGTGATTCTACAGCATCTTAGTACATGCTGACGGAGTGCGGCTGTAACTTTGATTTGGGGTGACTTGGTGAAGAGGGTAGACAGAATAACATAATATTCTGCATGTGATTGTATATTAATGAGAACAAAAAGAATTTAAAAAGTGCAGTAAGAGCACAGCTCTCAAATATCAGAATAAAAGTACAGCCTTTGAGTGCTCCAATCAAAAGACACATGGTTAGAAGAACTGATGAAAACTCAAGACCACCTACGTGCTCCCTTACTGGAGACTCACTTGAGATCCAAGGACACAGACAAACTACAAGCTGAAGGGGCGGGGACAGGTACCCTACACAAGTGAAACTGAGAAACAAAGAAAGAAATGGTTTCTGTTTTGGACCCCAGAGAGAGTCAGTAGAAAATAGCCCTATCTAGCCACCGTGAATTCTTTTGGTTTGGTTTCAGCAGTGCTCAGGCATAGATTTAGTGGTCCAGCAACTTCCTTCTCATTTCCTCTCACCTCAACAAATGAATTGCTGTAATAATATGCTTCTGGGCATTTATAATCATTGCTTTTTATGATGTTCACGAATGTAAAGAAGTAATAACCACCTAAAGAGGGAAGTTTGGACACTCAAATAAACACTTCACTCCACAACACACTCTTTGTTCCCAACTGCTCCTGTCCAGAAATAGGTGTTAATTCATATTTGTCCCTCCACCTATCAGCAGTGATCACGCCAATGTCCCTCAAACATGGTGGTGTGCAAAGTGCCAAGTACACATTTCTGTCGACAACAGGCCCAGACGAAGGATACTTGTGGTCTTCAGGGATCACTTACTCACTGAATGTGGCTAAATAAAGTCACCAAGCGAGCAGGAAGTATAAGAGGACAGAGGACAAAGATACGGGTTCAATTCCTTTCACCTCCATTTACTGGTTTTGTACGCACACTCTGCTGAGTCTACCTGAAAGCGTATCGGTGAACTCAGTGCTCTCCTTATGGCTTAGATACCTTGCAAGGTTTCTGGAAGCATAATGTAGGGAAGAGACATAGGCTATTTTGTTAACTGTTCTGTGCATAAGGATAGATGGGCAGACAAAAAGATGATTGTTTCATAGATAGATAGGTAGACAGACGACAGGTGAAAGAGAGATAGATAGGTACATAGATTAATAGATGATAGACATCATAGATAGATGATAGGAAGATAGACAGATAGATACATAGATACATAGATATATACATACATAGATACATAGATAGACAGACAGACCTTTAGATAGATAGATAGAGATACATGATGACTGACACAAAGCTATTGTTCATAACCAGGAGTTGAATGGTGAATAACATAGCTAAACTACAAACAAAAAGGAAGAATGAAATCCAGTTTAAAAAGTGCAGTAAGCAGCCTTAAGAAGAAAACATATACTACCATTTGCAATGACGTGGATGGAGCAAGACGGTAGTATGTTCAGAAAAATAGGGCAGGCGGATAAAGGCAAGTACCAAGTGATTTCACTCATGTGTGGAGTATAACAACAAAGAAAAACTGAAGTGAAAAAACAGCAACAGACTCACAGAACCCGAGAGTTGACTAAAAGTAACCAAAGGAAAAAGGACTGGGCAGGGTGAGTCTGAAGGGAGGGATAAGTGTGGGGAGAAAGAATGGGGGCATTAAGTTTAGCATGTATAATGCGCGGGGTCGGGTGTGCATGGGGAGTACTGTACAACACAGAGAAGACTAGTAGAGATCATATAGCATCTTACCACTCACTGATGGACAGTGACAGTAACGGAGAATTTGGGGGGGGGATATGGTGAAGGGGTCTACAGCATCCAACTACGCTGATCGACAGTGACTGAAGAGGTTTTACGGGGGGACTTGGTGAAGTGGGGAGCATAGTAAACATAATGTTCTTCACGTGATTGTAGATTAATGATAAAAAATATTCTTTAAGTGCAATAAGTGCACAGCTCTGAATCATCAGAATAAAGGTCAGGCACTGAGTGCTGCAAACAAAAGACACAGGGATAAAAGAAGGGATGAAAACTCAAGACACCTACGTGCTTACTTACAGGAGACTCACTTGAGATCCAAGGACACAGACAAACTACAAGCCGAAGGTGTGTGGACAAGTACCCTACACGAGTGAAACGGAAAATCAAACAATCAAGCAAATGGATTCTGTTTGAGTCCCCAGAGACAATCAGCAGAAAATAGCCCTATCTGGCCACCGTGAATTCTTTTTGTTTGTTTTCAACAGTCCCCAGCCATAGATTTAGTGGTGCAGCAACATACTTCTCATTTTCTCTCACCTCAACAACTGAGTTGCTGTAATAATAAGCATCTGGGCCTTTGAAATCAGTGGATTTTATGTTGTTCACGAATGTGAAAATCTAATAACCACCTAAAGAGGGAAGTTTGGACACTCAAATAAACACGTCACTCCACAATACACTGTTAGCTCCCAACTGCTCCTGTCTAGAAATTGGTGTTCCTTTTTATTTGACCCTCCGTCCTGTCGGCGGTGATCACGCTGATGTAATTCAAACATGGTGGTGAGCGAAGCAACAAGTTGACTTTTCTGTCGACAACAGGCCCAGAGGAATGATACTTGAGATCTTCAGGGAGCCCTTAGTCAATGAATGTGGCTAAATACAGACAGCAAGATAGAAGGAGATGAAAGAGGACAGAGGATAGAGACACGGGTTCAAGTCCCAGCACAACCATTCCCTGGTTTTGTAGGTACACGCGGCCGACTCGAACTGCAAGTGTCTCGGTGAACCCAGTGCTCCCTCTGCAGCCTAGATACTTTGCAGGATTTTGGGGAGCATAGTGTAGGAAAGTGATATAGGGTATATGGTTAACTGTTCTGCACACATGGACAGATGGACAGACAAAAGGATGATTGATTGAGTGATTGATAAATAGATAGACAGAAAGATAGATAGATATAGGTACATATCGATTAGCACAAAGCTACTGCTCAAAACAAGGAGAGCAATGGTGAAAGCACATTGCAAAACTACAAACAAAAAAGAATGAAATCCAGTTTAAAAAGTGCAGTAAGCAGCCATAAGAAGAAAACGAATCCTATCATTTGCAATAACGTGGATGGAGCTCGAGGGTATTATGCTCAGTCAAATAGGCCAGGCGGAGAAATACATGTACCAAATGATTTCACTCATGTGTGGAGTATGATAACAAAGAAAAACTGAAGGAAAAGACAGCAGCAGACTCACAGAACCCGAGAGTGTACCTACAGTTACCAAAGAGAAAGGGACTGGGTAGGGTTTGTGGGAAGTTTGTAATAAGTGCGGAAAAAAAGAAAGAGGGCATTAGGATTAGCATGTATAATGTGTAGGGTGGGGTGTCTTGGGTAGGGCTGTACAACACAGAGAAGACATGTAGTGATTCTACAGCATCTTAGTACATGCTGACGGAGAGCGGCTGTTACTGGGATTTGGGGTGACTTGGTGAAGAGGGTAGACAGAATAACATAATTTTCTGCATGTGATTGTATATTAATGAGAACAAAAAGAATTTCAAAGTGCAGTAAGAGCACAGCTCTCAAATATCAGAATAAAAGTACAGCCTTTGAGTGCTCCAATCAAAAGACACAGGGTTAGAAGAACTGATGAAAACACAAGACCACCTACGTGCTCCCTTACTGGAGACTCACTTGAGATCCAAGGACACAGACAAACTACAAGCTGAAGGGGCGGGGACAGGTACCCTACACAAGTGAAACTGAGAAACAAAGAAAGAAATGGATTCTGTTTTGGACCCCAGAGAGAGTCAGTAGAAAATAGCCCTATCTAGCCACCGTGAATTCTTTTTGTTTGGTTTCAGCAGTGCTCAGGCATAGATTTAGTGGTGCAGCAACTTCCTTCTCATTTCCTCTCACCTCAACAAATGAATTGCTGTAATAATATGCGTCTGGGCATTTATAATCATGGCTTTTTATGATGTTCACGAATGTAAAGAAGTAATAACCACCTAAAGAGGGAGTTTGGACACTCAAATAAACACTTCACTCCACAACACACTCTTTGTTCCCAAATGCTCCTGTCCAGAAATAGGTGTTAATTCATATTTGTCCCTCCACCTATCATCAGTGATCACGCCAATGTCCCTCAAACATGGTGGTGTGCAAAGGGCCAAGTACACTTTTCTGTCGACAACAGGCCCAGACGAAGGATACTTTTGGTCTTCAGGGATCACTTACTCACTGAATGTGGCTAAATAAAGTCAACAAGCGAGCAGGAAGTATAAGAGGACAGAGGACAAAGATACGGGTTCAAGTCCTTTCACCTCCATTTACTGGTTTTGTAAGCACACTCTGCTGACTCTACCTGAAAGCGTATCTGTGAACACAGTGCTCTCCTTATGGCTTAGTTACCTTTCAAGATTTCTGGAAGCATAATGTAGGGAATAGACATAGGCTATGTTGTTAACTGTTCTGTACATAAGGATAGATGGGCAGACAAAAAGATGATTGTTTTATAGATAGATAGGTAGACAGACGACAGGTGAAAGAGAGATAGGTACATAGATTAATAGATGATAGACATCATAGATAGATGATAGGAAGATAGATAGATAGATACATAGATAGATACATAGATACATAGATATATACATGCATAGATACATAGATAGACAGACAGACCTTTAGATAGATAGATACAGATACATGTCGTTTGACACAAAGCTATTGTTCATAACCAGGAGTTGAATGGTGAATAACATAGCTAAACTACAAACAAAAAGGAAGAATGAAATCCAGTTTAAAAAGTGCAGTAAGCAGCCTTAAGAAGAAAACAAATACAACCATTTGCAATGACGTGGATTTAGCAAGATGGTAGTATTTTCAGAAAAATAGGGCAGGCGGATAAAGGAAAGTACCAAGTGATTTCACTCATGTGTGGAGTATGATAACAAAGAAAAACTGAAGGAAAAGACAGCAGCAGACTCACAGAACCCAAGAGTGGACCTACAGTTACCAAAAGAGAAAGGGACTGTGTAGGGTTTGTGGGAAGGGAGTAATAAGTGCGGGGAAAAAGAATGGGGGCATTAGGATTAGCATGTATAATGTGTAGGGTGGGGTGTCTTGGGTAGGGCTGTACAACACAGAGAAGACATGTAGTGATTCTACAGCATCTTAGTACATGCTGACGGAGAGCGGCTGTTACTGGGATATGGGGAGACTTGGTGAAGAGGGTAGACAGAATAACATAATTTTCTGCATGTGATTGTATATTAATGAGAACAAAAAGAATTTCAAAGTGCAGTAAGAGCACAGCTCTCAAATATCAGAATAAAAGTACAGCCTTTGAGTGCTCCAATCAAAAGACACAGGGTTAGAAGAACTGATGAAAACACAAGACCACCTACGTGCTCCCTTACTGGAGACTCACTTGAGATCCAAGGACACAGACAAACTACAAGCTGAAGGGTCGGGGACAGGTACCCTACACAAGTGAAACTGAGAAACAAAGAAAGAAATGGATTCTGTTTTGGACCCCAGAGAGAATCAGTAGAAAATAGCCCTATCTAGCCACCGTGAATTCTTTTTGTTTGGTTTCAGCAGTGCTCAGGCATAGATTTAGTGGTGCAGCAACATACTTCTCATTTTCTCTCACCTCAACATCTGAGTTGCTGTAATAATAAGCATCTGGGCCTTTGAAATCAGTGGATTTTATGATGTTCACGAATGTGACAATCTAATAACCACCTAAAGAGGGAAGTTTGGACACTCAAATAAACACGTCACTCCACAATACACTGTTAGCTCCCAACTGCTCCTGTCTAGAAATTGGTGTTCCTTTTTATTTGACCCTCCGTCCTATCGGCGGTGATCACGCTGATGTCCTTCAAACATGTTGGTGAGCGAAGCAACAAGTTGACTTTTCTGTCGACAACAGGCCCAGAGGAATGATACTTGAGATCTTCAGGGAGCCCTTAGTCAATGAATGTGGCTAAATACAGACAGCAAGTTAGAAGGAGATGAAAGAGGACAGAGGATAGAGACACGGGTTCAAGTCCCAGCACAACCATTCCCTGGTTTTGTAGGTACACGCGGCCGACTCGAACTGCAAGTGTCTCGGTGAACCCAGTGCTCCCTCTGCAGCCTAGATACTTTGCAGGATTTTGGGGAGCATAGTGTAGGAAAGTGATATAGGGTATATGGTTAACTGTTCTGCACACATGGACAGATGGACAGACAAAAGGATGATTGATTGAGTGATTGATAAATAGATAGACAGAAAGATAGATAGATATAGGTACATATCGATTAGCACAAAGCTACTGCTCAAAACAAGGAGAGCAATGGTGAAAGCACATTGCAAAACTACAAACAAAAAAGAAGAATGAAATCCAGTTTAAAAAGTGCAGTAAGCAGCCATAAGAAGAAAACGAATCCTATCATTTGCAATAACGTGGATGGAGCTCGAGGGTATTATGCTCAGTCAAATAGTCCAGGCGGAGAAATACATGTACCAAATGATTTCACTCATGTGTGGAGTATGATAACAAAGAAAAACTGAAGGAAAAGACAGCAGCAGACTCACAGAACCTGAGAGTGGACCTACAGTTAGCAAAGAGAAAGGGACTGGGTAGGGTCTGTGGGAAGGGAGTAATAAGTGCGGGGAAAAAGAATGGGGGCATTAGGATTAGCATGTATAATGTGTAGGGTGGGGTGTCATGGGTAGGGCTGTACAACACAGAGAAGACATGTAGTGATTCTACAGCATCTTAGTACATGCTGACGGAGAGCGGCTGTTACTGGGATTTGGGGAGACTTGGTGAAGAGGGTAGACAGAATAACATAATTTTCTGCATGTGATTGTATATTAATGAGAACAAAAAGAATTTCAAAGTGCAGTAAGAGCACAGCTCTCAAATATCAGAATAAAAGTACAGCCTTTGAGTGCTCCAATCAAAAGACACAGGGTTAGAAGAACTGATGAAAACACAAGACCACCTACGTGCTCCCTTACTGGAGACTCACTTGAGATCCAAGGACACAGACAAACTACAAGCTGAAGGGGCGGGGACAGGTACCCTACACAAGTGAAACTGAGAAACAAAAAAAGAAATGGATTCTCTTTTGGACCTCAGAGAGAGTCAGTAGAAAACAGCCCTATCTAGCCACCGTGAATTCTTTTTGTTTGGTTTCAGCAGTGCTCAGGCATAGATTTAGTGGTGCAGCAACTTCCTTCTCATTTCCTCTCACCTCAACAAATTAATTGCTGTAATAATATGCGTCTGGGAATTTATAATCATTGCTTTTTATGATGTTCACGAATGTAAAGAAGTAATAACCACCTAAAGAGGGAAGTTTGGACACTCAAATAAACACTTCACTCCACAACACACTCTTTGTTCCCAAATGCTCCTGTCCAGAAATAGGTGTTAATTCATATTTGTCCCTCCAACTATCAGCAGTGATCACGCCAATGTCCCTCAAACATGGTGGTGTGCAAAGGGCCAAGTACACTTTTCTGTCGACAACAGGCCCAGACGAAGGATACTTGTGGTCTTCAGGGATCACTTACTCACTGAATGTGGCTAAATAAAGTCAACAAGCGAGCAGGAAGTATAAGAGGACAGAGGACAAAGATACGGGTTCAAGTCCTTTCACCTCCATTTACTGGTTTTGTAAGCACACTCTGCTGACTCTACCTGAAAGCGTATCAGTGAACACAGTGCTCTCCTTATGGCTTAGTTACCTTTCAAGATTTCTGGAAGCATAATGTAGGGAATAGACATAGGCTATGTTGTTAACTGTTCTGTACATAAGGATAGATGGGCAGACAAAAAGATGATTGTTTTATAGATAGATAGGTAGACAGACGACAGGTGAAAGAGAGATAGGTACATAGATTAATAGATGATAGACATCATAGATAGATGATAGGAAGATAGATAGATAGATACATAGATATATACATAGATATATACATAGATATATAGATATATACATGCATAGATACATAGATAGACAGACAGACCTTTAGATAGATAGATACAGATACATGTCGTTTGACACAAAGCTATTGTTCATAACCAGGAGTTGAATGGTGAATAACATAGCTAAACTACAAACAAAAAGGAAGAATGAAATCCAGTTTAAAAAGTGCAGTAAGCAGCCTTAAGAAGAAAACAAATACTACCATTTGCAATGACGTGGATTTAGCAAGATGGTAGTATGTTCATAAAAATAGGGCAGGCGGATAAAGGCAAGTACCAAGTGATTTCACTCATGTGTGGAGTATAACAACAAAGAAAAACTGAAGTAAAAAATCAGCAGCAGAATCACAGAACCCGAGAGTTGACTAAAAGTAACCAAAGGAAAAAGGACTGGGCAGGGTGAGTCTGTAGGGAGGGATAAGTGTGGAGAGAAAGAATGGGGGCATTAAGTTTAGCATGTATAATGCGCGGGGTCGTGTGTGCATGGGGAGTACTGTACAACACAGAGAAGACTAGTAGAGATCATATAGCATCCTACTACTCACTGATGGACCGTGACGGTAACGGGGACTTTTGGGGGGGACATGGTGAAGGGGTCTACAGCATCCAACTACGCGGATCGACAGTGACTGAAGAGGTTTTTCGGGGGGACTTGGTGAAGGGGGGAGCATAGTAAACATAATGTTCTTCACGTGATTGTAGATTAATGATAAAAAATATTCTTTAAGTGCAATAAGTGCACAGCTCTGAATCATCAGAATAAAAGGTCAGGCACTGAGTGCTGCAAACAAAAGACACAGGGATAAAAGAAGGGATGAAAACTCAAGACACCTACGTGCTTACTTACAGGAGACTCACTTGAGATCCAAGGACACAGACAAACTACAAGCCGAAGGTGTGTGGACAAGTACCCTACACGAGTGAAACGGAAAATCAAACAATCAAGCAAATGGATTCTGTTTGAGTCCCTAGAGACAGTCAGCAGAAAATAACCCTATCTGGCCACCGTGAATTCTTTTTGTTTGGTTTCAACAGTTCCCAGCCATAGATTTAGTGGTGCAGCAACATACTTCTCATTTTCTCTCACCCCAACAACTGAGTTGCTGTAATAATAAGCATCTGGGCCTTTGAAATCAGTGGATTTTATGATGTTCACGAAAGTGAAAATCTAATAACCACCTAAAGAGGGAAGTTTGGACCCTCAAATAAACACGTCACTCCACAATACACTGTTAGCTCCCAACTGCTCCTGTCTAGAAATTGGTGTTCCATTTTATTTGACCCTCCGTCCTATCGGCGGTGATCACGCTGATGTCCTTCAAACATGGTGGTGAGCGAAGCAACAAGTTGACTTTTCTGTCGACAACAGGCCCAGAGGAATGATACTTGAGATCTTCAGGGAGCCCTTAGTCAATGAATGTGGCTAAATACAAACAGCAAGTTAGAAGGAGATGAAAGAGGACAGAGGATAGAGACACGGGTTCAAGTCCCAGCACAACCATTCCCTGGTTTTGTAGGTACACGCTGCCGACTCGAACTGCAAGTGTCTCGGTGAACCCAGTGCTCCCTCTGCAGCCTAGATACTTTGCAGGATTTTGGGGAGCATAGTGTAGGAAAGTGATATAGGGTATATGGTTAACTGTTCTGCACACATGGACAGATGGACAGACAAAAGGATGATTGATTGAGTGATTGATAAATAGATAGACAGAAAGATAGATAGATATAGGTACATATCGATTAGCACAAAGCTACTGCTCAAAACAAGGAGAGCAATGGTGAAAGCACATTGCAAAACTACAAACAAAAAAGAAGAATGAAATCCAGTTTAAAAAGTGCAGTAAGCAGCCATAAGAAGGAAACGAATCCTATCATTTGCAATAGCGTTGATGGAGCTCGAGGGTATTATGCTCAGTCAAATAGGCCAGGCGGAGAAATACATGTACCAAATGATTTCACTCATGTGTGGAGTATGATAACAAAGAAAAACTGAAGGAAAAGACAGCAGCAGACTCACAGAACCCGAGAGTGGACCTACAGTTACCTAAGAGAAAGGGATTGGGAAGGGTTTTTTGGAAAGGGAGTAATAAGTGCAGGGTAAAATAATGGGGGCATTAGGATTAGCATGTATAATGTGTAGGGTGGGGTGTCATATGTAGGGCAGTACAACACAGAGAAGACATGTAGTGATTCTACAGCATCTTAGTACATGCTGACGGAGTGCGGCTGTAACTTTGATTTGGGGTGACTTGGTGAAGAGGGTAGACAGAATAACATAATATTCTGCATGTGATTGTATATTAATGAGAACAAAAAGAATTTAAAAAGTGCAGTAAGAGCACAGCTCTCAAATATCAGAATAAAAGTACAGCCTTTGAGTGCTCCAATCAAAAGACACATGGTTAGAAGAACTGATGAAAACTCAAGACCACCTACGTGCTCCCTTACTGGAGACTCACTTGAGATCCAAGGACACAGACAAACTACAAGCTGAAGGGGCGGGGACAGGTACCCTACACAAGTGAAACTGAGAAACAAAGAAAGAAATGGTTTCTGTTTTGGACCCCAGAGAGAGTCAGTAGAAAATAGCCCTATCTAGCCACCGTGAATTCTTTTGGTTTGGTTTCAGCAGTGCTCAGGCATAGATTTAGTGGTCCAGCAACTTCCTTCTCATTTCCTCTCACCTCAACAAATGAATTGCTGTAATAATATGCTTCTGGGCATTTATAATCATTGCTTTTTATGATGTTCACGAATGTAAAGAAGTAATAACCACCTAAAGAGGGAAGTTTGGACACTCAAATAAACACTTCACTCCACAACACACTCTTTGTTCCCAACTGCTCCTGTCCAGAAATAGGTGTTAATTCATATTTGTCCCTCCACCTATCAGCAGTGATCACGCCAATGTCCCTCAAACATGGTGGTGTGCAAAGTGCCAAGTACACATTTCTGTCGACAACAGGCCCAGACGAAGGATACTTGTGGTCTTCAGGGATCACTTACTCACTGAATGTGGCTAAATAAAGTCACCAAGCGAGCAGGAAGTATAAGAGGACAGAGGACAAAGATACGGGTTCAATTCCTTTCACCTCCATTTACTGGTTTTGTACGCACACTCTGCTGAGTCTACCTGAAAGCGTATCGGTGAACTCAGTGCTCTCCTTATGGCTTAGATACCTTGCAAGGTTTCTGGAAGCATAATGTAGGGAAGAGACATAGGCTATTTTGTTAACTGTTCTGTGCATAAGGATAGATGGGCAGACAAAAAGATGATTGTTTCATAGATAGATAGGTAGACAGACGACAGGTGAAAGAGAGATAGATAGGTACATAGATTAATAGATGATAGACATCATAGATAGATGATAGGAAGATAGACAGATAGATACATAGATACATAGATATATACATACATAGATACATAGATAGACAGACAGACCTTTAGATAGATAGATAGAGATACATGATGACTGACACAAAGCTATTGTTCATAACCAGGAGTTGAATGGTGAATAACATAGCTAAACTACAAACAAAAAGGAAGAATGAAATCCAGTTTAAAAAGTGCAGTAAGCAGCCTTAAGAAGAAAACATATACTACCATTTGCAATGACGTGGATGGAGCAAGACGGTAGTATGTTCAGAAAAATAGGGCAGGCGGATAAAGGCAAGTACCAAGTGATTTCACTCATGTGTGGAGTATAACAACAAAGAAAAACTGAAGTGAAAAAACAGCAACAGACTCACAGAACCCGAGAGTTGACTAAAAGTAACCAAAGGAAAAAGGACTGGGCAGGGTGAGTCTGAAGGGAGGGATAAGTGTGGGGAGAAAGAATGGGGGCATTAAGTTTAGCATGTATAATGCGCGGGGTCGGGTGTGCATGGGGAGTACTGTACAACACAGAGAAGACTAGTAGAGATCATATAGCATCTTACCACTCACTGATGGACAGTGACAGTAACGGAGAATTTGGGGGGGGGATATGGTGAAGGGGTCTACAGCATCCAACTACGCTGATCGACAGTGACTGAAGAGGTTTTACGGGGGGACTTGGTGAAGTGGGGAGCATAGTAAACATAATGTTCTTCACGTGATTGTAGATTAATGATAAAAAATATTCTTTAAGTGCAATAAGTGCACAGCTCTGAATCATCAGAATAAAGGTCAGGCACTGAGTGCTGCAAACAAAAGACACAGGGATAAAAGAAGGGATGAAAACTCAAGACACCTACGTGCTTACTTACAGGAGACTCACTTGAGATCCAAGGACACAGACAAACTTCAAGCCGAAGGTGTGTGGACAAGTACCCTACACGAGTGAAACGGAAAATCAAACAATCAAGCAAATGGATTCTGTTTGAGTCCCCAGAGACAATCAGCAGAAAATAGCCCTATCTGGCCACCGTGAATTCTTTTTGTTTGTTTTCAACAGTCCCCAGCCATAGATTTAGTGGTGCAGCAACATACTTCTCATTTTCTCTCACCTCAACAACTGAGTTGCTGTAATAATAAGCATCTGGGCCTTTGAAATCAGTGGATTTTATGTTGTTCACGAATGTGAAAATCTAATAACCACCTAAAGAGGGAAGTTTGGACACTCAAATAAACACGTCACTCCACAATACACTGTTAGCTCCCAACTGCTCCTGTCTAGAAATTGGTGTTCCTTTTTATTTGACCCTCCGTCCTGTCGGCGGTGATCACGCTGATGTAATTCAAACATGGTGGTGAGCGAAGCAACAAGTTGACTTTTCTGTCGACAACAGGCCCAGAGGAATGATACTTGAGATCTTCAGGGAGCCCTTAGTCAATGAATGTGGCTAAATACAGACAGCAAGATAGAAGGAGATGAAAGAGGACAGAGGATAGAGACACGGGTTCAAGTCCCAGCACAACCATTCCCTGGTTTTGTAGGTACACGCGGCCGACTCGAACTGCAAGTGTCTCGGTGAACCCAGTGCTCCCTCTGCAGCCTAGATACTTTGCAGGATTTTGGGGAGCATAGTGTAGGAAAGTGATATAGGGTATATGGTTAACTGTTCTGCACACATGGACAGATGGACAGACAAAAGGATGATTGATTGAGTGATTGATAAATAGATAGACAGAAAGATAGATAGATATAGGTACATATCGATTAGCACAAAGCTACTGCTCAAAACAAGGAGAGCAATGGTGAAAGCACATTGCAAAACTACAAACAAAAAAGAATGAAATCCAGTTTAAAAAGTGCAGTAAGCAGCCATAAGAAGAAAACGAATCCTATCATTTGCAATAACGTGGATGGAGCTCGAGGGTATTATGCTCAGTCAAATAGGCCAGGCGGAGAAATACATGTACCAAATGATTTCACTCATGTGTGGAGTATGATAACAAAGAAAAACTGAAGGAAAAGACAGCAGCAGACTCACAGAACCCGAGAGTGTACCTACAGTTACCAAAGAGAAAGGGACTGGGTAGGGTTTGTGGGAAGTTTGTAATAAGTGCGGAAAAAAAGAAAGAGGGCATTAGGATTAGCATGTATAATGTGTAGGGTGGGGTGTCTTGGGTAGGGCTGTACAACACAGAGAAGACATGTAGTGATTCTACAGCATCTTAGTACATGCTGACGGAGAGCGGCTGTTACTGGGATTTGGGGTGACTTGGTGAAGAGGGTAGACAGAATAACATAATTTTCTGCATGTGATTGTATATTAATGAGAACAAAAAGAATTTCAAAGTGCAGTAAGAGCACAGCTCTCAAATATCAGAATAAAAGTACAGCCTTTGAGTGCTCCAATCAAAAGACACAGGGTTAGAAGAACTGATGAAAACACAAGACCACCTACGTGCTCCCTTACTGGAGACTCACTTGAGATCCAAGGACACAGACAAACTACAAGCTGAAGGGGCGGGGACAGGTACCCTACACAAGTGAAACTGAGAAACAAAGAAAGAAATGGATTCTGTTTTGGACCCCAGAGAGAGTCAGTAGAAAATAGCCCTATCTAGCCACCGTGAATTCTTTTTGTTTGGTTTCAGCAGTGCTCAGGCATAGATTTAGTGGTGCAGCAACTTCCTTCTCATTTCCTCTCACCTCAACAAATGAATTGCTGTAATAATATGCGTCTGGGCATTTATAATCATGGCTTTTTATGATGTTCACGAATGTAAAGAAGTAATAACCACCTAAAGAGGGAGTTTGGACACTCAAATAAACACTTCACTCCACAACACACTCTTTGTTCCCAAATGCTCCTGTCCAGAAATAGGTGTTAATTCATATTTGTCCCTCCACCTATCATCAGTGATCACGCCAATGTCCCTCAAACATGGTGGTGTGCAAAGGGCCAAGTACACTTTTCTGTCGACAACAGGCCCAGACGAAGGATACTTTTGGTCTTCAGGGATCACTTACTCACTGAATGTGGCTAAATAAAGTCAACAAGCGAGCAGGAAGTATAAGAGGACAGAGGACAAAGATACGGGTTCAAGTCCTTTCACCTCCATTTACTGGTTTTGTAAGCACACTCTGCTGACTCTACCTGAAAGCGTATCTGTGAACACAGTGCTCTCCTTATGGCTTAGTTACCTTTCAAGATTTCTGGAAGCATAATGTAGGGAATAGACATAGGCTATGTTGTTAACTGTTCTGTACATAAGGATAGATGGGCAGACAAAAAGATGATTGTTTTATAGATAGATAGGTAGACAGACGACAGGTGAAAGAGAGATAGGTACATAGATTAATAGATGATAGACATCATAGATAGATGATAGGAAGATAGATAGATAGATACATAGATAGATACATAGATACATAGATATATACATGCATAGATACATAGATAGACAGACAGACCTTTAGATAGATAGATACAGATACATGTCGTTTGACACAAAGCTATTGTTCATAACCAGGAGTTGAATGGTGAATAACATAGCTAAACTACAAACAAAAAGGAAGAATGAAATCCAGTTTAAAAAGTGCAGTAAGCAGCCTTAAGAAGAAAACAAATACAACCATTTGCAATGACGTGGATTTAGCAAGATGGTAGTATTTTCAGAAAAATAGGGCAGGCGGATAAAGGAAAGTACCAAGTGATTTCACTCATGTGTGGAGTATGATAACAAAGAAAAACTGAAGGAAAAGACAGCAGCAGACTCACAGAACCCAAGAGTGGACCTACAGTTACCAAAAGAGAAAGGGACTGTGTAGGGTTTGTGGGAAGGGAGTAATAAGTGCGGGGAAAAAGAATGGGGGCATTAGGATTAGCATGTATAATGTGTAGGGTGGGGTGTCTTGGGTAGGGCTGTACAACACAGAGAAGACATGTAGTGATTCTACAGCATCTTAGTACATGCTGACGGAGAGCGGCTGTTACTGGGATATGGGGAGACTTGGTGAAGAGGGTAGACAGAATAACATAATTTTCTGCATGTGATTGTATATTAATGAGAACAAAAAGAATTTCAAAGTGCAGTAAGAGCACAGCTCTCAAATATCAGAATAAAAGTACAGCCTTTGAGTGCTCCAATCAAAAGACACAGGGTTAGAAGAACTGATGAAAACACAAGACCACCTACGTGCTCCCTTACTGGAGACTCACTTGAGATCCAAGGACACAGACAAACTACAAGCTGAAGGGTCGGGGACAGGTACCCTACACAAGTGAAACTGAGAAACAAAGAAAGAAATGGATTCTGTTTTGGACCCCAGAGAGAATCAGTAGAAAATAGCCCTATCTAGCCACCGTGAATTCTTTTTGTTTGGTTTCAGCAGTGCTCAGGCATAGATTTAGTGGTGCAGCAACATACTTCTCATTTTCTCTCACCTCAACATCTGAGTTGCTGTAATAATAAGCATCTGGGCCTTTGAAATCAGTGGATTTTATGATGTTCACGAATGTGACAATCTAATAACCACCTAAAGAGGGAAGTTTGGACACTCAAATAAACACGTCACTCCACAATACACTGTTAGCTCCCAACTGCTCCTGTCTAGAAATTGGTGTTCCTTTTTATTTGACCCTCCGTCCTATCGGCGGTGATCACGCTGATGTCCTTCAAACATGTTGGTGAGCGAAGCAACAAGTTGACTTTTCTGTCGACAACAGGCCCAGAGGAATGATACTTGAGATCTTCAGGGAGCCCTTAGTCAATGAATGTGGCTAAATACAGACAGCAAGTTAGAAGGAGATGAAAGAGGACAGAGGATAGAGACACGGGTTCAAGTCCCAGCACAACCATTCCCTGGTTTTGTAGGTACACGCGGCCGACTCGAACTGCAAGTGTCTCGGTGAACCCAGTGCTCCCTCTGCAGCCTAGATACTTTGCAGGATTTTGGGGAGCATAGTGTAGGAAAGTGATATAGGGTATATGGTTAACTGTTCTGCACACATGGACAGATGGACAGACAAAAGGATGATTGATTGAGTGATTGATAAATAGATAGACAGAAAGATAGATAGATATAGGTACATATCGATTAGCACAAAGCTACTGCTCAAAACAAGGAGAGCAATGGTGAAAGCACATTGCAAAACTACAAACAAAAAAGAAGAATGAAATCCAGTTTAAAAAGTGCAGTAAGCAGCCATAAGAAGAAAACGAATCCTATCATTTGCAATAACGTGGATGGAGCTCGAGGGTATTATGCTCAGTCAAATAGTCCAGGCGGAGAAATACATGTACCAAATGATTTCACTCATGTGTGGAGTATGATAACAAAGAAAAACTGAAGGAAAAGACAGCAGCAGACTCACAGAACCTGAGAGTGGACCTACAGTTAGCAAAGAGAAAGGGACTGGGTAGGGTCTGTGGGAAGGGAGTAATAAGTGCGGGGAAAAAGAATGGGGGCATTAGGATTAGCATGTATAATGTGTAGGGTGGGGTGTCATGGGTAGGGCTGTACAACACAGAGAAGACATGTAGTGATTCTACAGCATCTTAGTACATGCTGACGGAGAGCGGCTGTTACTGGGATTTGGGGTGACTTGGTGAAGAGGGTAGACAGAATAACATAATTTTCTGCATGTGATTGTATATTAATGAGAACAAAAAGAATTTCAAAGTGCAGTAAGAGCACAGCTCTCAAATATCAGAATAAAAGTACAGCCTTTGAGTGCTCCAATCAAAAGACACAGGGTTAGAAGAACTGATGAAAACTCAAGACCACCTACGTGCTCCCTTACTGGAGACTCACTTGAGATCCAAGGACACAGACAAACTACAAGCTGAAGGGGCGGGGACAGGTACCCTACACAAGTGAAACTGAGAAACAAAGAAAGAAATGGATTCTGTTTTGGACCCCAGAGAGAGTCAGTAGAAAATAGCCCTATCTAGCCACCGTGAATTCTTTTTGTTTGGTTTCAGCAGTGCTCAGGCATAGATTTAGTGGTGCAGCAACTTCCTTCTCATTTCCTCTCACCTCAACAAATGAATTGCTGTAATAATATGCGTCTGGGCATTTATAATCATTGCTTTTTATGATGTTCACGAATGTAAAGAAGTAATAACCACCTAAAGAGGGAAGTTTGGACACTCAAATAAACACTTCACTCCACAACACACTCTTTGTTCCCAACTGCGCCTGTCCAGAAATAGGTGTTAATTCATATTTGTCCCTCCACCTATCAGCAGTGATCACGCCAATGTCCCTCAAACATGGTGGTGTGCAAAGGGCCAAGTACACTTTTCTGTCGACAACAGGCCCAGACGAAGGATACTTTTGGTCTTCAGGGATCACTTACTCACTGAATGTGGCTAAATAAAGTCAACAAGCGAGCAGGAAGTATAAGAGGACAGAGGACAAAGATACGGGTTCAAATCATTTCACCTCCATTTACCGGTTTTGTAAGCACACTCTGCTGACTCTACCTGAAAGCGTATCGGTGAACTCAGTGCTCTCCTTATGGCTTAGTTACCTTGCAAAGTTTCTGGAAGCATAATGTAGGGAAGAGACATAGGCTATGTTGTTAACTGTTCTGAACATAAGGATAGATGGGCAGACAAAAAGATGATTGTTTCATAGATAGATAGGTAGTCAGACGACAGGTGAAAGAGAGATAGATAGGTACATAGATTAATAGATGATAGACATCATAGATAGATGATAGGAAGATAGATACATAGATACATAGATAGATACATAGATACATAGATATATACATACATAGATACATAGATAGACAGACAGACCTTTAGATAGATAGATACAGATACATGTCGATTGACACAAAGCTATTGTTCATAACCAGGAGTTGAATGGTGAATAACATAGCTAAACTACAAACAAAAAGGAAGAATGAAAACCAGTTTAAAAAGTGCAGTAAGCAGCCTTAAGAAGAAAACAAATACTACCATTTGCAATGACGTGGATGGAGCAAGACGGTAGTATGTTCAGAAAAATAGGGCAGGCGGATAAAGGCAAGTACCAAGTGATTTCACTCATGTGTGGAGTATAACAACAAAGAAAAACTGAAGTAAAAAAACAGCAGCAGACTCACAGAACCCGAGAGTTGACTAAAAGTAACCAAAGGAAAAAGGACTGGGCAGGGTGAGTCTGAAGGGAGGGATAAGTGTGGGGAGAAAGAATGGGGGCATTAAGTTTAGCATGTGTAATGCGCGGGGTCGGGTGTGCATGGGGAGTACTGTACAACACAGAGAAGACTAGTAGAGATCATATAGCATCTTACTACTCACTGATGGACAGTGACATTAACGGGGACTTTTGGGGGGGACATGTTGAAGGGGTCTACAGCATCCAACTACGCGGATCGACAGTGACTGAAGAGGTTTTTCGGGGGGACTTGGTGAAGGGGGGAGCATAGTAAACATAATGTTCTTCACGTGATTGTAGATTAATGATAAAAAATATTCTTTAAGTGCAATAAGTGCACAGCTCTGAATCATCAGAATAAAAGGTCAGGCACTGAGTGCTGCAAACAAAAGACACAGGGATAAAAGAAGGGATGAAAACTCAAGACACCTACGTGCTTACTTACAGGAGACTCACTTGAGATCCAAGGACACAGACAAACTACAAGCCGAAGGTGTGTGGACAAGTACCCTACACGAGTGAAACGGAAACTCAAACTATCAAGCAAATGGATTCTGTTTGAGTCCCCAGAGACAGTCAGCAGAAAATAGCCCTATCTGGCCACCGTGAATTCTTTTTGTTTGGTTTCAACAGTTCCCAGCCATAGATTTTGTGGTGCAGCAACATACTTCTCATTTTCTCTCACCTCAACATCTGAGTTGCTGTAATAATAAGCATCTGGGCCTTTGAAATCAGTGGATTTTATGATGCTCACGAATGTGACAATCTAATAACCACCTAAAGAGGGAAGTTTGGACACTCAAATAAACACGTCACTCCACAATACACTGTTAGCTCCCAACTGATCCTGTCTAGAAATTGGTGTTCCTTTTTATTTGACCCTCCGTCCTATCGGCGGTGATCACGCCGATGTCCTTCAAACATGTTGGTGAGCGAAGCAACAAGTTGACTTTTCTGTCGACAACAGGCCCAGAGGAAGGATACTTGAGATCTTCAGGGAGCCCTTAGTCAATGAATGTGGCTAAATACAGACAGCAAGTTAGAAGGAGATGAAAGAGGACAGAGGATAGAGACACGGGTTCAAGTCCCAGCACAACCATTTCCTGGTTTTGTAGGTACACGCGGCCGAATCGAACTGCAAGTGTCTCGGTGAACCCTGTGCTCTCCCTACAGCCTAGTTACCTTGCACGATTTTTGGAAGTATAATGTAGGAAAGTGACATAGGCTATGTCGTGAACTGTTCTGTACACAAGGACAGATAGGCAGACAAATGATGATTAATTGATTGGTTGATTGATAGATTGATAGACAGACAGACAGATAGATATAGGTACATATCGTTTAACACAAAGCTATTGCTCATAACCATGAGAGCAATGGTTGAAGCACATAGCGAAACTAAAAAGAAAAAAGAAGAATAAAATCCAGTTTAAAAAGTGCAATAAGCAGCCATAAGAAGAAAACAAATCCTATCATTGGCAATAAAGTGGATGGAGCTAGAGGGTATTACGCTCAGTCAAATAGGCAAGTCGGAGAAATACATGTACCAAATGATTTCACTCATGTGTGGAGTACGACAACAAAGAAAAACTGAAGGAAAAAACAGCAGCAGACACACAGAACCCGAGAGTGGACAAACAGTTACCAAAGAGCAAGGGACTGGGTAGGGTTTGTGGGAAGGGAGTGATAATGTCGGGAAAAAGAATGGGGGCATTAGGATTAGCAAGAATAATGTGTAGGGTGTAGGGTCATGGGGAGGGCTTTACAAAACGGAGAAGACAAGTAGTGATTCTACAGCATCTTAATGCATGCTGATGGATATCGACTGTAACTGGGATTTGGCGAGGACTTGGTGAAGGGGTAGACTAGTAAACATAATGTTCTGCATGTGATTGTATATAGATGAGAGCAATAAAAAATTTCAAAGTGCAGTAACAGCAGAGCTCTCAAATTACAGAATATAAGTAGATAATTTGACTGCTCCAATCAAAAGACACACAGTTAGAAGAACTGATGAAAACTCAAGAGCACCTGCGTGCTCCCTAACTGGAGACTCACTTGAGATCCAAGGACAGAGACAAACTACAAGCTGAAGGAGCGGGGTCAGGTACCCTACACAAGTGAAACTGAGAAACAAAGAAAGAAATGGATTCTGTTTGATTCCCCAGAGTCAGTCACTAGAAAATAGTCCTACCTAGCCACCGTGAATTCTTTTTGTTTAGTTTCAGCAGTGACCAGGTATAGATTTAGTCGTATTGCAATGTCCTTCTCATTTATTCTCACATCAACAAATGAATTGCTGTAATAATATGCATCTGGACTTTTGAAATCACTGGGTTTTATGATGTTCACGATTGTAAAGATGTAATAACCACATAAAGAGGGAAGTTTGAACACTGAACCAAACATGTCTCTCCACAAAAAACAATTTGCTCCCAAATGCTCCTGTCTAGAAATAGGTGTTCCTTTTTATTTGTCACTCCTCCTATCAGTGGTGAACATGCCTATGTCCCTAAAACATGGTGGTGAGTAAAGCACCAAGTATACTTTTCTGTCTACAACAGGCAGAGAGGAAGTATACTTGGGGTCTTCAGAGAGCACTTAGGCAATGAATGTAGCTAAATACTGTTAGCAAGCGAGAAGGAGGTATTAGAGGAGAGAGGACAGAGATATGGTTTCAAGTCCCTGCACCACCATTTACTGGTTTTGTAAGCACACGCGGCTGACTCGATCTGCAACTGTCTCAGTGAGCCCAGTGCTCTCCCTGCGGCATAGTGACCTTGCAATGTTTTTTGAAGCATAATGTAGGGAATTGACATAGGTGATGTTGTTAACTGTTCTGTACATAAGGATAGATGGGCAGACAGAAAGATGATTTATTCATAGATAGACAGATAGATAGATAACAGATGAGAGAAAGATAGATGATACACATGATAGATGATAGGAAGCTAGATAGATGGATAGATATATAGAGAGAAGGACAGAGAGATTGAAGGATATATAGAAAGATATATAGATATACAGACAGACAGAGCAATAAATAAATACAGATACATATCGATTGACACAAAGCTGTTGCTCATAACCAGGAGATGAATGGTGAGAACACATAGCTAACCTACAAAAAAAAGGAAGAATGAAATCTTGTTTACGAAGTGCAGTAAGCAGCCATAAGAAGAAAACAAATCCTACCATTTGCATTGACGTTGATGGTGCTAGACGGCAGTATGTTCAGAGAAATAGGTCAGGCGGCGAAAGACAACTATCAAATGATTTCACTCATGTGTGGAATATAACAACAAAGAAAAACTGTAGGAAAAAAACTGCAGAAGACTCACAGAACCGTAGAGTTGACTAAAAGTTGCAAAAGGGAAAGGAACTGGGCAGGGTGGTTCTGAAGGAAGGGATAAGTGCGGGGAGAAAGAATGGGGGCATTAGGATTAGCATGTATATTGCGTGGGGTCGGGGGTCATGGGGAGTGCTGTCAACACAGAGAAGACTAGTACAGATTATATAGCATCTTACTACTCGCTGATTGACAGCGACTGTAACGGTGTCTGTGAAAGGGTACATGGTGAAGGGGTCTATAGCATCCAACTCTACTGACGGACAGCGACTGTAAGAGGTTTTTGGGGTTGGACTTGGTGAAGGGGGAGCATAGTAAACATAATATTCTTCACGTGATTGTAGATTAATGACTACAAAAAAAATTGTTTTAAGTGCAATAAGAGCACAGCTCTGAATCATCAGAATTAAAGGTCAGGCTCTGAATGCTGCAAACAAATGACACAGGATTAAAAGAACGGATGAAAATTCAAGAAACCTACGTGCTTCCTTACAGGAGACTCACTTGAGATCCAAGAACAGAGACAATCTACCAGCTGAAGGTGTGGGGACAAGTACCCTACACGAATGAAACTGAAAAACAATCAAACAAATGGATTCTGTATGAGCCCCCAGAAATAGTTAACAGTAAATAGCTCTATCTGGCCATCGTGACTTTTTTTGTTTGTTTTCAGCAGGGCACAGCCATAGATTAATTGGTGCAGCAACGTCCTTGTCATTTTCTCTCACCTCAACAACTGAGTTGCTGTAATATTAAGATTCTGGGCCATTGAAATTGGTGGGTTTCATGATCTTCACGAATGTGAAGTAATAACCACTTAAAGAGGGAATTTTGGACACTCAAATAAACATGTCACTCCACAGTACACTCTTAGCTCCCAACTGCTCCTGTCTAGAAATTGGTGTTCCTTTTTATTTGACCCTCCATCCTATCCGCAGTGATCATGCTGATGTCCTTCAAACAGGGTGGTAATCAAAGCAAGAAGTTTAATTTTCTGTCGACTACAGGCCCAGAGGAAGGATACTTGTGGTCTTCAGGGAGCACTTAGTCAATGAATGTGGCTAAATACAGAGAGTAAATTAGAAGGAGATGAAGGAGAACAGAGGATAGAGACACATGTTCATGTCCTTGCAGAACCATTTACTGGTTTTGTAGTACACGCGGCCGACAAGACCTGCAAGTGTCTCGGTGTTCCCAGTTCTCTCCCTACAGAATAGTTACCTTGCAGGATTTTTGGAAGCATAATGTAGGAAAGTGACATAGGCTATGTGGTTAACTGTTCCGTACACTAGGACAGATGGGCAGACAAAAAGATGATTGATTGATTTTAAATAGATAGACAGATAGATAGATAGACAGACTGATAGATAGATATAGGAACATATCGATTAACACAAAGCTACTGCTCATAACCATGAGAGCAATGGTTGAAGCACACAGCGAAACTACAAACAAAAAAGAAGAGTAAAATCCAGTTTAAAAAGTGCAGTAAGAAGCCATAAGAAGAAAACATATCCTATCACTGGCAATAACGTGGATGGAGCTAGAGGGTATTATTCTCAGTCAATTAGGCCAGTCGTAGAAATAAATGTAACAAATGATTTCACTCATGTGTGGATTACGACAACAAAGAAAAACTGACGGAAAAAACAGCAGCAGACACACAGTACCCAAGAGAGGACTAACCGTTACCAAAGAGAAATGGACTTGGTAGGGTTTGTGGGAAGGGAGTGATAAGGGCGGGAAAAAGAATGGGGGCATTAGAATTTGCATGAACAATGTGTAGGGTGTAGTGTCATGGGGAGGGCTGTACAACACAGAGAAGAGAAGTGGTGATTCTACAGCATCTTACTACAAGCTGACGGACAGCGACTGTAACTGGGATTTGGCAAGGACTTGGTGAAGGAGGTAGACTACTAAACATATCGTTCTGCATGTAATTGAACATTAATGAGAACAAAAAAAATTTCAAAGTGCAGTAAGAGCATAGCTCTCAAATATCAGAGTAAAAGTACAGGCTTTGACTGCTCCAATCAAAAGACACAGGGTTAGAAGTACTGATGAAAACTCAAGATCACCTATTTGCTCCCTTACTGGAGACTCACTTGAGATCCAAGGACACAGACAAAGTACAAGCTGAAGGGGCGCGGACAGGTACCCTATATAAGTGAATCTGAGAAACAAAGAAACAAATGGATTCTGTTTGAGTCCCCAGAGATAGTCACTAGAAAATAGTCCTAACAAGCCACCGTGAATTCTTTTTGTTTGGTTTCAGAAGTGACCAGGTACAGATTTAGTGGTACTGCAATGTCCTTCTCATTTTTTCTCACATCAGCAAATGAATTGCTGTAATAATATGCACCTCCGTTTTCGAAATCACTGGGTTTTATGATGTTCACGATTGTAAAGAAGTAATAACCACATAAAGAGGGAAGTTTGAACACTGAACCAAACACGTATCTCCACAACAAACAATTTGCTCCCAAATGCTCCTGTCTAGAAATAGGTGTTCCTTTTTATTTGTCCCTCCTCCTATCAGTGGTGAACACGCCAATGTCCCTCAAACATGGTGGTGAGTAAAGCACCAAGTATAATTTTCTGTCTTCAACAGGCCCAGAGGATGTGTACTTGTGGTCTTCAGTGAGTACTTAGTCAATGAGTGTGGTTAAATACAGTTAGCAAGCGAGAAGGAGGTTTAAGAGGACAGAGGACAGAGATACGTGTTCAAGTCCCTGCAACACCATTTACTGGTTTTGTGAGCACACGTGGCTGACCTGATCTGTAACTGTCTCAGTGAGCCCAGTGCTCTCCCTGCGGCCTAGTGACCTTGCAATATTTTTTGAAGCATAATGTAGGGAAGTGACAAAGGTGATGTTGTTAACTGTTCTGTACATAAGGATAGATGGGCAGAGAGAAAGATGATTTATTCATAGATAGACAGATAGATAGATGACAGATGAGAGATAGAGAGATGATACACATGATAGCTGATAGGAAGCTAGATAGATGGATAGATATATAGAGAGAAGGACAGAGAGATAGAAGGTTATATAGAAAGATAGATAGATAAACAGACAGACAGAGCAATAAATAGATACAGATATATATCGATTGAAACACAGCTGTTGCTCATAACCAGGAGATGAATGGTGAGAGCACATAGCTAAACTACAAACGAAAAGGAAGAATGAAACCCTGTTTACAAAGTGCAGTAAGCAGCCATAAGAAGAAAACAAATCTTACCATTTGCAATGACGTGCATGGAGCTAGACAGAAGTATGTTCACAGAAATAGGTCAGTCGGCGAAAGACAAGTATCAAATGATTTCACTCATGTGTGGAGTATAACAACAAAGAAAAACTGAAGGAAAAAAACAGCAGCAGACTCACAGAACCCGAGAGTTGACTGAAAGTTGCCAAAGGGAAAAGGTCTGGGCAGGGAGGCTTTGAAGGGAGGGATAAATTTGGGGAGAAAGAATGGGGGCATTAGGATTAGCATGTATATTGCGTGGGGTCGGGAAGGCATGGGGAGTGCTGTACAACACAGAGAAGACTATTAGACATTATATAGCATCTTACTACTCACTGATGGACAGCGACTGAAGAGGATTTTCGGGGAGACTCTTTGAAGGGGGAGCATAGTAAACATAAGGTTCTTCACGTAATTGTAGACTAATGATAAAAAAAATTTTTTAAGTGCAATAAGGGCACAGTACTGAATCATCAGAATAAAAGGTCAGGCTCTGAGTGCTGCAAACAAAAGACACATGGTTAAAAGAACGGATGAAAACTCAAAAAACCTACGTGCTTCCTTACAGGAGTCTCACTTGAGATCCAAGGACACAGACAAACTACAAGCTGAAGGTGTGGGGAAAAGTGTCCTACACGAGCGAAACTTATAAACAAACAATCCAATAAATGGAATGTGTTTGAGACCCCAGAGACATTCAGTAGAAAATAGCCCTATCTGGCCCCGGTGAATTCTTTTTCTTTGTTTTCAGCAGTTACCATCCATAGATTTAGTGGTGCAGCAACGTCCTTCTTGTTTTCTCTCACCTCAACAACTGAGTTCCTGTAATAATAAGCATCTGGGCCTTTGAAATCGGTGGGTTTTATGATCTTCACGAATGTGAAGTAATAACCACCTAAAGAGGGAAGTTTGGACACTCAAATAAACATTTCACTCCACAGTACCCTCTTAGCTCCCAACTGCTCCTGTCTAGAAATTGGTGTTCCTTTTTATTTGACCCTCCGTCCTATCCGCAGTGATCATGCCGATGTCCTTCAAACATGGTGGTGATCAAAGCAACAAGTTTACTTTTCTGTTGACAACAGGCCCCGAGGAAGGATACTTGTGGTTTTCAGTGAGAACTTAGTCTGTGAATGTGGCTAAATACAGAGATCAATTTAGAAGGAGATGAAAGAGGACAGAAGATAGAGACACGGGTATATCTCCCTGCACAACCATTTACTGGTTTTGTAGTACACGCGGCCGACACGACCTGAAAGTGTCTCGGTGAACCCAGTGCTCTCCCTACAGAATAGTTACCTTGCAGGATTTTTGGAAGCATAATGTAGGAAAGTGATATAGGGTATATGGTTAACTCTTCTGTACCCAAGGACAGATGGGCAGAAAAAAAGATAATTGATTGATTGATAAATAGATAGACAGATAGATAGATAGATAGATATAGGTACATATCGATTAACACAAAGCTACTGCTCATAACCAGGAGAGCAATGGAGAAAGCACATAGCGATAGTACAAACAAAAAAGAAGAATGAAATCCAGTTTAAAAAGTGCAGTAAGCAGCCAAAAGAAGAAAACAAATCCTATCATTTGCAATAACGTGGATGGAGCTAGAGGGTATTATGCTCAGTCAATTAGGCCAGTCGGAGAAATAAATGTACCAAATGATTTCACTCATGTGTGGAGTACGACAACAAAGAAAAACTGAAGGAAAAGACAGCAGCAGAATCACAGAACCCGAGAGAGTACTAACGGTTACCAAAGAGAAATGGACTTGGTAGGGTTTGTGGGAAGGGAGTGATAAGGGCGGGGAAAATGAATGGGGGCATAAGGATTTGCATGAACAATGTGTAGGGTGTAGTGTCATGGAGAGGGCTATACAACACAGAGAAGACAAGTGGTGATTCTACAGTATCTTACTAAACGCTGACGGACAAAGACTGTAACTGGGATTTGGCAAGGACTTGGTGAAGGAGGTAGACTAGTAAACATATTGTTCTGCATGTAATTGTACATTAATGAGAACAAAAAAAAATTTCAAAGTGCAGTAAGAGCATAGCTCTCAAATATCAGAATAAAAGTACAGGCTTTGACTGCTCCAATCAAAAGACACAGGGTTAGAAGAACTGATGAAAACTCAAGATCAAATAAGTGCTCCCTTACTGGAGACTCACTTGTGATCCAAGGACACAGACAAACTACAAGCTGAAGGGGTGCGTACATATACCCTATACAAGTAAATCTGAGAAACAAAGAAACAATTGGATTCTGTTTGAATCCCCAGAGACAGTCACTAGAAAATAGTCCTACCTAGCCACCGTGAATTCTTTTTATTTGGTTTCAGCAGTGACCAGGTATAGATTTAGTGGTACTGCAATATCCTTCTCATTTTTTCTCACATCAGCAAATGAATTGCTGTAATAATATGCATCTGGACTTTTAAAATCACTGGGTTTTATGATGTTCACGATTGTAAAGAAGTAATCACCACATAAAGAGTTAAGTTTGAACACTGAACCAAACACGTCTCTCCACAACAAACAATTTGCTCCCAAATGCTCCTGTCTAGAAATAGGTGTTCCTTTTTATTTGTCACTCCTCCTATCAGTGGTGAACATGCCTATGTCAGTAAAACATGGTGGTGAGTAAAGCACCAAGTATACATTTATGTCTACCACAGGCAGAGAGGAAGTATACTTGGGGTCTTCAGAGAGCACTTAGGCAATGAATGTAGCTAAATACTGTTAGGAAGCGAGAAGGAGGTGTAAGAGGACAGAGGACAGAGATACGTTTACAATTCCCTGCACCACCATTTACTGGTTTTGTAAGCACACGCGGCTGACTCGATCTGCAACTGTCTCAGTGAGCCCAGTGCTCTCCCTGCGGCATAGTGACATGGCAATGTTTTTTGAAGCATAATGTAGGGAATTGACATAGGTGATGTTGTTAACTGTTCTGTACATAAGGATAGATGGGCAGACAGAAAGATGATTTATTCATAGATAGACAGATAGATAGATAACAGATGAGAGAAAGATAGATGATACACATGATAGATGATAGGAAGCTAGATAGATGGATAGATATATAGAGAGAAGGACAGAGAGATTGAAGGATATATAGAAAGATAGATAGATATTCAGACAGACAGAGCAATAAATAGATACAGATACATATCGATTGACACAAAGCTGTTGCTCATAACCAGGAGATGAATGGTGAGAGCACATAGCTAAACTACAAACAAAAAGGAAGAATGAAATCCTGTTTACAAAGTGCAGTAAGCAGCCATAAGAAGAAAACAAATCCTACCATTTGCAATGACTTGGATGGAGCTAGACGGTAGTATGTTCACAGAAATAGGTCAGGCGGCGAAAGACAAGTATCAAATGATTTCACTCATGTGTGGAGTATAACAGCAAAGAAAAACTGAAGAAAATAAACAGCAGCAGACTCACAGAACCCGAGAGTTGACTGAAAGTTGCCAAAGGGAAAAGGACTGGGCAGGGAGGTTCTGAAGGGAGGGATAAGTTTGGGGAGAAAGAATGGGGGCATTAGGATTAGCATGTATATTGCGTGGGGTCGGGAAGGCATGGGGAGTGCTGTACAACACAGAGAAGACTATTAGAGATTATATAGCATCTTACTACTCACTGATGGACAGCGACTGTAACAGGGTCTGTGCGGGGGGACATGTTTAAGTTGTCTACACCATCCAACTACGCTGATCGACAGCGACTGAATAGGTTTCTCGGGGGGACTTGGTGAAGCGGCAAGCAGAGTGAACATAATGTTCTTCACGTGATTGTAGATTAATGATAAAAAAAATTCTTTAAGTGCAATAAGTGCACAGCTCTGAATCATCAGAAAGAAAGGTCAGGCACTCAGTGCTACAAACAAAAGACACAGGGTTGAAAGAAGGGAAGAAAACTCAAGACACCTACGTGCTTACATATAGGAGACTCACTTGAGATCCAAGGACATAGACAACTACAAGCCGAAGGTGTTTGGACAATTACCCTACACGAGTGAAACTGAAAAACAAATAATCAATCAAATGGATTCTGTTTGAGTAACCAGAGACAGTCAGCAGAAAATAGCCCTATCTGTCCAGGGTTAATTCTTTTTATTTGGTTTCAGCAGTTCCCAGCCATAGATTTAGTGGTGCAGCAACATACTTCTCATTTTCTCTCACCTCAACAACTGAGTTGCTGTAATAAAAAGCATCTGGGTCTTTGAAATCAGTGGGTTTTATGATGTTCACGAATGTGAAGATCTAATAACCACCTAAGAGGGAAGTTTGGACACTCAAATAAACACGTCACTCCACAATGCACTCTTAGCTCCCAACTGCTCCTGTCTAGAAATTGGTGTTCCTGTTTATTTGACCCTCCGTCCTCTCGGGGGTGATCACGCTGATGCCCCTCAAGCATGGTGGTGAGCAAAGCAACAAGTTTACTTTTCTGTTGACAACAGGCCCAGAGGAATGATACCTGTGGTCTTCAAGGAGCACTTAGTCAATGAATGTGGCTAAATACAGACAGCAAGTTAGAAGGAGATGAAAGAGGACAGAGGATATAGACACGGTTCATGTCCCGGCAAAAAAATTTCCTTGTTTTGTAGGTACACGCGGCCGACTCGACCTGCAAGTGTCGCGGTGAACCCAGTGCTCTCCCTAAATATTAGTTACAATGCACGATTTTGGGAAGTATAATGTAGGAGATTGACATAGGCTATGTGTTTAACTGTTCTGTACACAAGGACAGATGGGCAGACAAAAAGCTGATAGATTGATTGATTGATAAATAGATAGACAGACAGATAGATAGATATAGGTACATAACGATTAACACAAAGTTTCTGCTCATAACCAGAAGAGCAATGGTGAAAGCACATAGCGATACTACAAAGAAAAATAAGAATGAACTCCAGTTTAAAAAATGTAGTAAGCAGCCATAAGAAGAAAACAAATACCATCATTTGAAATAACGTGAATGGAGCTAGAGGGTATTTTGCTCATCCAAATAGGCCAGGCTTAGAAATACATGTACCAAATGATTTCACTCATGTGTGGAGTATGATAACAAAGAAAAACTGAAGGAAAAGACAGGAGCAGACTCACAGAACCTGAGAGTGAACTAACAGTTACCAAAGAGAAAGGGACTTTGTAGGGTTTGTGGGAAGGGAGTAATAAGGGCGGGGAAAAACAATGGGGACATTAGGATTAGCATGTATAATGTGTAGGGTGGGGGGTCATGGGTAGGTCTGTACTACATAGAGAAGACATGTAGTGATTCTACAGCATCATATTACATGCTGATGGACAGCGACTGTAACTAGGATTTGGGGGGGACATGGTGAAGTGGGTAGACTGGAAAACATAATGTTCTTCATGTGATTTTATATTAATGAGAACAAAAAATTTCAAAGTGCAATAAGGGCACAGCTCTCAAATATCAGAATGAAAGTACAGGCTTTGAGTGCTCCAATCAAAAGACACAGGTTTAGAAGTACTGATGAAAAGTCAAGACCACATACGTGCTCCCTTACTGGAGACTCACTTGAGATCCAAGGACACAGACAAACTACAAGCTGAAGGGGCGGGGACAGGTACCCTACACAAGTGAAACTGAGAAACAAACAAACAAACGGATTCTGTTTGAGTCCCCAGAAAGAGTCAGTAAAAAACAGCCCTATCTAGCCACCGTGAATACTTTTTGTTTGGTATCAGCAGTGCTCAGGCATAGATTCAGTGGTGCAGTAACTTCCTTCTCATTTCCTCTCACCTCAACAAAAGATTTGCAGTAATAATATGCATCTGGGCTTTTAAAATCATTGCGTTTTATGATGTTCAGGAATGTAAAGAAGTAATAACAACATAAAGAGGGAAGATTGGACCCTCAAATAAACACTTCATTCCACAACACACTCTTTGTTCCCAACTGCTCCTGTCCAGAAATAGGTGTTCCTTTTTATTTGTCCCTCCAGCTATCAGCAGTGATCACGCCGATGTCCCTCAAACATGGCGTTGTGCAAAGAACCAAGTACACTTTTCTGTCGACAACAGGCACAGAGGAAGGATACTTGTGGTCTTCAGGGAGCATTTAGTCAAAGAATGTGGCTAAATACAGACAGCAATTTAGAAGGAGATGAAAGAGGACAGAGGATAGAGACACGGGTTCAAGTCCCAGCACAACCATTTCCTGGTTTTGTAGGTACACGCGGCCGATTCGACCTGCAAGTGTCTCGGTGAACCCATTGCACATTCTACAGCCTAGATACTTTGCAGGATTTTTGGAAGCATTGTGTAGGAAAGTGATAGAGGATATACGGTTAACTGTTCTGTACACAAGGACAGATGGGCAGAAAAAAATGATTAATTCATTGATAAATAAATAGACAGATAGATAGATATAGGTACATATCGATTAACACAAAGGTAGTGCTCATAACCATTAGAGCAATGGTGTAAGCACACAGCGAAACTACAAACAAAAAATGAAGAAAATAATAAAGTTTAAAAAATTCAGTATGCAGCCATAAGAAAAAACAAATCCTATCATTTGCAATAACGTGGATGGTGCTATAGGGTATTATGCTCATTCAAATAGGCCAGGCTGAGAAATACATTTACCAAATGATTTCACTCATGTGTGGAGTACGATAACAAAGAAAAACTGAAGGAAGAAACAGCAGCATATACACAGTACCCGAGAGTGGACTAAGAGTTACCAAAGAGAAAGGGACTGGGTAGTGTTTGTGGGAAGGGATTGATAAGGGCGGGGAAAAAGAATGGGGGCATGAGGATTAGCATGAATAATGTGTAGGGTGAAGGGTCATTGGGAGGGCTATACAAAACAGAGAAGACAAGTAGTGATTCTAGAGCATCTTACGACACGCTGACGGACAGCGACTGAAACTGGGATTTGGTGGGGACTTGGTGAAAGGGGTAGACTAGAAAACATAATGTTCTGCATGGGATTGTACATTAATGAAACAAAAAGAATTTCAATGTGCAGTAAGAGCACAGCTCTCAAATATCAGAATAAAAGTACAGCCTTTCAGTGCTCCAATCAAAAGACACAGGGTTAGAATAACTGATGAAAACTCAAGACCACCTACGTGCTCCCTTACTGGACACTCACTTGTGATCCAAGGACACAGAAAATCTACAAGCTGAAGGGGCGGGGACAGGTACCCTAAACAAGTGAAACTGAATAACAAATAAACAAATGGATTCTGTTTGAGTCCCCAGAGACAGTCTGTAGAAAATAGAACTATCTAGCCACTGTGAATTCTTTTTGTTTGCTTTCAGCAGTGCTCAGGCATAGATTTACTGCTGCAGCAACTTCCTTCTCATTTCCTCTCACCTCAACAAATGAATTTCTGTGATAATATGCGTCTGGTCTTTTAAAATCATCGCTTTTTCTAATGTTCCCGAATGTAACGAAGTAATAAGCACCTACAGAAGGAAGTATGTACCATCAAATAATCACTTCAATGCACAACACACTCTATTTCCCAAATTCTCCTGTCCAGAAAGAGGTGTTCCTTTATAAATGTCCCTCCACCTATCAACTGTGATCACGCCGATGTCCCTCAATCATGGTGGTGTGCAAAGATCCAAGTACACTTTTCTGTCGACAACAGGCCCAGACGAAGGATACTTGTGGTCCTCAGGGATCACTTACTCACTGAATGTGTCTAAATAAGGTCACCAAGCGAGCAGGAAGTATAAGAGCACAGAGGACAGAGATACGGGTTCAAGTCCTTTCACCTCCATTAACTGGTTTTGTAAGCACACGCGGCTGACTCTACCTGAAAGTGTATCGGTGAACACAGTGCTCTCCTTATGGCTTAGTTACCTTGCAAGATTTCTGGAAGCATAATGTAGGGAAGAGACATAGGCTTTGTTGTTAACTGTTCTGTACATAAGGATAGATGGGGAGACAAAAAGATGATTGATTTATAGATAGATAGGTAGACAGATGACAGATGAAAGATAGATAGACAGGTACATAGATTGATAGATGATAGACATCACATATAGATGATGGATAGATAGACAGATAGATAGATAGATACATAGATACATACATACATAGATACATAGACAGACAGAACGTTAATTAGATAGATACAGATACATATCGATTGATACGAAGCTCTTGTTCATAACCAAGAGTTGAATGGTGAATAACATAGGTAAACTGCAAACAAAAAGGAAGAATGAAATCCAGTTTAAAAAGTGCAGTAAGCAGCCTTAAGAAGAAAACAAATACTACCATTTTCAATGACGTGGAAGTAGCTAGACGGTATTATGTTAACAGAAATATGAAAGGCGGAGAAAGACAAGTACCAAGTGATTTCACTCATGTGTGGAGTATAACAACAAAGGAAATCTGAAGGAAAAAAACAGCAGCAGACTCACAGAACCCGAGAGTAGACTGAAAGTTACAAAGGGAAAAGGACTGGGCAGGGTGGGTCTGAAGGGAGGGATAAGTGTGGGGAGAAAGAATGGGGGCATTAGGATTAGCATGTATAAAGCGTGGTGTCGGGTGTGCATGGGGAGTTCTGTACAACACAGAGAAGACTAGTAGAGAACGTATAGCATCTTACTACTCACTGATGGACAGCGACTCTAATGGGGTCTGTGTGGGGGGACATGGTGAAGGGGTCTTCAGCATCCAACTACGCTGATTAACAGCGACTGAAGAGGTTTTTGGGTGGGACTTGGTGAAGGGGGAGCATAGTAAACATAATGTTCTTCACGTGATTGTAGATTAATGATAAAAAAATTCTTTAAGTGCAATAAGTGCACAGCTCTGAATCATCAGTATAAAAGTACAGGCACTGAGTGCTGCAAACAAAAGACACAGGGTTAAAAGAAGGGATTAAAACTCAAGAAACCTACATGCTTACTTACAGGAGACTCACTGGAGATCCAAGGACAGAGATAAACTACAAGCCGAAGGTATGTGGACAAGTACTCTACACGAGTGAAAGTGAAAAACAAATAATCAAACAAATGGATTCTGTTCCAGTCCCCAGAGACAGTCAGCAGAAAATAGCCTTATCTGGCCACCGTGAATTGTTTTTGTTTGGTTTCAGCAATTCCCAGCCATAGATTTAGTGGTGAAGCAACATACTTCTCATTTTCTCTCACCTCAACAACTGAGTTGCTGTAATAATAAGCATCTGGGCCTTTGAAATCAGTGGGTTTTATGATGTTCACGAATGTGAAGATGTAATAACCACCTAAAGACGGAAGTTTGGACACTCAAATAAACACGTCACTCCACAATACACTCTTAGCTTCCAACTGCTCCTGTCTAGAAATAGGTGTTCCTTTTTATTTGACCCTCCGTCCTATCGGCGGTGATCACGCTGATGTCCTTCAAACATGGTGGTGAGCAAAGCTACAAGTTTACTTTTCTGTCGACCACTGGCCCAGAGGAATGATACTTGTGGTCTTCAGGGAACACTTATTCAATGAATATGGCTAAATACAGACAGCAAGTTAGAAGGAGATGAAAGAGGACAGAGGACAGAGACACGGGTTCAAGTCCCAGCACAACCATTTCCTGGTTTTGTAGGTACACGTGGCCGACACGACCTGCTAGTGTCTCGGTGAACCCATTGCTCTCTGTACAGCCTTGATACTTTGCAGTATTTTTGAAAGCATAGTGTTGGAAAGTGATATAGGTTATATGGTTAACTGTTCTGTACACAAGGGCAGATGGACAGACAAAAAGATGATTGACTGATTGATTGATAAATAGATAGACAGACAGATAGATAGATATAGGTACATATCGATTCACGCAAAGCTACTGCTCTTAACCAGGAGAGCAATGGTGAAAGCACATAGCGAAACTACAAACAAAAAAGAAGAATGAATTCCAGTTTTAAAAGTGCAGTAAGGAGCCATAAGAAGAAAACAAATCCTACATTTGCAGTAACGTGGATGGAGCAAGAGTGTATTATGCTCAGTCAAATAGGCCGGATGGAGATATACATGTACCAAATGATTTCACTCATGTGTGAAGTACGATAACAAAGAAAAACTGAAGGAAAAGAGAGCAGCAGACTCAGAGAACCCGAGATCGGAACACAGTTACCAAAGAGAAAGGGACTGTGTAGGGTTTGAAGGAAGGTAGTAATAAGGACGGGAAAAAGGATGGGGGCATTAGGATTAGCATGTATAATGTGTAGGGTGAGGGGTCATGGGTAGGGCTGTACAACACAGAGAAGACATGTAGACATGTAGTGATTCTACAGTATCTTAGTACATGCTGACTGACAGCGACTGTAACTATGATTTTTGGGGGACTTTGTGAAGGAGGTAGACTGGAAAACATAATGTTCTGCATGTGATTGTACATTAAAGAAACAAAAACAATTTCAAAGTGCAGTAAGTGCACAGCTCTCAAATATCAGAATAAAAGTACAGTCTTTGAGTGCTCCAATCAAAAGACACAGGGTTAGAAGAACTGATGAAAACTCAAGACCACCTACGTGCTCCCTTAATGGAGACTCACTTGAGATCCAAGGACACAGACAAACTACAAGCTGAAGGTTCGGGGACAGGTACCCTATACATGTGAAACTGAATAACAAACAAACAAATGGATTCTGTTTGAGTCCACAGAGAGAGTCAGTAGAAAATAGCCCTATCTAGCCACCGTGAATTCTTTTTGCTTGGTTTCAGCAGTGCTCAGGCATAGATTTAGTGGTGCAGCAACTTCCTTCTCATTTCCTCTCACCTCAACAAATGAATTTCTGTAATAATATGCGTCTGGGCTTTTAAAATCATTGCTTTTTATGATGTTCACGAATGTAAAGAAGTAATATACACCTAAAGATGGAAGTTTGGACACACAAATAGACACTTCACTCCACAACACACTCTTTGTTCCCAACTGCTCCTGTCCAGAAATAGGCGTTCCTTTTTATTTGTCCCTCCCTCCTATCAGAGGTGATCACGCCGATGTCCCTCAAACATGGTTGTGAGCAAAGCACCAAGTTTTCTTTCTGTGGACAACCGGCCCAGAGGAACAATACTTGTGGTGTTCACAGAGCACTTAGTCAATGAATGTGCCTAAATAGAGTCCGCCAGTGAGAAGAAGATAATAGAGGGTACAGACACAGGTTCAAGTCCCTGCACATCCATTTACTGGTTTTGTAGGTACAAGTGGCTGACACGACCTGCAAGTGTCTAGGTGAACCGAGTGCTCTTCCTACAGCCTAGTTACCTTGAAAGATTTTTGGAAGCTTACTGTAGGGAAGTGATAAAGGCGATGTTGTTAACTGCTCGGTACATAAAAATTGATGGGCAGGCAAAAAGGTGATTGATTCATAGACAGATAGATAGATGACAAAAGATAGAGAGATGATAGAAATGATAGATAGATAGATAGATAGATAGATAGATAGATAGATAGATAGATAGATAGATTGATTGATTGATAGATAGATAGATAGATGATAGAAAGAAATTTAGAAGGATGGATAAATAGATAGAAAGACAGAGATACACAGATAGGAAGATAGAAAGAAAGATAGAAGGATGGATAGATAGATAGATAGATAGATAGATAGATAGATAGATAGATAGATAGATGATAGATAGATAGATAGAATGTTAGAAGGATGGATAAATAGAAAGACAGATAGATAGACAGATAGATAGAAAGAAAGATAGAAGGATGGATAGATAGATGGATAGACAGACAGATAGCAGATAGATAGATAGATAGATAGATAGATAGATAGATAGATAGATAGATAGAAAGATAGAAACAGATAAATATAGATTAACACAAAGCTATCACTCATAACCAGGAGATCAATGGTGAAAGCACATTGCGAAACTACAAAAAAAAAGATGAATGAATTCCAGTACAAAAACTGCAGTTTGCAGCCATAAGAAGAAAACAAATACTACCGTTTGAAATGACGTGAATGGAGCTAGACACTAGTATGTTCAGAGAAATATGCCAGGCGGAGAAAGACAAATACCAAGCGATTTCACTTATGTGTGGAGTATAACAACAAAGAAAAACTGAAGGAAAAAAACAGCAGCACACTCACAGAAACTGAGAGTTGACTAAAAGTTACCAAAGGGAAAAGGATTGGGCAGGGTGGGTCTGAAGGGAGGGATAAGTTTGAGGAGAAAGAATGGGGGCATTTTGATTAGCATGTATAATGCATGGGTTCGGGTGTGCATGGGGAGTACTGTACAACACAGAGAACACTAGTAGAGATAATATAGCATCTTACTACTCACTGATGTACAGCGACTGCAACGGGTTCTGTGGGGTGAACATGGTGAAGGGCTCTACAGCATCCAACTACGCTGATGGACAGCGACTTAAGAGGTTTTTCTTAGGTACTTGGTGAAGGGGGGTGCATAGTAAACATAATGTTCTTCACGTGATTGTAAATTAATGATAAAAAAATTCATTAAGTGCAATAAGTGCACAGCTCTGAATCATCAGAATAAATGGTCAGGCACTGAGTGCTGCAAACAAAAGACACAGGTTTAAAAGAAGGGATGAAAATTCAAGACACCTACGTGCTTACTTACAAGAGACTCAATTGAGATCCAAGGACACATATAAACTACAAGCCGAAGGTGTGTGGACAAGTACCCTACACGAGTGATAGTGAAAAACAAACAAACAAACAAATGGATTCTGTTTGAGACCCCAGAGACAGTCAGCAGAAAATAGCCCTATCTGGCCGACGTGAATTCTGTTTGTTTGGTTTCAGGAGTTCCCAGCCATAGATTTACTGGTGCAGCAACGTTCTTCTCATTTTCTCTCACCTCATCAACTGAGTTGCTGTAATAATAAGCATCTGGGCAGTTGAAATCAGTGGGTTTTATGATGTGCACGAATGTGAAGATCTAATAACCACCTAAAGAGAGAAGTTTGGTCTCTCAAATAAACAAGTCACTTCACAATACACTATTAGCTCACAACTGATCCTGTCTAGAAGTCGGTGTTCCTATTTTATTTGACCCTCCGTCCTATCGGCGTTGATCATGCTGATGTCCTTCATACATGGTGGTGAGCAAAGCAACAAGTTTACTTTTCTGTCAACAACAGGACCAGAGGAATGGTACTTGTGGTCTTCAGGGAGCAGTTAGTCAATGAATGTGGCTAAATACAGACAACAAGTTAGAAGGAGATGAAAGTGGTCAGAGGATAGAGTCACGGGTTCAAGTTCCGGCACAACCATTTCCTGGTTTCGTACATACATGCGTCCGACTCGACCAGCAAGTTTCTCGGTGAACCCAGTGCTCTCTCTATAGCCTAGATACTTTGCAGGATTTTTGGAAGCAGAGTGTAGGAAAGTGATATAGGAAATATGGTTAACTGTTCTGTACACAAGGACAGATGGGCAGAGAAAAAGATGATTGATTGATAAATAGTTAGACAGACAGATAGGTAGATATAGGTACATATCGATTAACACAAAGCTACTGCTCATAACCATTAGAGCAATGGTGAAAGCACATAGCGAATCTACAAACAAAAAAGAAGAATGAAATCCAGATTAAAAAGTGCAGTAAGCAGCCATAAGAAGAAAACAAATTCTATAATTTGCAATATCGTGGATGGAGCTAGAAGGTATTATGGTCAGTCAAATACGCCAGTCGGAGAAATACATGTACCAAATGATTTCACTCATGTGTGGAGTATGATAACAAAGAAAAACTGAAGGAAAAGACAGCAGCAGACTCACAGAACCCGGGAGTGGACTAACAGTTACCAAAGAGAAAGGGACAGGGTAGGGTTTGTGGGAAGGGAGTAATAAGGGAGGAGAAAAAGAATGGGGGCATTAGGATTAGCATGTACAATGTGTAGGGTGGTGGTTCATGTGTAGGGCTGAACAACACAGAGAAGACATGTTGTGATTCTAGAGCATCTTAGTAAATGCTGACGGACAGCAACTGCAACTGGGATTTGGGAGGGACGTGGTGAAGGGGGTAGACTGGAAAACATAATGTTCTGTATGTGATTGTATATTAATGAGAACAAAAAAATTTCAAAGTGCAGTAAGAGCACAGCTCTCAAATATCAGAAAAAAAGTACAGGCTTTGAGTGCTCCAATCAAAAGACACAGGGATAGAAGAACTGATGAAAACTCAAGACCACCTACGTGCTCCCTTACTGGAGACTCACTTGAGATTGAAGAACACAGACAAACTACAATCTGAAGGGGCGGGGACAGGTACCCTATACAAGTGAAACTGAGAAACAAAAAACAAAAGGATTCTGTTTGAGTCCACAGAGAGAGTCAGTAGAAAATAGCCCTATCTAGCCACCGTGAATTCTTTTTGTTTGGTTTCAGCAGTGCTCAGGCATAGATTTATAGGTGCAGCAACTTCCTTCTCATTTCCTCTCACCTCAACAAATGAATTGCTGTAATACTATGCGTCTGGGCATTTAAAATCATTGCTTTTTATGATGTTCACGAATGTAAAGAAGTAATAACCACCTAAAGTGTGTAGTTTTTCCCTCAAATAAATACTTCATTCCACAACACACTCTTTGTTCCAACTGCTCCTGTCCAGAAATAGGTGTTCGTTTATATTTGTCCCTCCAGCTATCAGCAGTGATCACGCTGATGTCCCTCAAACATGGTGGTGTGTAAAGTACCAAGTACACTTTTCTGTCGAGAACAGTTCCAGAGGAAGGATACTTGTGATCTTCAGGATCACTTACTAACTGAATGTGGCTAAATACAGTCACCAAGCGAGCAGGAAGTATAAGAGGACAGAGGACAGAGATACGGGTTCAAGTCCTTTCACCTCCATTTACTGGTTTTGTAAGCACACGCGTCTGACTCTACGTGAAAGTGTATCGGTGAACACAGTGCTCTCCTTATGGCTTAGTTACCTTGCAAGATTTCTGGAAGCATAATGTAGGGAAGAGACATAGGCTATGTTGTTAACTGTTCTGTACATAAGGATAGATGGGCAGACAAAAAGATGATTGATTCAGAGATAGATAGATTGACAAACGATAGAGAAAGATAGATAGGTACATAAATTGGTAGATGATAGACATCATAGATAGATGATAGGAAGATAGATAGATAGATAGATGGATGGATAGATACACAGATATATTGATACATACATACATACATAGACAGACAGACCATTAGATAGATAGATACAGATACATATCGATTGACACAAACCTATTGTTCATAACCAGGAGTTGAATGTTGAATAACATAGCTAAACTACAAACAAGAAGGAAGAATGAAATCCAGTTTAAAAAGTGCAGTAAGCAGCCCTAAGAAGAAAACAAATACTACCATTTGCAATGATGTGGATGGAGCTAGACGGTAGTACGTTCAGAGATATAGGCCAGGCGGAGAAAGACACGTACCAACTGATTTCACTCATGTGTGGAGTATAACAACAACGTAAAACTGAAGGAAAAAACAGCAGCACACTCACAGAACCCGAGAGTTGAGTAAAAGTTACCAAAGGGAAAAGGACTGTTCAGGGTGGTTCTGAAGGGAGGGATAAGGGTGGGGAGAAAGAATGGGGGCATTAGTATTAGCAAGTATAATGCATGTGATCGGGTGTGCATTGGGAGTACTGTACAACACAGAGAAGACTAGTAGAGATCATATAGCATCTTACTACTCACTGATGGACAGTGACTGCAACGGGTTCTGTGGGGGTGACATGGTGAAGGGCTGTACAGCATCCAACTACGCTGATCGAAAGCGACTGAAGAAGTTTTTCTTGGAGACTTGGTGAAGTGGGGTGCATAGTAAACATAATGTTCTTCACGTGATTGTAGATTAATGATAAAAAAAATACTTTAAGTGCACAGCTCTGCATCATCAGAATAAAAGGTCAGGCACTGAGTGCTGCAAACAAAAGACACAGGGTTAAAAGAAGGGATGAAAACTCAAGACACCTACGTGCTTACTTACAGGAGACTCACTTGAGATCCAAGGACACAGATAAACTACAAGCCAAAGGTGTGTGGACAAGTACCCTTCACGAGTGAAAGTGAAAAATAAATAATCAAACAAATGGATTCTGTTTGAGTCCCAAGAGACAGTCAGCAGAAAATAGTCCTATCTGGCCACCATGTATTCTTTTTGTTTGGTTTCAGCAGTTCCCAGCCATAGATTTAGTGGTGAAGCAACATACTTCTCATTTTTTCTCACCTCATCAAATGAGTTGCTGTAATAATAAGCATCTGGGTTGTTGAAATCAGTGGGTTTCATGATGTTCACGAATGTGAAGATCTAATAACCACCTAAAGAGAGAAGTTTGGTCACTCAAATAAACAAGTCACTTCACAATACTCTATTAGCTTCCATCTGATCCTGTCTAGAAATCGGTGTTCCTTTTTTATTTGACCATCCGTCCTATCTGCGGTGATCATGCTGATGTCCTTCAAAGATGGTGGTGAGCAAAGCAACAAGTTTACTTTTCTGTCGACATCAGGCCCAGAGGAATGATACTTGTGGTCTTCAGGGAGAATTTAGTCAATGAATGTGGCTAAATACAGACAGCAAGTTAGAAGGAGATGAAAGAGGTCAGAGGATAGAGTCACGGATTCAAGTCCTTGCACAATCATTCCCTGGTTTCGTACTTACATGCGGCCGACTCGACCTGCAAGTTTCTCAATGAACCCAGTGCTCTCTCTACAGCCTAGATACTTTGCAGGATTTTTGGAAGCATAGTGTAGGAAAGTGATATAGGAAATATGGTTAACTCTTCTGTACAAAAGGACAGATGGGCAGACAAATGATGATTTATTGATAAATTGTTAGGCAGACAGATAGATAGATATAGGTACATATCGATTAACACAAAGCTACTGCTCATAACCATTAGAACAAAGGTGAAAGCACATAGCGAAACTACAAACAAAATGAAGAATGAAATCCAGTTTAAAAAGTGCAGTAAGAAGCCATAAGAAGAAAACAAATTCAATAATTTGCAATAACATGGATGGAGCTAGAGGGTATTATGCTCAGACAAATAGGCCAGTCGGAGAAATACATGTACCAAATAATTTCACTCATGTGTGGAGTATGATAACAAAGAAAAACTGAAGGAAAAGACAGCAGCACACTCACAGAACCCGAGAGTGGACAAACAGTTACCAAAGAGAAAGTGACTGGGTAGGTTTTGTGGGAAGGGAGTAATAAGGGCGGGGAAAAGGAATGGGGGCATTAGGATTAGAATGTATAATGTGTAGGGTGGGGTGTCATGTGTAGGGCTGAACAACACAGAGAAGACATGTAGTGATTCTACAGCATCTTAGTACATACTGACGTACAGCGACTGTAACTGGGATTTGGGGGTGAATTAGGGAAGGGGGTAGACTAGAAAACATAATGTTCTGCATGGGATTGTATATTAATGAGAACAAAAAGAATTTCAAAGTGCAGTAAGAGCACAGCTCTCTAATATCAGAATGAAAGTACAGGCTTTGAGTGCTCCAATCAAATGACACAGGTTTCTAAGTACTGATGAAAACTCAAGACCACCTACATGCTCCCTTACTGGAGACTCACTTGAGATCCAAGGATCAGACAAACTACAAGATGAAGGTGCGGGGACTGGTACCTTATACAGGTAAAACTGAGAAACAAACAAAAAACGAATTCTCTTTGTGTCCCCAGAGAGATTCAGTAGAAAATAACCCTATCTAGCCACCGTGAATTCTTTTTGTTTATTTTCAGCAGTGCTCATGCATGGATTTAAAGTGCAGCAACTTCCTTCTCATTTCCTCTCACCTCAACAAATGAATTGCTGTAATAATATGCGTCTGGGCTTTTAAAATCATTTTTTTTATGATGTTCACGAATGTAAAGAAGTAATAACCACCTAAAGTGGGAAGTTTTTCCCTCAAATAAACACTTCACTCCACAACACACTCTTTGTTCCAAGCGCTCCTGTCCAGAAATAGGTGTTCCTTTATATTTGACCCTCCATCTATCAACAGTGATCACACCGATGTCCCTGAAACATGGTGGTGAGCAAAGAACCATGTACACTTTTCTGTCGACAACAGGCCCAGACGAAGGATACTTGTGGTCTTCAGGGATCACTTACTCACTGAATGTGGCTAAATAATGTCACCAAGCGAGCAGGAAGTATAAGAAGACAGAGGACAGAGATACGGGTTCAAGTCCTTTCACCTCCATTTACTGGTTTTTTAAGCACACGCGTCTGACTCTACCTGGAAGTGTATCGGTGAACACAGTGCTCTCCTTATTTCTTAGTTACCTTGTAAGATTTCTGGAAGCATAATGTAGGGAAGAGACATAGGCTATGTTGTTAACTGTTCTGTACATAAGGACAGATGGGCAGACAAAAAGATGATTGATTCATTGATAGATAGGTAAACAATTGATAGATGAAAGATAGATAGGTACATAGTTTGATAGATGATAGACATCATAGATAGATGATATGAGGATAGATAGATAAATAGATAGATAGATCCATAGATACATAGATACATACATACATAGATACATAGACAGACAGACCGTTAGATAGATAGATACAGATACATATCGGTTGACACAAAGCTATTGTTCATAAAAAGGATTTGAATGGTGAATAACATAGCTAAACCTCAAACAAAAAGGAAGAATGAAATCCAGTTTAAAAAGTGCAGCAAGCAGCCTTAAGAAGAAAACAAATACTACCATTTTCAAAGACGTGGATGTAGCTAGGCGGTATTATGTTAACAGAAATATGAAAGGCGGAGAAAGACAAGAACCGAGTGATTTCACTCATATGTGGAGTATAACAACAAAAAAAAACTGAAGGAAAAAAACAGCAGCCCACTCACAGAAACCGAGAGTTGACTTAAAGTTACCAAAGGGAAAAGGACTGGGCAGGGTGGGTCTGAAGGGAGGGATAAGTGTGGGGAGAAAGTATATTGGTAATTTGGTTAACATGTATAATTCGTGGGTTCGGGTGTGCATGCATGGGAAGTCCTGTACAACACAGAGAAGACAAGTAGAGATCATATAGCATCTTACTACTCACTGATGGACAGCGACTGCAACGGGGACTGTGGGGGGACATGGTGAAGGGCTCTATAGCAACCAACTACGCTGATCGTCAGCGATTGAAGAGGTTTTTCGGGAGGACTTGTTGAAGGGGAGCATAGTAAACATAATGTTCTTCACGTGATTGTAGATTAATGATAAAAAATTCTTTATGTGCAATAAGTGCAGAGCTCTGCATCATCAGAATAAAAGGTCAGGCACTGAGTGCTGCAAAGAAAATACACAGGGTTAAAAGAAGGGATGAAAACTCAAGACAGCTACGTGCTCACTTACAGGAGACTCACTTGAGATCCATGGACACAGACAAACTACAAGCTGAAGGTGTGTGGACAAGTACCCTACACGAGTGAAACTGAAAAACAAACAATCAAACAAATGGATTCTGTTTGAGTCCCCAGAGACAGTCAGTAGAAAATAGCACTATCTGGCCGACGTGAATTCTGTTTGTTTGGTTTCAGCATTGCCCAGCCATAGATTTAGTGGTACAGCAACGTTCTTCTCATTTTTTCTCACCTCAACAATTGAATTGCTGTAAAAGTATGGCTCTGAACCTTTGAAATCAGTGGTTTTTATGAAGTTCATGAATTTAAAAAAGTAGTAACTATATAAAGAGGGAAGTTTGGACACTCAAATAAACACGTCACTCCACAACCCACTCTTCGCCTCCAACTGTTCCTGTCTAGAAACTGGTGTTCCTTTTCATTTGTCGTTCCATCCTATCAGCGGTGATCACGCCGATGTCCCTCAAACATGGTGGTGAACAAAGCACCAACTTTACTTTTCTGTCGAAAACAGGCCCAGAGGAAGGATACTTGTGGTCTTCAGGGAGCCCTTAGTCAATCAATGTGGCTAAATACAGTCAGGAAGTGAGAAGGAGATAAAAGAGGACAGAGGATAGAGACACGAGTTCAAGTCCCTGCAACACAATTTCCTGGTTTTGTGGTTTCACATGGATGACTTGACCTGCAAGTGCCTTGGCGAACCCAGTGCTCCCAATACGGCCTAGTTACCTTGCAAGATTATTCGAAGCATAATGTAGGAATGTGACATAGTCTATGTGGTTAACTTTTCTGTACACAAGGACAGATGGGGAGAGAAAAATTTGATTGATTCATAGATAGATAGGTATATAGATAGACAGACAGATAGATATAGGTACATATTGATTAACACAAAGCTATTGCTCATAACCAGGAAAGCAATGGTGAAAGCACATAGCGAAACTACAAACAAAAAAGAAGAATGAAATCAAGTTTAAAAAGTGCACTAAGCAGATATAAAAGAAAACAAATCCTATCATTTGCAATAACGTGGATGGACTAGAGGGTATTATGCTCAGTGAAATAGGACAGGTGGAGAAAGACAAGTACCAAATGATTTCACTCATTTTTGGGGTTTAACAACAAGGAAAAACTGAAGGAAAATAACAGCAGCAGACTAACAGAACCTGACAGTGGACTAACAGTTACCAAAGGGAAAGGGACTGGGCAGGGAGTGTGGGAAGGTAGGGAAAAGTGTGGGCAGAAAGAAAGGGGGCATTAGGATTAGCATTTATAATGTGTGTGGTGTGGGGAGCATAGTGAGGGCTGTACAACACAAAAGAGAAGTACTATTTCTACAGCATCTTACTACACGCCTATGGACAGCGGCTGTAATGGGGTGTGTGTTGGGGGACATGCTGAAGGGGTGTACAGCATCCAACTACGCTGATGAACAGTTACGGTAACGGGACTTTTGGGGGGGACTTTGTGTTCTTGGTGATCATAATGATCTTCGCGTGATTGTAGATTGATGATAACAAAAAAATTTTTGTAAGTGCAATAATGACACACCTCTCAATTGTCAGAATAAAAGGACAGGCTCTGAGTGCTCCAATCAAAAGACACAGGGATAGAGGAAGGGATGAAAACTCAAGACCACCTACGTGCTCCCTTTCTGGAGATTCACTTGGGATCCAAGGACACAGACAAACTACAAGCCGAATGGGCAGCTACAGGTACGCTACACAAGTGAACCTGAGAAACAAACAAACAAACAAATGGATTCTGTTTGAGTCCCCAGAGACAGCCAGTAGAAAATAGCCCTATCTAGGCACCGTGAATTCTTTTTGTTTGGTTTCAGCTGTGCCCAGCCATACATTTAGTGGTTCCGCAATATCCTTCTCATGTTTTCTCACCTCAACAACTGAATTGCTGTAATAATATGCGTCTTGGCTTTACAAATCAGTGGGTTTTATGATGTTCTTGAATGTAAAGAAGTAATAACCACCTAAAGAGGGAAGTTTGGACACTCAAACATGTAACTCCACAACACTGTCATTGCTCCCAAATGCTCCTGTCTAGAAATAGGTGTTCCTTTTTATTTGTCGCTCCTCCTATCAGCGGAGCTCATGCCGATGTCCCTCAAACTTGGTGGAGAGCAAAGCACCAAGTATATTTTTCTGTCTTCAACAGGCCCAGAGGAAGGATACTTGTGGTCTTCAGGGAGCACTTATTCAATGAATGTGGCTGAGTACTGTCTTGAAGACAGAAGCAGGTAAAAGAGGGTACATGACAGAGATATGGGTGCCAATCCCTGCACCACCATTTACAGGTTTTGTAAGCACACGAGGCTGACTAGACCTGCAAGTGTCTTAATGAACCCAGTGCTCTTCCTACGTCCTAGTTACCTTGCAGGATTTTTGGAAGCATAATGTAGGGAAGTGACATAGGCGATGTTGTTAACTGTTCGGTACATAAGGATAGATGGGAAGAAAAAAAGATGATTGATTCATAAATAGATAGATAGATGATAGATGACAGATAGATGACAGAAAGATAGATAGATAGAAAGATAGATCTAAAGAAGGATAGATAGGTAGATAGATACATAGATAGATACATAGATAGATAGATAGAAAGAAAGATAGAAGGACAGATAGAGAGATTGATAGATAGATAGACAGACAGATAGAGAGATTCAGATACATATCGATTAACATACAGCTATTGCTCATAAACAGGAGATCAATGGTGAAAGCACATAGCGAAACAACAAACAGACAGAATTAAGTCCAGTTTAAAACTGCCGTAAGCAGTCATAAGAGGAAAACAAATCCTACCATTTGCAATGATGTGGATGGAGAAAGATGGTTGTATGCTCAGTGAAATAGGCCAGGTGGAGAAAGGCAAGTACCAAATGATTTTACTCCTGTGTGGAGTATAACAACAAAGAAACTCTGAAGGAAAAAAACAGCAGCATACTCACAGGACCCAAAAGCAGACTAACAGTTACCAAAGGGAAAGGGACTGGGCAGGGTGGTTGGGAAGGGAAGGATGAGGGTGTGGAGAAAGAAATGGGAAATTAGGATTAGCATGTATAAATCTTGGGGTCGGGTGGGCTTGGATAGGGCTGTACAACACAGAGAAGACAAGTAAAGATTCTACAGCATCTTACTACACGCTAATGGACTGCGACTGTAATGGTGTGTGGGGGGTGGTTCATGGTGAAGGGGTCAAGAGCATTCAACTCCGCTGATTGACAGCATCTGTAAGAGGTTTCTAAGGGTGCCTTGGTGAAGGGGGGAGCCAAGTAAACATAATGTTCTTCACGTGATTGTAGATTAATGATAATAAAAAAATTTTTTAAGTGCAATAAGGGCAAAGCTCTGAATCATCAGAATAAAAAGAAAGAGTCTTTGAGTGCTCCAAACAAAAGACACAGGGTTAAAAGTAGGGATGAATATTCAAAACCACCTACGTGATCCCTCACAGGAGACTCACTTGAGATGCAAGGACACAGACAAACTACACTCGAAGTAGTGGGAACAGGTACCCAACACAAGTGAAACTGAAAAACAATCAAACAAATGGATTCTGTTTGTGTCTCCAGAGATAGTCAGTAGAAAATAGCCCTATCAAGCCACCGTGAATTCTTTTTCTTTTGTTTCAGCACTCCCCAGCCATAGATTTAGTGGTACAGCAACGTCCTTCTTATTTTCTCTCACCTCAACAACTGAATTGGTGTAAAAACAAGCATCTGGGCCTTTGAAATCAGTGGGTTTTATGATGTTCATTAATGTAAAGAAACAATATCCAGATAAAGAGGGAAGTTTGGACACTCAAATAAACACGTAACCCCACATACACTCTTTGCTCCCAACTGCTCCTGTCTAGAAATTGGTGTTCCTTTTCATTTGTTGTTCCATCCTATCAGTGGTGATCACGCCGATGTCCCTCAAACACGGTTATGAGCAAAGCACCAAGTTTACTTTTCTGTCGGAAACAGGCCCAGAGGAAGGATACTTGTGGTCTTCAGGGATCCCTTAGTCAATGAATGTGACTAAATACAGTCAGCAAGTGAGAAGTAGATGAAAGAGGAGAGAGGAGAGAGACACGGGTTCAAGACACTGCAGCAAAATTTCCTGGTTTTGTAGGAATATGCGGCTGACTCTACCTGCAAGTGTCTCGGTGAACCCAGTGCTTTCCTGCAGCCTAGATACCTTGAAAGATTTTTGGAAGCACAATATAAGGAAGTGACACAGGCTATCTTGTTAACTGTTCTGTACAAAAGGACAGATGGGCAAACAAAAAGATGATTGACTAATTGATAGACTGATAGATAGATAGATGGATAGACAGACAGATAGATAGATATAGGTACATATTGATTAAAACAAAACTATTGCTCATAACAAGGAGAGCAATGGTGAAATCACATAGCGAAACTACAGACAAAAGAGAAGACAGAAATCCAGTTTAAAAAGTGCAGTAAGCAGCCATAAGAAGAAAACGAATCCTAACATTTGCAACAACGTGGATGGAGCTAGAGGGTATTATGCTCAGTGAAATAGGCCAGGTAGAGAAAGAAAAGAACCAAATGATTTCACTCATGTGTGGAGTATAACAACCAAGAAAATCTGAAGAAAAAATAGCAGCAGACTCACAGAACCCGCGAGTTTGCTAATAGTTACCAAAGGGAAAGGGACTGGGCAGGTTGGGTTGGAAGGGAGGGATAAGGGTGGGGAGAAAGAAAGGGGGCATTAGTATTAGTGTGTATAATGTGTGTGGTGGGAGTAGCATGGGGAGGACTGTACAACACAGACAGGACAGTAGGGATTCTACACCATCTTACTACACGCTGATGGGCAGCGACTGTAATTAGTTTTAGATGCGGAATGTTGAATGGGAAGCCTAGTAAACGTAATGTTCTTCACGTGATTGTAGATTAATGATAACAAAGAAAATTTTTAAGTGCAATAAAGGAACAGCTCTGAATCATCAGAATAAACGGATATTCTTTGAGTGCTCCAATCAAAACACACAGGGTTAGAATAAGGGATGAAAACACAAGACCACCTACGTGCTCCCTTACTGGAGACTCACTTGAGATCCAAGGACACAAACTACAAGCTGAAGGGGCAGATTCGGGTACCCTACACAAGTGAAAATGAGAAACAAACAAACAAACAAATGGATTCTGTTTGAGTCCCCAGAGACAGCCAGTAGAAAATAGCAGTATCTAGCCACCGTGAATTCTTTTTGTTTGTTTTCAGCAGTGCCCCGCCATTGATTTAGTGGTTTAGCAACGTCCTTCTCATTTTTTCTCACCTCAACAACAGAATTGCTGTATTATATGAGTCTGGGCTTTGGAAATCAGTGTGTTTTATGATGTTCACAAATGTAAAGAAGTAATAACCCCGTAAAGTGTGAAGTTTGGACACTCAAACAAACACGTAACTCCACAACACTCTCTTTGCTCCCAAATGCTCCTGTTTAGACATAGGTGTTCCTTTTTATTTGACCCTCCTCCTATCAGCGGTGATCACGCCGATGTCCCTCAAACATGGTGGTAAGCAAAGCACCAAGTATACTTTACAGTCTACAAGAGGCCCAGAGGAATGAAACTTGTGGTCTTAAGGTAGCCCTTAGTCAATGAATGTGGCTAAATACAGTCAGCAATCGAGAAGGAGGGAAAAGAGGACAGATGACAGAGATATGAGTTCAAGTCCCTGCACCAGTATTTACTGGATTTGTAAGGACACGATGCTGACTCAACCTGCAATTGTCTCAGTGAACCCAGTGCTCTCAATACAGCCTACTCATCTTGCACTGTTTTTGGAAGCATAATGTAGGTAAGTGACATACGCGATGTTGTTAACTGTTCTGTACATAAGAATAGATGGGCACACAAAAAGATGATAGATTCATAGATACATAGATGACAGATGATAGATAGATAGATGATAGTCATGAAAGATATACAGGAAGATAAGCAGATAGATAGATAGATAGATAGATAGATAGATAGATAGATAGATAGATAGATTGACAGAAAGATAGATAGATAGGTAAGTAGATAGATAGATAGGTTACAGACAGACAGATAGATAGATAGAGAGAGAGATAGATAGATAGATAGATAGATAGATAGATAGATAGATAGATAGATAGATAGATAGATAGATAGATACAGCTACATATCGTTTAACACAAAGCTATTGCTCATAACTGGGAGATAAATGGTGAAAACACATAGTGATAGTACAAAACAAAAAGGAAGAATGAAATCCAGTTAAAGTGTGCAGTAAGGAGCCATAAGAAGAAAACAAATCCTACCGTTTACAATGATGTGGATGGAGTTAGACGGTAGTATGCTCAGTGAAATAGGCCAGGAGGAGAAAGACAAGTACCAAATGATTTTACTCATGTGTAGAGTACAACAACATAGAAAAACTGATGGAAATAAACAGCAGCAGAATCACAGAACCCGAGAGTGGACTAACAGATACCAAAGAGAAATGTACTGGGCAGGGTGGGTGATAAGGGAGGGATAAGGGCAGGAAGAAAGAAAGGGGATATTATTATTAGCATGAATAATGCGTGCGGACGGTTGGGCATGGGGAGTGCTGTACAACACAGAGACGAAAAGTAGAGATTCTACAACATCTTACTACACGCTGATGGACAGCGACTGTAACGGGGTCTGTGTGGGGGTTCATGTTGAATTCGTCTACAGCATCCAACTATGCTGATGGACACATTCTGTAAGAGGTTTTTCTGGAGAACTTGATGAAGGGGGGATCCTAGTAAACATAATGTTCTTCAAGTGATTGTAGATTAATGATAAAAAAAGAATTTTAAAGTGCAATAAGGGCACAGGTCTGAATCATTAGTGTAAAAGGACAGGCTTTGAGTGCTCCAAACAAAAGACACAGGGATAAAAGAAGGGATGAAAACTCAAGAACACCTACGTTCTCTCTTAGAGGAGACTCACTTGAGATCCAAGGACACAGGAAAACTACAAGCCGTAGGGGTGGTGAGAGGTACCCAACATAAGTGAATCCGAAAAACAATCAATCAAATGGATTCTGTGTGTGTCCCCCAGAGACAGTCAGTAGAAAATAGCCATATCTGGCCACTGTGAATGCTTTTTGTTTGGTATCAGCAGTGCCCAGACATAGATTTAGTGGTGCAGCAATATCCTTCTCATTTTCTCTCAACTCAACAACTGAATTGCTGTAATAATATGGGTCTGGGCCTTTGAAATCAGTGGGTTTTATGATGTTCACGAATGTGAAGATCTAATAACCACCTAAAGAGGGATGTTTGGACACTCAAATAAACACGTCACTCCACAATACACTCTTAACTCCCAACTGCTCCTGTCTAGAAATTGGTGTTCCTTTTTATTTGACCCTCCGTCCTATCGGCGGTTATCACGCTGATGTCCTTCAAACATGGTGGTGTGCAAAGCAACAAGTTTACTTTTCTGTTGACAACAGGCCCAGAGGAATGATACTCGTGGTCTTCAGGGAGCACTTAGTCAATGAATGTGGCGAAATACAGACAACAAATTAGAAGGAGATGAAAGAGGACAGAGGATAGAGACACGGGTTCAAGTCCCGGTACAACCATTTTCTGGTTTTGTAAGTACACTTCTGACTCAACCTGCAAGTGTCTCAGGGAACCCAGGACTCTCCTTACAACCTAGTTACCTTGCAAGATTTTTGGAAGCATAAAGTAGCGAAGGGACATTGTATATGTTGTTAACTGTTCTGCATACAAGGACAGATGTTCAGACAAAAAGATGACTGATTGATTGATAGATAGACATACAGACAGATAGATAAATATAGGTACATATCGATTAACATAAAGGTATTGCTCATAACCAGGAAAGAAATGGCGAAAGCACATAGTGAAAATACAGACCAAAGAGAAGACAGAAATCCAGTTTAAAAAGTGCAGTAAGCAGCCGTAAGAAGAAAACAAATCCTACCATTTGCAACAATGTGGATGGAGCTAGAGGGTATTATGCTCAGTGAAATAGGCCAGGCAGAGAAAGACAAGTTCCAAATGATTTCACTAATGTGTGGAGTATAACAAAAAAGAAAAACTGAAGGAAAAAAACAGCAGGGGACTCACAGAAACCGAGATTACTAACAGTTACCAAAGGGAAAGTGACTGGGCTGGGTGGGTTTTAAGGGAAGGATAAGGGCAGTTAGAAAGAAAGGGGGCATTAGGATTAGCATGTATAATGCATGGGGGCTGTTGTGCATGGCGAGGGCTGTACAACACAGAGAAGTCAATTAGAGATTCTACAGCATCTTACTACACGCTGATGGACAGCGACTGTAACGTGGTGTATGGGGGGGGACATGTTGAATCGGTGTACAGCAACCAACGCTGATGGATAGCGACTATAACAGGGTTTTGGGGAAGGACTTGGTGTACTTGGTGATCATAATGTTCTTCGCATGATTGTAGATTAATGATGACAAAAAAGATATTTCATGTGCAATAAGGACACAGCTCTCAATTGTCAGAATAAACGGACAGTCTCTGAGTGCTAAAAATCAAAAGACACATGGTTAAAAGAAGGGATGAAAACTCAAGACCACCTACGTGCTCCCTTTCAAGGGACTCACTTGGTTTCCAAGGACGAAGCATAACTACAAGTTGAGGGTTTGGGAAAAGGTACACTAGACAAGTGAAACTGAAAAAGAAAAACATAAAAAAGATGTGCTGATGGGATTAATGACCCCGGCTCACATGAGAGGGGATGCGGAAACATCCTCCCAAAATCAAAACCACATACATACGTACTATTTGGAAATAGAACAACTACATCAAATCGTGGAAGAACAGCAGGGAGGAAAGCTGCTGCGGCATCCTGTCACCTCAAGGAGAAGTGTGCTGTACAGCCCTGGAGATGTGCTCTCTGAGCACGAACCTACCATACATGTGGTGTGCACAGGAGGATTGGTGGGGTTGGAAAGCAAAGAGAGGCAGAAGACTTCGAGAGCCTTGAGGTTCCAGCCACTTGTGGGACAACACAGGGATCCACATCTGGCCGCTGTGGGACAAAAAAAAGGCGGACAGTCTGAGAGACTCCTAACAGTGAGAGAACTGCTAAAGGGGCAAGGCTTCCACAGGGCTTGCCACGCAGGAGAAAGGACAGGTGTGCCAAACTGCCCACGTGCACTCTGCCCGTCAAGCGGGGAATTTTTCAGGAGCTCTGGTCGCTTCATCCCCCTGGCTGGCCTCGCTGCTCCCAGGCCCCTTACCGTGATCTGACTGGTACACGGCCTGCCTCACCACCAGCACCGGCCTGCAAAACGGCCGTCCCCACCTTCGGCAGCATCTCCCTGCATGTTCCACATACTGGCCCTGGCAGGGGAGATGGGCACTGTGGTCGGGAAGAAGGAAAGACCTCTTTACTCCCGGCGGGGTTGGGCACTGGCACTGCTCCCCTGGGACCACTGCCATCCCCCCAAGGGCTGAGCATCTCCAGAGAGTAAAGCTTCTCGGAGCTAGAGGGCGCCACCTACAAATATGAACGTTCAAAGGAACCCGGTAACTGGACTCAAATAAATCTTCCTGAGAAAGAGATCTCAAAATAAACATCAGGAGCATGCTCAGGGAGCTACAGAAAATAAAACTGCCCCTATCTCTAGAGCACAATTCTCTATATCTCTCTCTCTTTCTCCGGGAGCGCTGCTAAGGCCCGGTCCCGAGAGGGGTGCTGCAAGAGCCCAGCAGGAACGGCACAGCTCTAGGGTCCACCCAGCCTGTGTCAGGACAGTCCCACATGGGCTCTGACTGAACTGCATATGGGGGACGCCGCTCATCTAACACCACAGGAAAGACAACAGTGCCGCATGCTAGCCTTCCCATCAATGGCTAGAGGCTACGTGGCTCCACCGATACTAGGAGACGTCAACACCCTGGGCTTCATCTCCTTGGCAATCTTTTTTCCCTATGACCCTTGAAAGCAGCAAATGGCAAGATACAACCTACCAGTCTCCACACCACCTCACCTCTCAGTTTTACACTAGATGTTCCTGCATCACAGCTTCTCCTCTTCATTCCAATTTTCTCGGCTGGTTGGTGTTCAGGAAAAAAGGAATAATTAGTCAGATTTTGAATGAAGTGGAAGGGGGTATAGTAAGATTCTGTTTGACCACCATCAGTAGAACCAAAAGACATTCTTCATTATTTGAGAATATATACACTGATGAGACATTTGATAAGGCGTTGCCATCCAAAACATGTATCAAGAGCTCACGAACCTGAACACACAAATAGCAAATAAATCCAATTACAAAATGGCCAGAGAATCTGAACAGACACTTCTCCACAGAAGCAATTTCAGGTGTCCAACAGGCAAATGAAAAGATGCTGCACATCGCTAACTATCAGAGAAATACACATTAATCCACATAGGGGTATCAACTCACAGCAGTTAGGATGGCCACCACCCAAAAGACAGACAACAACAGATGTCGGCAAAGGTGTGGAGAAACGGGAGCCCTACTACATTGCTGGTGGTAATATCAGTCAGCTCAACCATTGTGGAAAGCAGTATGGAGGTTCCCCAAAAAACCGAAGAACAGAAATACTATTTGACCCGTGAATTCCTCCCTAGGAATTTACCCTAAGTGTGCAGGAGCCCAGTTTGAAAGAGACAGATGCACCCCTATGTTGATCGCAGCACTCTTTACAATAGCAAAGAAATGGAAGCAACCTAAGTGTCCATCAGGGGATGAATGGATAAATAAGAGGTGGTACATACACAGTATGGAATATCATTCAGCCATAAGAAGAAAACAAGTTCTACCACCATTTGCAACAACACGGAAGGAGCTAGAGGGTGTTATTTTCAGTGAAATAAGCCAGGTGGAGAAAGACAAGTACCAAGGATTTCACTCCTCTGTGAGGTATGAGAACAAAGGAAGAACGGGAAGGAACAAAACAGCAGCAGACTCACAGACCCAAGAATGGACTAACAGTTACCAAAGGGAAAGGGACCTGGGAGGATGGGTGGGAAAGGAGGGATAAGGGTGTAAAGGGGGCATTACAATCTGCACACACAATGTAGGGCATGGGGGGCCACGGGGATTGCAGTATAACACTCAGAAGACAGGTAGTGATTCAAAAGCAACTTACTACATTGATGGACAGCGCCTGTAATGAGGAGTGGGGAGTGGACATGACAATGTGGGGGATGGTGTAGGAAGGGGAGCCTAGTAAACATAAAGTTGCTCACGTAATTGTACATTACTGACACCAAAAAATAAATAAATAAAAGTGATTCTGTTTGAGTGCCCAGAGAGACAGTCAGTAGTAAATAGCCCTTCCCGCCACCGTGGATTCTTTCTGCTCAGTTGTGGCAGTGCTCAGTCATATATTCAGTGCTATAGCTAGGCCCTTCTCATTTTTTCTCACCTCAACAACTGAATTGCTGTAATAATATGCATCTGGGCTTTTGAAATCAGTGGATTTTATGATGTTTACGAATGTAAAGAAGCAATAACCAGATACCGAGGGAAGTTTGGATGCTCAAAAGAAAACGTCACTCCACAACACACTCTTTGCTCACAACTGCTCCCGTCTAGAACTCAGTGTTCCTTTCTACCTGTCCCTCCTCCTATCAGCGGTGACGCCGATGTCCCTCAAACATGGTGGTGAGTAAAGCACCAAGTTTACTCTTCTGACAACAACAGGCCTGTGGTACAGGTCCTCTCAGAGGAAAAGCAGTAGCAGCAGGAGAAAACCCAAAGACATAGAAACAGAAGATGGTACAGTACAATGAAAATTGACACAAGGGATTTCTGAGCCCGTACTTAATTCCAACAGAGATGCGAAAGGAGCCACCCCCATACAACAAAACTACACCACTACGGAGAAAGCACAGGCAGAGATCAAGAAGAGTTCTGGTATCTTACCACACTGGGCCAGAGAGAGGAGTCATCACAGCAGCAGCAGTAGCAGCAGCAGATGGGGCCTGTCCAAAACGCTCTGTGCTCATCACCGTTAAAGATAAGTTCGGGGGCTCGGCTCGCTGGGCCTCTCCCTAAGCACCCGGAGGCATACACAGCAGGGACTGAGGTGTCGTCGGTGGCATCTCGCCCGCATTTATGTTCCACACGGTTTGGAACATAACGAACGGTTTTCAGAGAAGCGAGAGGCACCAGGTACCACTGGATGGGCAGCTGAGCTTTGAAGCTGAGTCTAGTTATTCACTGTCACCACTGTTCAACAGATCCCAAGACCCGAAGAGTGATGTGCACGAGCTGACACACTCATATTTGATAAGGGATGTTCTCACCAAGTATGGAGAATGGAGAGGAAGGCACCCCTAATTGAGATTGCACAGAAGCCTCCAAGAGGAGGTGACATAGAGGTGGGTCTTCAGCGATCCATGTTCTTCTGATGGGTTGAAAATTCTTAAAAGCCAGATGCAAGAGTTGGCAAACCCCAGAGGAAATAATTCAGAGAGAAAAAGGCACGAGACAGGGTCTTTTCAAGGAGCAGAGAGATTGGCTCATAATGAAGGATATGTAGACAAAGTGAAGGCCAGACCGTGAATTGGGGATGGAGAATTTAATATTTTATTCTGTAACAATGTCAGTGCTTCCACAGTGAAGCAGTGAGCAAGCAGGGCCTACGTCCACCAGGAAAGACCTGAGAAACTAGAAGCAGGATTACTGACACGGGACACGAGCTTCACAGGTTATAACATAAATTATGAACAGTCAGGATTGGGAATGGACAGGTTGACTGCTGAGAGGAGGCAAGGTTGCCCCGCAAGCATCCAGCTTGGCTGACGGGCAAGAACAGCGACGCCATCGAGACCAAGAGTCTAAAGGAGAAGCATTTTAAAAATGGAAAGTGTTTCCCATTTTACTGTGTTGTGTTATTCAACTACGAGACACAGGCCCCCAAAACTAGATCAGAGAGAAAATCTGGGTGGCAAAGCCCAGTCAGAACGTGGGATGTAGCTATGCTGAGACCCTGTGGTCCCCGACCTATGCTTTCTGTGAGAAGCAAAGGAAAAACCTGCCACTAGCTAGAAAGGCAATTCATGGGGTATGCACACTCCTCAGAAGTCAGCCGCCAGGCTGTCCATGGCCGAAAAGGCATGCCTGGCTCCAGGTGTCCCAGAGAAGCTGGGACGGCCCAGGAAAGGGTGGGCCGTGACCCAGACAGCCACGTGGTAGCTGGGCGCCGGGCCCTGACCAAGCCCTGGGCTACGGGATTGTGTGAGGGAGGGCGGAGCAAGGCACCTGATTCCCGCCATACTCTGGGTGCCGAGCCCATGCAGAGCCGGCACCCAGACAGGCTGAGCTCTGACAGATCCGGGCACGGCAGCCCTCGATGGTCCGCATGGTGTGCTCATTGTTCCAAACACCTGCACGGCACCTCTGCGGGCATTCCAGGGGGCTAGGGATTCTACTGGGGTTGCCCTCGGGGCCAGGCCATGGCCTTGGACCAGGGTCTCCTCTGGGCGGTGCCGGTTTGATTAAGGCAATAGGGGCTTGGTTAAGTGTCTCCTGGGTGACGTCACAGCAGCCCAGGCCACTTTGTGATGCTTCCCGTAGCTGACATATGGACCAGGCTCGCCCTAGCTGAGCAACTCAGTGCGTGCTTGGCCTGAGAAGGATTTAGTGGCAAAGGAGACCCTCTCCCTAGCTTCAGACCCTTTCCTCGGATCGTTTGGCGCACACCACAACCCATTTTTCCATGTGGACCGTTTCCTCCTTCCTAAGGTTCATGCCCCACACCACTCGCTGCCTTCCCAGACCCACCTTGTTCGCCCGCCGTTTCTTACCGTCCCCGGGCGTTGCCCCATATCCCTCCTGCCAGGGAGCACCCTGCACCTGCTCACTGCACTGGTCACAGGCTGTTCCTCCGGGATCGTGTGCCTTTAGCGGCTGGCTTTTCCCACTTTTTCCAGCAGAGTTCCCACTTCCACGGGGAGCATCCCTGGGCCACTGGACCATACTTGGCTCCCAGCAGACGGCTGGAGAGAAACCACCCAGATGAGCTCCTCCTCCGCAGGGCACACGGGCACCACTACCAGCCCGCCGTGTGGTGTCATGCCTCTGCAAAACCACCATCCAGTGTCAGCCAACAGACAAGGCCTTGGGCAGCACAAGCGAAGGCCCAATGGCTGGCACTGACCCTCGGGACGAGCTGATGGACTCGACGCCACCACCGCTGGCCATCATCTTCCGGACCCACCCGGACCCGCACGATGCTATGGGCAGCACCACTGCCGGTCTCCTGTGCACCTCAGATGACCCCCGCGTGGGCGGTTGTCGTCTGGTCTCCCCTGGCTCCATAAGATGCCATGAGAGGCACAGATGATGGCCTCGGCCCTACCCGCAAGGCGGACGACGACCCAATGATCACACTATCGCCTTCGGGAAAGGCATCTACAACTACCCCATGGTCCCAGAAGAGTCCATGGGCTGCATAGTCGCCAGCCTGAAGGCTGATTCCCAAGAAGAGCCGATGGACACGACACCATCCTCGATTGCCGACATCTTCCGTTAGCCCCCGTCCGCAAACGAGGCTTTGGGCAGCTCCCCCTTTGGCACAAAGGCCGGCAATGACGCTCTAGACGAGCCCATGGACACGACACCACCCTCGACGGCCGTCATCTTCCGGTCGCACCCGACCCCGCACGGGGCTGTGGGCAGCACCAACTTCGGTGTGAGGGCCGGTAATGATGCTCAAGACGAGCCCATGGATACGGCACCACCCTCGATGGCCGTCACCTTCCAGTCGCCAACGGCCCTTCATGGGGCCGTGGGCAGCACCACTTTCTGCCTGAGGTCTGGCAATTATGCTCAAGACGAGCACATGGACACAACACACCCTTCGATGGCCATCATCTTCCGGTCAACCCCCAGCCCCACACGAGGCCATGGGCAGCAGCACTTCCAGCCTCCTGCACACCTCAGACACCCACCATGTGGGAAGTCATTCTCCGGACCACCCTGGACACACACGATGCCGTGGTAGGCATAGACGACGGCCTCGGACCTACACGCAAGTCGGACGATGACCCGATGTGCATGCCACCAACCTCGGGAAAGGAACTTGCTAGCCCCCCAGGGCCCCACTCGAGGCCATTGGCAGAAACACTACCAGCATCCTGCACGCCTCAGACACCCACAGCACGGGCGGTTGTCCTCTGGTCAGCCCTGGACCCATAGAATGCCATGGTAGGCAGAGCCGATGGCCTCGGCCCTACCCCTAACTCAGGCTCCGACACAGTGGACACGCCACAGCCCTTGCCAACGGCTCCTACAGGTCTAACCCGGCTCCAGATAATGCCTATGTCCATATCCATTTAACAAAATCTTTCCCACAATATGTGTGTATATTTTATATTCACACTAAATCCTGCTGTTGCTAGTATGACTCTGCTGTTTACTCTTTGACTCGTCAAAGGAGGAAGAACACATATACATGAGTGATAATGTTCTCAGCCACACTTAACTATGCAACGTGTTCCATGCCCCAGTGACTGGGATGTGGAAGTAGACGCGTTTTATGACTGTGCGTGCTCACCGTGAGGTCTGCGTGCTGAGTGATTAATGGATGACAATCCATGGGAGGGCAAGTCCAGAGGAAGGAGACCGGGTTGGCTTATGTGGCCCCTTCCCTATCTTCTCCCACTGCTCTGAGCTCACTGGGGGTAGGGAATCCCTGCTGTGACACAGGAAACCACTCTTATCATTTTTTTTAAAACAAGTTTATTTCTGTATGTGTGTGCCTTGTGTAACTTAAGACATTGTCTGATCATCCTCACACATTCCCACTTCCCCACGAGAGAACGGATTTGGCATAAAGGTCCTCGAGTCTGAAGGAAGGACAGAAGGAAGTGCTTCTGCCTGCTGTGTGATTATTGAAATTTAAGCTTACTTAGAATTTATCAAGTAGCTTAGTTATATCAGAAAAGGTCCTCTTTAATGACTGCCTGGCCTGACTCTAACCTAAACTGCTAACATGTCAAACCACGTTGAGTTACAACTGTGACCACTTCTCTCTGACCCTAGAGTCTGCATGGTCTCCACCAGACTTAATAAACGCAGAATTCCTAACCTGCGAAGACCATGTTCTAGTTGGAGGGGAAGAAAGAGACAATGAATATCTGTAAGATTTCTGGTAGCTTAACCGGTAATAAACACTATGAAGAAATAAGGCAAGATATGGAGGACTGAGCTTAAAGGCAGAGAGAAGCAGGGCTTTCAAAATAAGCAGGGGACCGGTTAAGCCTTACCAGGGATGTGGGACTTGAACAGTATAGAAGGAGGTAACAGAACAAGGTATCTGAGGGAAAATCATTCCATACAATGGGATAAATTACTGAAAAAGCCAAGAGGAAGGATGCTTGTGGTCTTCAGGGAGCAGTCATTCAACAAATGCGGCTAGAATACTGTCAGCAAGGAGGGCAAAGAGGACTGGGTACAGAGGTATGGTTTGAAGTCCGCGCACCACCATTTACTAGTTTTTTACTCACACGCTGTTGACTCGATGTGCAAATGTCTCGATGAACCTAGTGCAATCTGTCTCTAGCGCCTAGTTACCTTGCAGGCTTTTGGAAGCTTATGTAGGGAAGTGACATATAAGCTACCTTGTGAACTGTTCTGTACATAATTATACATGGTTAGACAAAAAGATGATGATAGATAGGACAGATAGATAGATGATAGATTAGGTAGGAGAGATAATAGGTATAGATAGATTGAACAGATAGGTGATAGATAGATAGATAGATAGATAGATAGATAGATAGATAGATAGATAGATAGATAGATAGATAGAAAGATAGAAAGAAAGATAGATAGATAGATAGCCATGATATATGGCCATGTTGTTAACTGTTTTTAAGGCTGGGGACGCTGATGGGAGGAGCGAGCACGTCAGACACTGATGATGTGCCTAAGTTCTTGGCTGTTGCCGCCTCCCAACCTGAAATATATGCATTGGGTGAGCAAATCCTCGCACTGCTGTAAATCTAAGTTTTGCCTCCCCCTACCGACTTTAAAATCTCGCTGCCTGTCTTCCTAAATGGGAATTCCCCAGCCTCCATTTCTATAGACTGGTGAAATCTCGCCTGGGTATCTGCGTTCAAATAAACTACCGGGCCCTTTGTTGCCTCTCTGCACCTGCTTATTTCAGCTAGAATTTATCTTACACTGTTCTGTAAATAAGGATGGATGGGTAGACAAAAAATAAAGACAGGTAGATGAAATATAGTTGACAGGTGATAGATGATACTTTTGAAATAGATACATTATATGATAGATATTCATATATTAGATGAATAGATTGATAGAGATGACAGATAGATAAGATATATATAAATGACAGATGATAGAATAGATAGGATAGATGATATAGGTATGTTAGATTAGATAGATACATGATAGATACAGAGTTATGAACTGAATTTTGGCCCTCACCTCACCATCTTCTGCTCCTATTACCCCCTGCCGCCACCACACACACACACATACACACACACACACACACACACAAACACACATACACACACACAAGTTCATATTTGAACTGAGACAAGGTTGAAGACCTAACCCCCACTGTCATGGTATTGGGAGGTCTGGCCTTTGGAGGTAATTGGGTTAGGAAGATACCATGAGGGTGTGAGTGGAGCTGCCATTATGCAATCAGTGCTATTAAGAGGAACTGAGGACAGAGCATTCTCCCTCGACCCTGTGAGGACAGATCAGGGATGCGACCGATTGCAGAAGAAGGGACCTCACCGGGAACTGAACCTGCCTTGGTCTTGGACTTCTGCTTCCAGAATAGGGAGAAATCAGTGTCAATGGATGAAACCCCCACTCAATGACACTCTGGATATCAGTTTGAGTAGACTAACACAGACATGTAGGTATACAGAGACGCACTTAGATGATGGATGGAGAGAGCCTACCCATACATGTATGTGCTTAGCTGTCTGCATAGGTATCTGTATCCAACCACCTCTGCACTTTGAAGTCTGCTCCGTATGGAGGGAACAATAGGAGCAAAACTTATGCATGTTTCTTTTTAAATGTGTGGGCTGCAGTTTCCGATAAGTGGGGACTCCATTAACTCTCAGCCATGTGTGTGTGTCTGTACGTGTGTGTGTGTGTGTGCGTGTGTGTGTGTGTACACCATTGCCCCGATCGGTCTACAATCACAGGAGATGCAAAAGTAACAAAGGAACGCAGGATAAGGCAAACATCTTGCAAACTATGACCAGAAAGAGTACAGTTTTCCACTAGATTCTGGGCATATCTTTGACAAGTGTTTCTATGCAATTTTAGAAAGATCTTGCTGGAAATGTTGCTGGGACCACTCTGAACCAACAAGTTACTTAAGGTAATAAGCCAGGACAGGAGAGCAGCAAAGAGCACAAACGGTGTGTCTCCTATGTATCAGGCCAAGGTGTACAGGCTTTAATTCTACTATACCACTTCATCTCACCATGGCTGACGTGGGATAACCTTATACATCACTTTTATCTGTGAGTAAAAAGTTACTTCAGAATCACCTCCGTTAACAGAAAATTAATAAGTGTGGCGACATAAATATTCCAAGAATTCCTGCCACCATCACCCAACTCTTTATGCTCAGCGCCCTTTTCATACTAATGGAAACATAGATCTCAGTGCTGCTTTTCCATTACAGATAGACCTCACTCACATCTAAATGCCTAAATGCACTGAAACTCCACATCACCTTGACAGCAGAGGGGAGCAGTTCTCCCACAAGCTAGTTGGCCTGCCACCTCAGCAAGCCCATAGGCCAATGGCCCACAAGAGCCCCGTGTGTCACCAAAGGTCAGTTCCCTTAACCAGTGACTACACGCATGCTCTCTGGAGATGGGAAACCAAGCAGGGCCGCCGAGGTGACATCAGTGCACAGGCAAAAATACCTACTACTGGGCATGACCCTGCCTCTGCCCCACAGGCATGCCAGTGTGCTCCCTGCCTGGGGCCTCGGATATGCCCGCAGCTCACGCAGCCGCCACAGCAGGAACGTCCCAGGGGCAGAGCAGCCAGAAGGCCCTGGTCCTCACAGGTTAAAGATCCCAGCCCAACAAACACACTATCCACACCCAGCAAACTCGTGCCACCTACGCAGGAGAAGTTCCCATACAAGGCTACACCTCTCAAGACCCAAACACCAGCTAATTCACATAAACAAACACAAGGAATTGAGACTGAGAAGAACACAGAGGAATCAAAGTGCACCTAGTGACAGAACGTTGACAAAAGTGAGAAAACAGATACATAAACAGACAGATGATTTATACATAGATTGGACTTATATACATACATATAGATGATAGATTAATGAGATAGATACACAGATGATAGTAGATAGATGAAAGACCATAGATAGATATATGACAGATATATAGACAGGTAGATAGATTACATAGATAGATAAAGAGATAGGTAAGTAGGTATATAGGAAGGCATCATACTAAACAAAGCTATCTTTCCCTCAAGACCATCTACATGCTCCCTTACAAAGACTCACTTGAGATCCAAGGACACACACAAACTACAAGCTGAAGGGGCTGGGAGAGGTACCCAACACAAGTGAAACTGAGAAACAAACAAACAAACAAATGGATTCTGTCTGAGTCCTTAGAGACAGTTAGTAGAAAATAGCCCTATCTAGCCACTGTGAATTCTTTTTGTTTGGTTTCAGCAGTGCCCAGCCATAGATATAGTGGTACAGCAATGTCCTTCTCATTTTTTCTCAACTCAATAAATGAATTGCTGTAATAATATTCATCTGGGCTTTTGAAATCAGTGCGTTTTATGATGTTCAAGAAGGTAAAGTAGTAATAGACACCTAAAGAGGGAAGTTTGGACATTCAAATAAACACATCACTCCACTACACACTCTTTGTTCCCAACTACTCCTGTCTAGAAATAGGTGTTCCTTTTTATTTGTCGCTCCTCCTATCAGCGGAGCTCATGCCGATGTCCCTCAAACTTGGTGGAGAGCAAAGCACCAAGTATATTTTTCTGTCTTCAACAGGCCCAGAGGAAGGATACTTGTGGTCTTCAGGGAGCACTTATTCAATGAATGTGGCTGAGTACTGTCTTGAAGACAGAAGCAGGTAAAAGAGGGTACATGACAGAGATATGGGTGCCAATCCCTGCACCACCATTTACAGGTTTTGTAAGCACACGAGGCTGACTAGACCTGCAAGTGTCTTAATGAACCCAGTGCTCTTCCTACGTCCTAGTTACCTTGCAGGATTTTTGGAAGCATAATGTAGGGAAGTGACATAGGCGATGTTGTTAACTGTTCGGTACATAAGGATAGATGGGAAGAAAAAAAGATGATTGATTCATAAATAGATAGATAGATGATAGATGACAGATAGATGACAGAAAGATAGATAGATAGAAAGATAGATCTAAAGAAGGATAGATAGGTAGATAGATACATAGATAGATACATAGATAGATAGATAGAAAGAAAGATAGAAGGACAGATAGAGAGATTGATAGATAGATAGACAGACAGATAGAGAGATTCAGATACATATCGATTAACATACAGCTATTGCTCATAAACAGGAGATCAATGGTGAAAGCACATAGCGAAACAACAAACAGACAGAATTAAGTCCAGTTTAAAACTGCCGTAAGCAGTCATAAGAGGAAAACAAATCCTACCATTTGCAATGATGTGGATGGAGAAAGATGGTTGTATGCTCAGTGAAATAGGCCAGGTGGAGAAAGGCAAGTACCAAATGATTTTACTCCTGTGTGGAGTATAACAACAAAGAAACTCTGAAGGAAAAAAACAGCAGCATACTCACAGGACCCAAAAGCAGACTAACAGTTACCAAAGGGAAAGGGACTGGGCAGGGTGGTTGGGAAGGGAAGGATGAGGGTGTGGAGAAAGAAATGGGAAATTAGGATTAGCATGTATAAATCTTGGGGTCGGGTGGGCTTGGATAGGGCTGTACAACACAGAGAAGACAAGTAAAGATTCTACAGCATCTTACTACACGCTAATGGACTGCGACTGTAATGGTGTGTGGGGGGTGGTTCATGGTGAAGGGGTCAAGAGCATTCAACTCCGCTGATTGACAGCATCTGTAAGAGGTTTCTAAGGGTGCCTTGGTGAAGGGGGGAGCCAAGTAAACATAATGTTCTTCACGTGATTGTAGATTAATGATAATAAAAAAATTTTTTAAGTGCAATAAGGGCAAAGCTCTGAATCATCAGAATAAAAAGAAAGAGTCTTTGAGTGCTCCAAACAAAAGACACAGGGTTAAAAGTAGGGATGAATATTCAAAACCACCTACGTGATCCCTCACAGGAGACTCACTTGAGATGCAAGGACACAGACAAACTACACTCGAAGTAGTGGGAACAGGTACCCAACACAAGTGAAACTGAAAAACAATCAAACAAATGGATTCTGTTTGTGTCTCCAGAGATAGTCAGTAGAAAATAGCCCTATCAAGCCACCGTGAATTCTTTTTCTTTTGTTTCAGCACTCCCCAGCCATAGATTTAGTGGTACAGCAACGTCCTTCTTATTTTCTCTCACCTCAACAACTGAATTGGTGTAAAAACAAGCATCTGGGCCTTTGAAATCAGTGGGTTTTATGATGTTCATTAATGTAAAGAAACAATATCCAGATAAAGAGGGAAGTTTGGACACTCAAATAAACACGTAACCCCACATACACTCTTTGCTCCCAACTGCTCCTGTCTAGAAATTGGTGTTCCTTTTCATTTGTTGTTCCATCCTATCAGTGGTGATCACGCCGATGTCCCTCAAACACGGTTATGAGCAAAGCACCAAGTTTACTTTTCTGTCGGAAACAGGCCCAGAGGAAGGATACTTGTGGTCTTCAGGGATCCCTTAGTCAATGAATGTGACTAAATACAGTCAGCAAGTGAGAAGTAGATGAAAGAGGAGAGAGGAGAGAGACACGGGTTCAAGACACTGCAGCAAAATTTCCTGGTTTTGTAGGAATATGCGGCTGACTCTACCTGCAAGTGTCTCGGTGAACCCAGTGCTTTCCTGCAGCCTAGATACCTTGAAAGATTTTTGGAAGCACAATATAAGGAAGTGACACAGGCTATCTTGTTAACTGTTCTGTACAAAAGGACAGATGGGCAAACAAAAAGATGATTGACTAATTGATAGACTGATAGATAGATAGATGGATAGACAGACAGATAGATAGATATAGGTACATATTGATTAAAACAAAACTATTGCTCATAACAAGGAGAGCAATGGTGAAATCACATAGCGAAACTACAGACAAAAGAGAAGACAGAAATCCAGTTTAAAAAGTGCAGTAAGCAGCCATAAGAAGAAAACGAATCCTAACATTTGCAACAACGTGGATGGAGCTAGAGGGTATTATGCTCAGTGAAATAGGCCAGGTAGAGAAAGAAAAGAACCAAATGATTTCACTCATGTGTGGAGTATAACAACCAAGAAAATCTGAAGAAAAAATAGCAGCAGACTCACAGAACCCGCGAGTTTGCTAATAGTTACCAAAGGGAAAGGGACTGGGCAGGTTGGGTTGGAAGGGAGGGATAAGGGTGGGGAGAAAGAAAGGGGGCATTAGTATTAGTGTGTATAATGTGTGTGGTGGGAGTAGCATGGGGAGGACTGTACAACACAGACAGGACAGTAGGGATTCTACACCATCTTACTACACGCTGATGGGCAGCGACTGTAATTAGTTTTAGATGCGGAATGTTGAATGGGAAGCCTAGTAAACGTAATGTTCTTCACGTGATTGTAGATTAATGATAACAAAGAAAATTTTTAAGTGCAATAAAGGAACAGCTCTGAATCATCAGAATAAACGGATATTCTTTGAGTGCTCCAATCAAAACACACAGGGTTAGAATAAGGGATGAAAACACAAGACCACCTACGTGCTCCCTTACTGGAGACTCACTTGAGATCCAAGGACACAAACTACAAGCTGAAGGGGCAGATTCGGGTACCCTACACAAGTGAAAATGAGAAACAAACAAACAAACAAATGGATTCTGTTTGAGTCCCCAGAGACAGCCAGTAGAAAATAGCAGTATCTAGCCACCGTGAATTCTTTTTGTTTGTTTTCAGCAGTGCCCCGCCATTGATTTAGTGGTTTAGCAACGTCCTTCTCATTTTTTCTCACCTCAACAACAGAATTGCTGTATTATATGAGTCTGGGCTTTGGAAATCAGTGTGTTTTATGATGTTCACAAATGTAAAGAAGTAATAACCCCGTAAAGTGTGAAGTTTGGACACTCAAACAAACACGTAACTCCACAACACTCTCTTTGCTCCCAAATGCTCCTGTTTAGACATAGGTGTTCCTTTTTATTTGACCCTCCTCCTATCAGCGGTGATCACGCCGATGTCCCTCAAACATGGTGGTAAGCAAAGCACCAAGTATACTTTACAGTCTACAAGAGGCCCAGAGGAATGAAACTTGTGGTCTTAAGGTAGCCCTTAGTCAATGAATGTGGCTAAATACAGTCAGCAATCGAGAAGGAGGGAAAAGAGGACAGATGACAGAGATATGAGTTCAAGTCCCTGCACCAGTATTTACTGGATTTGTAAGGACACGATGCTGACTCAACCTGCAATTGTCTCAGTGAACCCAGTGCTCTCAATACAGCCTACTCATCTTGCACTGTTTTTGGAAGCATAATGTAGGTAAGTGACATACGCGATGTTGTTAACTGTTCTGTACATAAGAATAGATGGGCACACAAAAAGATGATAGATTCATAGATACATAGATGACAGATGATAGATAGATAGATGATAGTCATGAAAGATATACAGGAAGATAAGCAGATAGATAGATAGATAGATAGATAGATAGATAGATAGATAGATAGATAGATTGACAGAAAGATAGATAGATAGGTAAGTAGATAGATAGATAGGTTACAGACAGACAGATAGATAGATAGAGAGAGAGATAGATAGATAGATAGATAGATAGATAGATAGATAGATAGATAGATAGATAGATAGATAGATAGATACAGCTACATATCGTTTAACACAAAGCTATTGCTCATAACTGGGAGATAAATGGTGAAAACACATAGTGATAGTACAAAACAAAAAGGAAGAATGAAATCCAGTTAAAGTGTGCAGTAAGGAGCCATAAGAAGAAAACAAATCCTACCGTTTACAATGATGTGGATGGAGTTAGACGGTAGTATGCTCAGTGAAATAGGCCAGGAGGAGAAAGACAAGTACCAAATGATTTTACTCATGTGTAGAGTACAACAACATAGAAAAACTGATGGAAATAAACAGCAGCAGAATCACAGAACCCGAGAGTGGACTAACAGATACCAAAGAGAAATGTACTGGGCAGGGTGGGTGATAAGGGAGGGATAAGGGCAGGAAGAAAGAAAGGGGATATTATTATTAGCATGAATAATGCGTGCGGACGGTTGGGCATGGGGAGTGCTGTACAACACAGAGACGAAAAGTAGAGATTCTACAACATCTTACTACACGCTGATGGACAGCGACTGTAACGGGGTCTGTGTGGGGGTTCATGTTGAATTCGTCTACAGCATCCAACTATGCTGATGGACACATTCTGTAAGAGGTTTTTCTGGAGAACTTGATGAAGGGGGGATCCTAGTAAACATAATGTTCTTCAAGTGATTGTAGATTAATGATAAAAAAAGAATTTTAAAGTGCAATAAGGGCACAGGTCTGAATCATTAGTGTAAAAGGACAGGCTTTGAGTGCTCCAAACAAAAGACACAGGGATAAAAGAAGGGATGAAAACTCAAGAACACCTACGTTCTCTCTTAGAGGAGACTCACTTGAGATCCAAGGACACAGGAAAACTACAAGCCGTAGGGGTGGTGAGAGGTACCCAACATAAGTGAATCCGAAAAACAATCAATCAAATGGATTCTGTGTGTGTCCCCCAGAGACAGTCAGTAGAAAATAGCCATATCTGGCCACTGTGAATGCTTTTTGTTTGGTATCAGCAGTGCCCAGACATAGATTTAGTGGTGCAGCAATATCCTTCTCATTTTCTCTCAACTCAACAACTGAATTGCTGTAATAATATGGGTCTGGGCCTTTGAAATCAGTGGGTTTTATGATGTTCACGAATGTGAAGATCTAATAACCACCTAAAGAGGGATGTTTGGACACTCAAATAAACACGTCACTCCACAATACACTCTTAACTCCCAACTGCTCCTGTCTAGAAATTGGTGTTCCTTTTTATTTGACCCTCCGTCCTATCGGCGGTTATCACGCTGATGTCCTTCAAACATGGTGGTGTGCAAAGCAACAAGTTTACTTTTCTGTTGACAACAGGCCCAGAGGAATGATACTCGTGGTCTTCAGGGAGCACTTAGTCAATGAATGTGGCGAAATACAGACAACAAATTAGAAGGAGATGAAAGAGGACAGAGGATAGAGACACGGGTTCAAGTCCCGGTACAACCATTTTCTGGTTTTGTAAGTACACTTCTGACTCAACCTGCAAGTGTCTCAGGGAACCCAGGACTCTCCTTACAACCTAGTTACCTTGCAAGATTTTTGGAAGCATAAAGTAGCGAAGGGACATTGTATATGTTGTTAACTGTTCTGCATACAAGGACAGATGTTCAGACAAAAAGATGACTGATTGATTGATAGATAGACATACAGACAGATAGATAAATATAGGTACATATCGATTAACATAAAGGTATTGCTCATAACCAGGAAAGAAATGGCGAAAGCACATAGTGAAAATACAGACCAAAGAGAAGACAGAAATCCAGTTTAAAAAGTGCAGTAAGCAGCCGTAAGAAGAAAACAAATCCTACCATTTGCAACAATGTGGATGGAGCTAGAGGGTATTATGCTCAGTGAAATAGGCCAGGCAGAGAAAGACAAGTTCCAAATGATTTCACTAATGTGTGGAGTATAACAAAAAAGAAAAACTGAAGGAAAAAAACAGCAGGGGACTCACAGAAACCGAGATTACTAACAGTTACCAAAGGGAAAGTGACTGGGCTGGGTGGGTTTTAAGGGAAGGATAAGGGCAGTTAGAAAGAAAGGGGGCATTAGGATTAGCATGTATAATGCATGGGGGCTGTTGTGCATGGCGAGGGCTGTACAACACAGAGAAGTCAATTAGAGATTCTACAGCATCTTACTACACGCTGATGGACAGCGACTGTAACGTGGTGTATGGGGGGGGACATGTTGAATCGGTGTACAGCAACCAACGCTGATGGATAGCGACTATAACAGGGTTTTGGGGAAGGACTTGGTGTACTTGGTGATCATAATGTTCTTCGCATGATTGTAGATTAATGATGACAAAAAAGATATTTCATGTGCAATAAGGACACAGCTCTCAATTGTCAGAATAAACGGACAGTCTCTGAGTGCTAAAAATCAAAAGACACATGGTTAAAAGAAGGGATGAAAACTCAAGACCACCTACGTGCTCCCTTTCAAGGGACTCACTTGGTTTCCAAGGACGAAGCATAACTACAAGTTGAGGGTTTGGGAAAAGGTACACTAGACAAGTGAAACTGAAAAAGAAAAACATAAAAAAGATGTGCTGATGGGATTAATGACCCCGGCTCACATGAGAGGGGATGCGGAAACATCCTCCCAAAATCAAAACCACATACATACGTACTATTTGGAAATAGAACAACTACATCAAATCGTGGAAGAACAGCAGGGAGGAAAGCTGCTGCGGCATCCTGTCACCTCAAGGAGAAGTGTGCTGTACAGCCCTGGAGATGTGCTCTCTGAGCACGAACCTACCATACATGTGGTGTGCACAGGAGGATTGGTGGGGTTGGAAAGCAAAGAGAGGCAGAAGACTTCGAGAGCCTTGAGGTTCCAGCCACTTGTGGGACAACACAGGGATCCACATCTGGCCGCTGTGGGACAAAAAAAAGGCGGACAGTCTGAGAGACTCCTAACAGTGAGAGAACTGCTAAAGGGGCAAGGCTTCCACAGGGCTTGCCACGCAGGAGAAAGGACAGGTGTGCCAAACTGCCCACGTGCACTCTGCCCGTCAAGCGGGGAATTTTTCAGGAGCTCTGGTCGCTTCATCCCCCTGGCTGGCCTCGCTGCTCCCAGGCCCCTTACCGTGATCTGACTGGTACACGGCCTGCCTCACCACCAGCACCGGCCTGCAAAACGGCCGTCCCCACCTTCGGCAGCATCTCCCTGCATGTTCCACATACTGGCCCTGGCAGGGGAGATGGGCACTGTGGTCGGGAAGAAGGAAAGACCTCTTTACTCCCGGCGGGGTTGGGCACTGGCACTGCTCCCCTGGGACCACTGCCATCCCCCCAAGGGCTGAGCATCTCCAGAGAGTAAAGCTTCTCGGAGCTAGAGGGCGCCACCTACAAATATGAACGTTCAAAGGAACCCGGTAACTGGACTCAAATAAATCTTCCTGAGAAAGAGATCTCAAAATAAACATCAGGAGCATGCTCAGGGAGCTACAGAAAATAAAACTGCCCCTATCTCTAGAGCACAATTCTCTATATCTCTCTCTCTTTCTCCGGGAGCGCTGCTAAGGCCCGGTCCCGAGAGGGGTGCTGCAAGAGCCCAGCAGGAACGGCACAGCTCTAGGGTCCACCCAGCCTGTGTCAGGACAGTCCCACATGGGCTCTGACTGAACTGCATATGGGGGACGCCGCTCATCTAACACCACAGGAAAGACAACAGTGCCGCATGCTAGCCTTCCCATCAATGGCTAGAGGCTACGTGGCTCCACCGATACTAGGAGACGTCAACACCCTGGGCTTCATCTCCTTGGCAATCTTTTTTCCCTATGACCCTTGAAAGCAGCAAATGGCAAGATACAACCTACCAGTCTCCACACCACCTCACCTCTCAGTTTTACACTAGATGTTCCTGCATCACAGCTTCTCCTCTTCATTCCAATTTTCTCGGCTGGTTGGTGTTCAGGAAAAAAGGAATAATTAGTCAGATTTTGAATGAAGTGGAAGGGGGTATAGTAAGATTCTGTTTGACCACCATCAGTAGAACCAAAAGACATTCTTCATTATTTGAGAATATATACACTGATGAGACATTTGATAAGGCGTTGCCATCCAAAACATGTATCAAGAGCTCACGAACCTGAACACACAAATAGCAAATAAATCCAATTACAAAATGGCCAGAGAATCTGAACAGACACTTCTCCACAGAAGCAATTTCAGGTGTCCAACAGGCAAATGAAAAGATGCTGCACATCGCTAACTATCAGAGAAATACACATTAATCCACATAGGGGTATCAACTCACAGCAGTTAGGATGGCCACCACCCAAAAGACAGACAACAACAGATGTCGGCAAAGGTGTGGAGAAACGGGAGCCCTACTACATTGCTGGTGGTAATATCAGTCAGCTCAACCATTGTGGAAAGCAGTATGGAGGTTCCCCAAAAAACCGAAGAACAGAAATACTATTTGACCCGTGAATTCCTCCCTAGGAATTTACCCTAAGTGTGCAGGAGCCCAGTTTGAAAGAGACAGATGCACCCCTATGTTGATCGCAGCACTCTTTACAATAGCAAAGAAATGGAAGCAACCTAAGTGTCCATCAGGGGATGAATGGATAAATAAGAGGTGGTACATACACAGTATGGAATATCATTCAGCCATAAGAAGAAAACAAGTTCTACCACCATTTGCAACAACACGGAAGGAGCTAGAGGGTGTTATTTTCAGTGAAATAAGCCAGGTGGAGAAAGACAAGTACCAAGGATTTCACTCCTCTGTGAGGTATGAGAACAAAGGAAGAACGGGAAGGAACAAAACAGCAGCAGACTCACAGACCCAAGAATGGACTAACAGTTACCAAAGGGAAAGGGACCTGGGAGGATGGGTGGGAAAGGAGGGATAAGGGTGTAAAGGGGGCATTACAATCTGCACACACAATGTAGGGCATGGGGGGCCACGGGGATTGCAGTATAACACTCAGAAGACAGGTAGTGATTCAAAAGCAACTTACTACATTGATGGACAGCGCCTGTAATGAGGAGTGGGGAGTGGACATGACAATGTGGGGGATGGTGTAGGAAGGGGAGCCTAGTAAACATAAAGTTGCTCACGTAATTGTACATTACTGACACCAAAAAATAAATAAATAAAAGTGATTCTGTTTGAGTGCCCAGAGAGACAGTCAGTAGTAAATAGCCCTTCCCGCCACCGTGGATTCTTTCTGCTCAGTTGTGGCAGTGCTCAGTCATATATTCAGTGCTATAGCTAGGCCCTTCTCATTTTTTCTCACCTCAACAACTGAATTGCTGTAATAATATGCATCTGGGCTTTTGAAATCAGTGGATTTTATGATGTTTACGAATGTAAAGAAGCAATAACCAGATACCGAGGGAAGTTTGGATGCTCAAAAGAAAACGTCACTCCACAACACACTCTTTGCTCACAACTGCTCCCGTCTAGAACTCAGTGTTCCTTTCTACCTGTCCCTCCTCCTATCAGCGGTGACGCCGATGTCCCTCAAACATGGTGGTGAGTAAAGCACCAAGTTTACTCTTCTGACAACAACAGGCCTGTGGTACAGGTCCTCTCAGAGGAAAAGCAGTAGCAGCAGGAGAAAACCCAAAGACATAGAAACAGAAGATGGTACAGTACAATGAAAATTGACACAAGGGATTTCTGAGCCCGTACTTAATTCCAACAGAGATGCGAAAGGAGCCACCCCCATACAACAAAACTACACCACTACGGAGAAAGCACAGGCAGAGATCAAGAAGAGTTCTGGTATCTTACCACACTGGGCCAGAGAGAGGAGTCATCACAGCAGCAGCAGTAGCAGCAGCAGATGGGGCCTGTCCAAAACGCTCTGTGCTCATCACCGTTAAAGATAAGTTCGGGGGCTCGGCTCGCTGGGCCTCTCCCTAAGCACCCGGAGGCATACACAGCAGGGACTGAGGTGTCGTCGGTGGCATCTCGCCCGCATTTATGTTCCACACGGTTTGGAACATAACGAACGGTTTTCAGAGAAGCGAGAGGCACCAGGTACCACTGGATGGGCAGCTGAGCTTTGAAGCTGAGTCTAGTTATTCACTGTCACCACTGTTCAACAGATCCCAAGACCCGAAGAGTGATGTGCACGAGCTGACACACTCATATTTGATAAGGGATGTTCTCACCAAGTATGGAGAATGGAGAGGAAGGCACCCCTAATTGAGATTGCACAGAAGCCTCCAAGAGGAGGTGACATAGAGGTGGGTCTTCAGCGATCCATGTTCTTCTGATGGGTTGAAAATTCTTAAAAGCCAGATGCAAGAGTTGGCAAACCCCAGAGGAAATAATTCAGAGAGAAAAAGGCACGAGACAGGGTCTTTTCAAGGAGCAGAGAGATTGGCTCATAATGAAGGATATGTAGACAAAGTGAAGGCCAGACCGTGAATTGGGGATGGAGAATTTAATATTTTATTCTGTAACAATGTCAGTGCTTCCACAGTGAAGCAGTGAGCAAGCAGGGCCTACGTCCACCAGGAAAGACCTGAGAAACTAGAAGCAGGATTACTGACACGGGACACGAGCTTCACAGGTTATAACATAAATTATGAACAGTCAGGATTGGGAATGGACAGGTTGACTGCTGAGAGGAGGCAAGGTTGCCCCGCAAGCATCCAGCTTGGCTGACGGGCAAGAACAGCGACGCCATCGAGACCAAGAGTCTAAAGGAGAAGCATTTTAAAAATGGAAAGTGTTTCCCATTTTACTGTGTTGTGTTATTCAACTACGAGACACAGGCCCCCAAAACTAGATCAGAGAGAAAATCTGGGTGGCAAAGCCCAGTCAGAACGTGGGATGTAGCTATGCTGAGACCCTGTGGTCCCCGACCTATGCTTTCTGTGAGAAGCAAAGGAAAAACCTGCCACTAGCTAGAAAGGCAATTCATGGGGTATGCACACTCCTCAGAAGTCAGCCGCCAGGCTGTCCATGGCCGAAAAGGCATGCCTGGCTCCAGGTGTCCCAGAGAAGCTGGGACGGCCCAGGAAAGGGTGGGCCGTGACCCAGACAGCCACGTGGTAGCTGGGCGCCGGGCCCTGACCAAGCCCTGGGCTACGGGATTGTGTGAGGGAGGGCGGAGCAAGGCACCTGATTCCCGCCATACTCTGGGTGCCGAGCCCATGCAGAGCCGGCACCCAGACAGGCTGAGCTCTGACAGATCCGGGCACGGCAGCCCTCGATGGTCCGCATGGTGTGCTCATTGTTCCAAACACCTGCACGGCACCTCTGCGGGCATTCCAGGGGGCTAGGGATTCTACTGGGGTTGCCCTCGGGGCCAGGCCATGGCCTTGGACCAGGGTCTCCTCTGGGCGGTGCCGGTTTGATTAAGGCAATAGGGGCTTGGTTAAGTGTCTCCTGGGTGACGTCACAGCAGCCCAGGCCACTTTGTGATGCTTCCCGTAGCTGACATATGGACCAGGCTCGCCCTAGCTGAGCAACTCAGTGCGTGCTTGGCCTGAGAAGGATTTAGTGGCAAAGGAGACCCTCTCCCTAGCTTCAGACCCTTTCCTCGGATCGTTTGGCGCACACCACAACCCATTTTTCCATGTGGACCGTTTCCTCCTTCCTAAGGTTCATGCCCCACACCACTCGCTGCCTTCCCAGACCCACCTTGTTCGCCCGCCGTTTCTTACCGTCCCCGGGCGTTGCCCCATATCCCTCCTGCCAGGGAGCACCCTGCACCTGCTCACTGCACTGGTCACAGGCTGTTCCTCCGGGATCGTGTGCCTTTAGCGGCTGGCTTTTCCCACTTTTTCCAGCAGAGTTCCCACTTCCACGGGGAGCATCCCTGGGCCACTGGACCATACTTGGCTCCCAGCAGACGGCTGGAGAGAAACCACCCAGATGAGCTCCTCCTCCGCAGGGCACACGGGCACCACTACCAGCCCGCCGTGTGGTGTCATGCCTCTGCAAAACCACCATCCAGTGTCAGCCAACAGACAAGGCCTTGGGCAGCACAAGCGAAGGCCCAATGGCTGGCACTGACCCTCGGGACGAGCTGATGGACTCGACGCCACCACCGCTGGCCATCATCTTCCGGACCCACCCGGACCCGCACGATGCTATGGGCAGCACCACTGCCGGTCTCCTGTGCACCTCAGATGACCCCCGCGTGGGCGGTTGTCGTCTGGTCTCCCCTGGCTCCATAAGATGCCATGAGAGGCACAGATGATGGCCTCGGCCCTACCCGCAAGGCGGACGACGACCCAATGATCACACTATCGCCTTCGGGAAAGGCATCTACAACTACCCCATGGTCCCAGAAGAGTCCATGGGCTGCATAGTCGCCAGCCTGAAGGCTGATTCCCAAGAAGAGCCGATGGACACGACACCATCCTCGATTGCCGACATCTTCCGTTAGCCCCCGTCCGCAAACGAGGCTTTGGGCAGCTCCCCCTTTGGCACAAAGGCCGGCAATGACGCTCTAGACGAGCCCATGGACACGACACCACCCTCGACGGCCGTCATCTTCCGGTCGCACCCGACCCCGCACGGGGCTGTGGGCAGCACCAACTTCGGTGTGAGGGCCGGTAATGATGCTCAAGACGAGCCCATGGATACGGCACCACCCTCGATGGCCGTCACCTTCCAGTCGCCAACGGCCCTTCATGGGGCCGTGGGCAGCACCACTTTCTGCCTGAGGTCTGGCAATTATGCTCAAGACGAGCACATGGACACAACACACCCTTCGATGGCCATCATCTTCCGGTCAACCCCCAGCCCCACACGAGGCCATGGGCAGCAGCACTTCCAGCCTCCTGCACACCTCAGACACCCACCATGTGGGAAGTCATTCTCCGGACCACCCTGGACACACACGATGCCGTGGTAGGCATAGACGACGGCCTCGGACCTACACGCAAGTCGGACGATGACCCGATGTGCATGCCACCAACCTCGGGAAAGGAACTTGCTAGCCCCCCAGGGCCCCACTCGAGGCCATTGGCAGAAACACTACCAGCATCCTGCACGCCTCAGACACCCACAGCACGGGCGGTTGTCCTCTGGTCAGCCCTGGACCCATAGAATGCCATGGTAGGCAGAGCCGATGGCCTCGGCCCTACCCCTAACTCAGGCTCCGACACAGTGGACACGCCACAGCCCTTGCCAACGGCTCCTACAGGTCTAACCCGGCTCCAGATAATGCCTATGTCCATATCCATTTAACAAAATCTTTCCCACAATATGTGTGTATATTTTATATTCACACTAAATCCTGCTGTTGCTAGTATGACTCTGCTGTTTACTCTTTGACTCGTCAAAGGAGGAAGAACACATATACATGAGTGATAATGTTCTCAGCCACACTTAACTATGCAACGTGTTCCATGCCCCAGTGACTGGGATGTGGAAGTAGACGCGTTTTATGACTGTGCGTGCTCACCGTGAGGTCTGCGTGCTGAGTGATTAATGGATGACAATCCATGGGAGGGCAAGTCCAGAGGAAGGAGACCGGGTTGGCTTATGTGGCCCCTTCCCTATCTTCTCCCACTGCTCTGAGCTCACTGGGGGTAGGGAATCCCTGCTGTGACACAGGAAACCACTCTTATCATTTTTTTTAAAACAAGTTTATTTCTGTATGTGTGTGCCTTGTGTAACTTAAGACATTGTCTGATCATCCTCACACATTCCCACTTCCCCACGAGAGAACGGATTTGGCATAAAGGTCCTCGAGTCTGAAGGAAGGACAGAAGGAAGTGCTTCTGCCTGCTGTGTGATTATTGAAATTTAAGCTTACTTAGAATTTATCAAGTAGCTTAGTTATATCAGAAAAGGTCCTCTTTAATGACTGCCTGGCCTGACTCTAACCTAAACTGCTAACATGTCAAACCACGTTGAGTTACAACTGTGACCACTTCTCTCTGACCCTAGAGTCTGCATGGTCTCCACCAGACTTAATAAACGCAGAATTCCTAACCTGCGAAGACCATGTTCTAGTTGGAGGGGAAGAAAGAGACAATGAATATCTGTAAGATTTCTGGTAGCTTAACCGGTAATAAACACTATGAAGAAATAAGGCAAGATATGGAGGACTGAGCTTAAAGGCAGAGAGAAGCAGGGCTTTCAAAATAAGCAGGGGACCGGTTAAGCCTTACCAGGGATGTGGGACTTGAACAGTATAGAAGGAGGTAACAGAACAAGGTATCTGAGGGAAAATCATTCCATACAATGGGATAAATTACTGAAAAAGCCAAGAGGAAGGATGCTTGTGGTCTTCAGGGAGCAGTCATTCAACAAATGCGGCTAGAATACTGTCAGCAAGGAGGGCAAAGAGGACTGGGTACAGAGGTATGGTTTGAAGTCCGCGCACCACCATTTACTAGTTTTTTACTCACACGCTGTTGACTCGATGTGCAAATGTCTCGATGAACCTAGTGCAATCTGTCTCTAGCGCCTAGTTACCTTGCAGGCTTTTGGAAGCTTATGTAGGGAAGTGACATATAAGCTACCTTGTGAACTGTTCTGTACATAATTATACATGGTTAGACAAAAAGATGATGATAGATAGGACAGATAGATAGATGATAGATTAGGTAGGAGAGATAATAGGTATAGATAGATTGAACAGATAGGTGATAGATAGATAGATAGATAGATAGATAGATAGATAGATAGATAGATAGATAGATAGATAGATAGAAAGATAGAAAGAAAGATAGATAGATAGATAGCCATGATATATGGCCATGTTGTTAACTGTTTTTAAGGCTGGGGACGCTGATGGGAGGAGCGAGCACGTCAGACACTGATGATGTGCCTAAGTTCTTGGCTGTTGCCGCCTCCCAACCTGAAATATATGCATTGGGTGAGCAAATCCTCGCACTGCTGTAAATCTAAGTTTTGCCTCCCCCTACCGACTTTAAAATCTCGCTGCCTGTCTTCCTAAATGGGAATTCCCCAGCCTCCATTTCTATAGACTGGTGAAATCTCGCCTGGGTATCTGCGTTCAAATAAACTACCGGGCCCTTTGTTGCCTCTCTGCACCTGCTTATTTCAGCTAGAATTTATCTTACACTGTTCTGTAAATAAGGATGGATGGGTAGACAAAAAATAAAGACAGGTAGATGAAATATAGTTGACAGGTGATAGATGATACTTTTGAAATAGATACATTATATGATAGATATTCATATATTAGATGAATAGATTGATAGAGATGACAGATAGATAAGATATATATAAATGACAGATGATAGAATAGATAGGATAGATGATATAGGTATGTTAGATTAGATAGATACATGATAGATACAGAGTTATGAACTGAATTTTGGCCCTCACCTCACCATCTTCTGCTCCTATTACCCCCTGCCGCCACCACACACACACACATACACACACACACACACACACACAAACACACATACACACACACAAGTTCATATTTGAACTGAGACAAGGTTGAAGACCTAACCCCCACTGTCATGGTATTGGGAGGTCTGGCCTTTGGAGGTAATTGGGTTAGGAAGATACCATGAGGGTGTGAGTGGAGCTGCCATTATGCAATCAGTGCTATTAAGAGGAACTGAGGACAGAGCATTCTCCCTCGACCCTGTGAGGACAGATCAGGGATGCGACCGATTGCAGAAGAAGGGACCTCACCGGGAACTGAACCTGCCTTGGTCTTGGACTTCTGCTTCCAGAATAGGGAGAAATCAGTGTCAATGGATGAAACCCCCACTCAATGACACTCTGGATATCAGTTTGAGTAGACTAACACAGACATGTAGGTATACAGAGACGCACTTAGATGATGGATGGAGAGAGCCTACCCATACATGTATGTGCTTAGCTGTCTGCATAGGTATCTGTATCCAACCACCTCTGCACTTTGAAGTCTGCTCCGTATGGAGGGAACAATAGGAGCAAAACTTATGCATGTTTCTTTTTAAATGTGTGGGCTGCAGTTTCCGATAAGTGGGGACTCCATTAACTCTCAGCCATGTGTGTGTGTCTGTACGTGTGTGTGTGTGTGTGCGTGTGTGTGTGTGTACACCATTGCCCCGATCGGTCTACAATCACAGGAGATGCAAAAGTAACAAAGGAACGCAGGATAAGGCAAACATCTTGCAAACTATGACCAGAAAGAGTACAGTTTTCCACTAGATTCTGGGCATATCTTTGACAAGTGTTTCTATGCAATTTTAGAAAGATCTTGCTGGAAATGTTGCTGGGACCACTCTGAACCAACAAGTTACTTAAGGTAATAAGCCAGGACAGGAGAGCAGCAAAGAGCACAAACGGTGTGTCTCCTATGTATCAGGCCAAGGTGTACAGGCTTTAATTCTACTATACCACTTCATCTCACCATGGCTGACGTGGGATAACCTTATACATCACTTTTATCTGTGAGTAAAAAGTTACTTCAGAATCACCTCCGTTAACAGAAAATTAATAAGTGTGGCGACATAAATATTCCAAGAATTCCTGCCACCATCACCCAACTCTTTATGCTCAGCGCCCTTTTCATACTAATGGAAACATAGATCTCAGTGCTGCTTTTCCATTACAGATAGACCTCACTCACATCTAAATGCCTAAATGCACTGAAACTCCACATCACCTTGACAGCAGAGGGGAGCAGTTCTCCCACAAGCTAGTTGGCCTGCCACCTCAGCAAGCCCATAGGCCAATGGCCCACAAGAGCCCCGTGTGTCACCAAAGGTCAGTTCCCTTAACCAGTGACTACACGCATGCTCTCTGGAGATGGGAAACCAAGCAGGGCCGCCGAGGTGACATCAGTGCACAGGCAAAAATACCTACTACTGGGCATGACCCTGCCTCTGCCCCACAGGCATGCCAGTGTGCTCCCTGCCTGGGGCCTCGGATATGCCCGCAGCTCACGCAGCCGCCACAGCAGGAACGTCCCAGGGGCAGAGCAGCCAGAAGGCCCTGGTCCTCACAGGTTAAAGATCCCAGCCCAACAAACACACTATCCACACCCAGCAAACTCGTGCCACCTACGCAGGAGAAGTTCCCATACAAGGCTACACCTCTCAAGACCCAAACACCAGCTAATTCACATAAACAAACACAAGGAATTGAGACTGAGAAGAACACAGAGGAATCAAAGTGCACCTAGTGACAGAACGTTGACAAAAGTGAGAAAACAGATACATAAACAGACAGATGATTTATACATAGATTGGACTTATATACATACATATAGATGATAGATTAATGAGATAGATACACAGATGATAGTAGATAGATGAAAGACCATAGATAGATATATGACAGATATATAGACAGGTAGATAGATTACATAGATAGATAAAGAGATAGGTAAGTAGGTATATAGGAAGGCATCATACTAAACAAAGCTATCTTTCCCTCAAGACCATCTACATGCTCCCTTACAAAGACTCACTTGAGATCCAAGGACACACACAAACTACAAGCTGAAGGGGCTGGGAGAGGTACCCAACACAAGTGAAACTGAGAAACAAACAAACAAACAAATGGATTCTGTCTGAGTCCTTAGAGACAGTTAGTAGAAAATAGCCCTATCTAGCCACTGTGAATTCTTTTTGTTTGGTTTCAGCAGTGCCCAGCCATAGATATAGTGGTACAGCAATGTCCTTCTCATTTTTTCTCAACTCAATAAATGAATTGCTGTAATAATATTCATCTGGGCTTTTGAAATCAGTGCGTTTTATGATGTTCAAGAAGGTAAAGTAGTAATAGACACCTAAAGAGGGAAGTTTGGACATTCAAATAAACACATCACTCCACTACACACTCTTTGTTCCCAACTACTCCTGTCTAGAAATAGGTGTTCCTTTTTATTTGTCGCTCCTCCTATCAGCGGAGCTCATGCCGATGTCCCTCAAACTTGGTGGAGAGCAAAGCACCAAGTATATTTTTCTGTCTTCAACAGGCCCAGAGGAAGGATACTTGTGGTCTTCAGGGAGCACTTATTCAATGAATGTGGCTGAGTACTGTCTTGAAGACAGAAGCAGGTAAAAGAGGGTACATGACAGAGATATGGGTGCCAATCCCTGCACCACCATTTACAGGTTTTGTAAGCACACGAGGCTGACTAGACCTGCAAGTGTCTTAATGAACCCAGTGCTCTTCCTACGTCCTAGTTACCTTGCAGGATTTTTGGAAGCATAATGTAGGGAAGTGACATAGGCGATGTTGTTAACTGTTCGGTACATAAGGATAGATGGGAAGAAAAAAAGATGATTGATTCATAAATAGATAGATAGATGATAGATGACAGATAGATGACAGAAAGATAGATAGATAGAAAGATAGATCTAAAGAAGGATAGATAGGTAGATAGATACATAGATAGATACATAGATAGATAGATAGAAAGAAAGATAGAAGGACAGATAGAGAGATTGATAGATAGATAGACAGACAGATAGAGAGATTCAGATACATATCGATTAACATACAGCTATTGCTCATAAACAGGAGATCAATGGTGAAAGCACATAGCGAAACAACAAACAGACAGAATTAAGTCCAGTTTAAAACTGCCGTAAGCAGTCATAAGAGGAAAACAAATCCTACCATTTGCAATGATGTGGATGGAGAAAGATGGTTGTATGCTCAGTGAAATAGGCCAGGTGGAGAAAGGCAAGTACCAAATGATTTTACTCCTGTGTGGAGTATAACAACAAAGAAACTCTGAAGGAAAAAAACAGCAGCATACTCACAGGACCCAAAAGCAGACTAACAGTTACCAAAGGGAAAGGGACTGGGCAGGGTGGTTGGGAAGGGAAGGATGAGGGTGTGGAGAAAGAAATGGGAAATTAGGATTAGCATGTATAAATCTTGGGGTCGGGTGGGCTTGGATAGGGCTGTACAACACAGAGAAGACAAGTAAAGATTCTACAGCATCTTACTACACGCTAATGGACTGCGACTGTAATGGTGTGTGGGGGGTGGTTCATGGTGAAGGGGTCAAGAGCATTCAACTCCGCTGATTGACAGCATCTGTAAGAGGTTTCTAAGGGTGCCTTGGTGAAGGGGGGAGCCAAGTAAACATAATGTTCTTCACGTGATTGTAGATTAATGATAATAAAAAAATTTTTTAAGTGCAATAAGGGCAAAGCTCTGAATCATCAGAATAAAAAGAAAGAGTCTTTGAGTGCTCCAAACAAAAGACACAGGGTTAAAAGTAGGGATGAATATTCAAAACCACCTACGTGATCCCTCACAGGAGACTCACTTGAGATGCAAGGACACAGACAAACTACACTCGAAGTAGTGGGAACAGGTACCCAACACAAGTGAAACTGAAAAACAATCAAACAAATGGATTCTGTTTGTGTCTCCAGAGATAGTCAGTAGAAAATAGCCCTATCAAGCCACCGTGAATTCTTTTTCTTTTGTTTCAGCACTCCCCAGCCATAGATTTAGTGGTACAGCAACGTCCTTCTTATTTTCTCTCACCTCAACAACTGAATTGGTGTAAAAACAAGCATCTGGGCCTTTGAAATCAGTGGGTTTTATGATGTTCATTAATGTAAAGAAACAATATCCAGATAAAGAGGGAAGTTTGGACACTCAAATAAACACGTAACCCCACATACACTCTTTGCTCCCAACTGCTCCTGTCTAGAAATTGGTGTTCCTTTTCATTTGTTGTTCCATCCTATCAGTGGTGATCACGCCGATGTCCCTCAAACACGGTTATGAGCAAAGCACCAAGTTTACTTTTCTGTCGGAAACAGGCCCAGAGGAAGGATACTTGTGGTCTTCAGGGATCCCTTAGTCAATGAATGTGACTAAATACAGTCAGCAAGTGAGAAGTAGATGAAAGAGGAGAGAGGAGAGAGACACGGGTTCAAGACACTGCAGCAAAATTTCCTGGTTTTGTAGGAATATGCGGCTGACTCTACCTGCAAGTGTCTCGGTGAACCCAGTGCTTTCCTGCAGCCTAGATACCTTGAAAGATTTTTGGAAGCACAATATAAGGAAGTGACACAGGCTATCTTGTTAACTGTTCTGTACAAAAGGACAGATGGGCAAACAAAAAGATGATTGACTAATTGATAGACTGATAGATAGATAGATGGATAGACAGACAGATAGATAGATATAGGTACATATTGATTAAAACAAAACTATTGCTCATAACAAGGAGAGCAATGGTGAAATCACATAGCGAAACTACAGACAAAAGAGAAGACAGAAATCCAGTTTAAAAAGTGCAGTAAGCAGCCATAAGAAGAAAACGAATCCTAACATTTGCAACAACGTGGATGGAGCTAGAGGGTATTATGCTCAGTGAAATAGGCCAGGTAGAGAAAGAAAAGAACCAAATGATTTCACTCATGTGTGGAGTATAACAACCAAGAAAATCTGAAGAAAAAATAGCAGCAGACTCACAGAACCCGCGAGTTTGCTAATAGTTACCAAAGGGAAAGGGACTGGGCAGGTTGGGTTGGAAGGGAGGGATAAGGGTGGGGAGAAAGAAAGGGGGCATTAGTATTAGTGTGTATAATGTGTGTGGTGGGAGTAGCATGGGGAGGACTGTACAACACAGACAGGACAGTAGGGATTCTACACCATCTTACTACACGCTGATGGGCAGCGACTGTAATTAGTTTTAGATGCGGAATGTTGAATGGGAAGCCTAGTAAACGTAATGTTCTTCACGTGATTGTAGATTAATGATAACAAAGAAAATTTTTAAGTGCAATAAAGGAACAGCTCTGAATCATCAGAATAAACGGATATTCTTTGAGTGCTCCAATCAAAACACACAGGGTTAGAATAAGGGATGAAAACACAAGACCACCTACGTGCTCCCTTACTGGAGACTCACTTGAGATCCAAGGACACAAACTACAAGCTGAAGGGGCAGATTCGGGTACCCTACACAAGTGAAAATGAGAAACAAACAAACAAACAAATGGATTCTGTTTGAGTCCCCAGAGACAGCCAGTAGAAAATAGCAGTATCTAGCCACCGTGAATTCTTTTTGTTTGTTTTCAGCAGTGCCCCGCCATTGATTTAGTGGTTTAGCAACGTCCTTCTCATTTTTTCTCACCTCAACAACAGAATTGCTGTATTATATGAGTCTGGGCTTTGGAAATCAGTGTGTTTTATGATGTTCACAAATGTAAAGAAGTAATAACCCCGTAAAGTGTGAAGTTTGGACACTCAAACAAACACGTAACTCCACAACACTCTCTTTGCTCCCAAATGCTCCTGTTTAGACATAGGTGTTCCTTTTTATTTGACCCTCCTCCTATCAGCGGTGATCACGCCGATGTCCCTCAAACATGGTGGTAAGCAAAGCACCAAGTATACTTTACAGTCTACAAGAGGCCCAGAGGAATGAAACTTGTGGTCTTAAGGTAGCCCTTAGTCAATGAATGTGGCTAAATACAGTCAGCAATCGAGAAGGAGGGAAAAGAGGACAGATGACAGAGATATGAGTTCAAGTCCCTGCACCAGTATTTACTGGATTTGTAAGGACACGATGCTGACTCAACCTGCAATTGTCTCAGTGAACCCAGTGCTCTCAATACAGCCTACTCATCTTGCACTGTTTTTGGAAGCATAATGTAGGTAAGTGACATACGCGATGTTGTTAACTGTTCTGTACATAAGAATAGATGGGCACACAAAAAGATGATAGATTCATAGATACATAGATGACAGATGATAGATAGATAGATGATAGTCATGAAAGATATACAGGAAGATAAGCAGATAGATAGATAGATAGATAGATAGATAGATAGATAGATAGATAGATAGATTGACAGAAAGATAGATAGATAGGTAAGTAGATAGATAGATAGGTTACAGACAGACAGATAGATAGATAGAGAGAGAGATAGATAGATAGATAGATAGATAGATAGATAGATAGATAGATAGATAGATAGATAGATAGATAGATACAGCTACATATCGTTTAACACAAAGCTATTGCTCATAACTGGGAGATAAATGGTGAAAACACATAGTGATAGTACAAAACAAAAAGGAAGAATGAAATCCAGTTAAAGTGTGCAGTAAGGAGCCATAAGAAGAAAACAAATCCTACCGTTTACAATGATGTGGATGGAGTTAGACGGTAGTATGCTCAGTGAAATAGGCCAGGAGGAGAAAGACAAGTACCAAATGATTTTACTCATGTGTAGAGTACAACAACATAGAAAAACTGATGGAAATAAACAGCAGCAGAATCACAGAACCCGAGAGTGGACTAACAGATACCAAAGAGAAATGTACTGGGCAGGGTGGGTGATAAGGGAGGGATAAGGGCAGGAAGAAAGAAAGGGGATATTATTATTAGCATGAATAATGCGTGCGGACGGTTGGGCATGGGGAGTGCTGTACAACACAGAGACGAAAAGTAGAGATTCTACAACATCTTACTACACGCTGATGGACAGCGACTGTAACGGGGTCTGTGTGGGGGTTCATGTTGAATTCGTCTACAGCATCCAACTATGCTGATGGACACATTCTGTAAGAGGTTTTTCTGGAGAACTTGATGAAGGGGGGATCCTAGTAAACATAATGTTCTTCAAGTGATTGTAGATTAATGATAAAAAAAGAATTTTAAAGTGCAATAAGGGCACAGGTCTGAATCATTAGTGTAAAAGGACAGGCTTTGAGTGCTCCAAACAAAAGACACAGGGATAAAAGAAGGGATGAAAACTCAAGAACACCTACGTTCTCTCTTAGAGGAGACTCACTTGAGATCCAAGGACACAGGAAAACTACAAGCCGTAGGGGTGGTGAGAGGTACCCAACATAAGTGAATCCGAAAAACAATCAATCAAATGGATTCTGTGTGTGTCCCCCAGAGACAGTCAGTAGAAAATAGCCATATCTGGCCACTGTGAATGCTTTTTGTTTGGTATCAGCAGTGCCCAGACATAGATTTAGTGGTGCAGCAATATCCTTCTCATTTTCTCTCAACTCAACAACTGAATTGCTGTAATAATATGGGTCTGGGCCTTTGAAATCAGTGGGTTTTATGATGTTCACGAATGTGAAGATCTAATAACCACCTAAAGAGGGATGTTTGGACACTCAAATAAACACGTCACTCCACAATACACTCTTAACTCCCAACTGCTCCTGTCTAGAAATTGGTGTTCCTTTTTATTTGACCCTCCGTCCTATCGGCGGTTATCACGCTGATGTCCTTCAAACATGGTGGTGTGCAAAGCAACAAGTTTACTTTTCTGTTGACAACAGGCCCAGAGGAATGATACTCGTGGTCTTCAGGGAGCACTTAGTCAATGAATGTGGCGAAATACAGACAACAAATTAGAAGGAGATGAAAGAGGACAGAGGATAGAGACACGGGTTCAAGTCCCGGTACAACCATTTTCTGGTTTTGTAAGTACACTTCTGACTCAACCTGCAAGTGTCTCAGGGAACCCAGGACTCTCCTTACAACCTAGTTACCTTGCAAGATTTTTGGAAGCATAAAGTAGCGAAGGGACATTGTATATGTTGTTAACTGTTCTGCATACAAGGACAGATGTTCAGACAAAAAGATGACTGATTGATTGATAGATAGACATACAGACAGATAGATAAATATAGGTACATATCGATTAACATAAAGGTATTGCTCATAACCAGGAAAGAAATGGCGAAAGCACATAGTGAAAATACAGACCAAAGAGAAGACAGAAATCCAGTTTAAAAAGTGCAGTAAGCAGCCGTAAGAAGAAAACAAATCCTACCATTTGCAACAATGTGGATGGAGCTAGAGGGTATTATGCTCAGTGAAATAGGCCAGGCAGAGAAAGACAAGTTCCAAATGATTTCACTAATGTGTGGAGTATAACAAAAAAGAAAAACTGAAGGAAAAAAACAGCAGGGGACTCACAGAAACCGAGATTACTAACAGTTACCAAAGGGAAAGTGACTGGGCTGGGTGGGTTTTAAGGGAAGGATAAGGGCAGTTAGAAAGAAAGGGGGCATTAGGATTAGCATGTATAATGCATGGGGGCTGTTGTGCATGGCGAGGGCTGTACAACACAGAGAAGTCAATTAGAGATTCTACAGCATCTTACTACACGCTGATGGACAGCGACTGTAACGTGGTGTATGGGGGGGGACATGTTGAATCGGTGTACAGCAACCAACGCTGATGGATAGCGACTATAACAGGGTTTTGGGGAAGGACTTGGTGTACTTGGTGATCATAATGTTCTTCGCATGATTGTAGATTAATGATGACAAAAAAGATATTTCATGTGCAATAAGGACACAGCTCTCAATTGTCAGAATAAACGGACAGTCTCTGAGTGCTAAAAATCAAAAGACACATGGTTAAAAGAAGGGATGAAAACTCAAGACCACCTACGTGCTCCCTTTCAAGGGACTCACTTGGTTTCCAAGGACGAAGCATAACTACAAGTTGAGGGTTTGGGAAAAGGTACACTAGACAAGTGAAACTGAAAAAGAAAAACATAAAAAAGATGTGCTGATGGGATTAATGACCCCGGCTCACATGAGAGGGGATGCGGAAACATCCTCCCAAAATCAAAACCACATACATACGTACTATTTGGAAATAGAACAACTACATCAAATCGTGGAAGAACAGCAGGGAGGAAAGCTGCTGCGGCATCCTGTCACCTCAAGGAGAAGTGTGCTGTACAGCCCTGGAGATGTGCTCTCTGAGCACGAACCTACCATACATGTGGTGTGCACAGGAGGATTGGTGGGGTTGGAAAGCAAAGAGAGGCAGAAGACTTCGAGAGCCTTGAGGTTCCAGCCACTTGTGGGACAACACAGGGATCCACATCTGGCCGCTGTGGGACAAAAAAAAGGCGGACAGTCTGAGAGACTCCTAACAGTGAGAGAACTGCTAAAGGGGCAAGGCTTCCACAGGGCTTGCCACGCAGGAGAAAGGACAGGTGTGCCAAACTGCCCACGTGCACTCTGCCCGTCAAGCGGGGAATTTTTCAGGAGCTCTGGTCGCTTCATCCCCCTGGCTGGCCTCGCTGCTCCCAGGCCCCTTACCGTGATCTGACTGGTACACGGCCTGCCTCACCACCAGCACCGGCCTGCAAAACGGCCGTCCCCACCTTCGGCAGCATCTCCCTGCATGTTCCACATACTGGCCCTGGCAGGGGAGATGGGCACTGTGGTCGGGAAGAAGGAAAGACCTCTTTACTCCCGGCGGGGTTGGGCACTGGCACTGCTCCCCTGGGACCACTGCCATCCCCCCAAGGGCTGAGCATCTCCAGAGAGTAAAGCTTCTCGGAGCTAGAGGGCGCCACCTACAAATATGAACGTTCAAAGGAACCCGGTAACTGGACTCAAATAAATCTTCCTGAGAAAGAGATCTCAAAATAAACATCAGGAGCATGCTCAGGGAGCTACAGAAAATAAAACTGCCCCTATCTCTAGAGCACAATTCTCTATATCTCTCTCTCTTTCTCCGGGAGCGCTGCTAAGGCCCGGTCCCGAGAGGGGTGCTGCAAGAGCCCAGCAGGAACGGCACAGCTCTAGGGTCCACCCAGCCTGTGTCAGGACAGTCCCACATGGGCTCTGACTGAACTGCATATGGGGGACGCCGCTCATCTAACACCACAGGAAAGACAACAGTGCCGCATGCTAGCCTTCCCATCAATGGCTAGAGGCTACGTGGCTCCACCGATACTAGGAGACGTCAACACCCTGGGCTTCATCTCCTTGGCAATCTTTTTTCCCTATGACCCTTGAAAGCAGCAAATGGCAAGATACAACCTACCAGTCTCCACACCACCTCACCTCTCAGTTTTACACTAGATGTTCCTGCATCACAGCTTCTCCTCTTCATTCCAATTTTCTCGGCTGGTTGGTGTTCAGGAAAAAAGGAATAATTAGTCAGATTTTGAATGAAGTGGAAGGGGGTATAGTAAGATTCTGTTTGACCACCATCAGTAGAACCAAAAGACATTCTTCATTATTTGAGAATATATACACTGATGAGACATTTGATAAGGCGTTGCCATCCAAAACATGTATCAAGAGCTCACGAACCTGAACACACAAATAGCAAATAAATCCAATTACAAAATGGCCAGAGAATCTGAACAGACACTTCTCCACAGAAGCAATTTCAGGTGTCCAACAGGCAAATGAAAAGATGCTGCACATCGCTAACTATCAGAGAAATACACATTAATCCACATAGGGGTATCAACTCACAGCAGTTAGGATGGCCACCACCCAAAAGACAGACAACAACAGATGTCGGCAAAGGTGTGGAGAAACGGGAGCCCTACTACATTGCTGGTGGTAATATCAGTCAGCTCAACCATTGTGGAAAGCAGTATGGAGGTTCCCCAAAAAACCGAAGAACAGAAATACTATTTGACCCGTGAATTCCTCCCTAGGAATTTACCCTAAGTGTGCAGGAGCCCAGTTTGAAAGAGACAGATGCACCCCTATGTTGATCGCAGCACTCTTTACAATAGCAAAGAAATGGAAGCAACCTAAGTGTCCATCAGGGGATGAATGGATAAATAAGAGGTGGTACATACACAGTATGGAATATCATTCAGCCATAAGAAGAAAACAAGTTCTACCACCATTTGCAACAACACGGAAGGAGCTAGAGGGTGTTATTTTCAGTGAAATAAGCCAGGTGGAGAAAGACAAGTACCAAGGATTTCACTCCTCTGTGAGGTATGAGAACAAAGGAAGAACGGGAAGGAACAAAACAGCAGCAGACTCACAGACCCAAGAATGGACTAACAGTTACCAAAGGGAAAGGGACCTGGGAGGATGGGTGGGAAAGGAGGGATAAGGGTGTAAAGGGGGCATTACAATCTGCACACACAATGTAGGGCATGGGGGGCCACGGGGATTGCAGTATAACACTCAGAAGACAGGTAGTGATTCAAAAGCAACTTACTACATTGATGGACAGCGCCTGTAATGAGGAGTGGGGAGTGGACATGACAATGTGGGGGATGGTGTAGGAAGGGGAGCCTAGTAAACATAAAGTTGCTCACGTAATTGTACATTACTGACACCAAAAAATAAATAAATAAAAGTGATTCTGTTTGAGTGCCCAGAGAGACAGTCAGTAGTAAATAGCCCTTCCCGCCACCGTGGATTCTTTCTGCTCAGTTGTGGCAGTGCTCAGTCATATATTCAGTGCTATAGCTAGGCCCTTCTCATTTTTTCTCACCTCAACAACTGAATTGCTGTAATAATATGCATCTGGGCTTTTGAAATCAGTGGATTTTATGATGTTTACGAATGTAAAGAAGCAATAACCAGATACCGAGGGAAGTTTGGATGCTCAAAAGAAAACGTCACTCCACAACACACTCTTTGCTCACAACTGCTCCCGTCTAGAACTCAGTGTTCCTTTCTACCTGTCCCTCCTCCTATCAGCGGTGACGCCGATGTCCCTCAAACATGGTGGTGAGTAAAGCACCAAGTTTACTCTTCTGACAACAACAGGCCTGTGGTACAGGTCCTCTCAGAGGAAAAGCAGTAGCAGCAGGAGAAAACCCAAAGACATAGAAACAGAAGATGGTACAGTACAATGAAAATTGACACAAGGGATTTCTGAGCCCGTACTTAATTCCAACAGAGATGCGAAAGGAGCCACCCCCATACAACAAAACTACACCACTACGGAGAAAGCACAGGCAGAGATCAAGAAGAGTTCTGGTATCTTACCACACTGGGCCAGAGAGAGGAGTCATCACAGCAGCAGCAGTAGCAGCAGCAGATGGGGCCTGTCCAAAACGCTCTGTGCTCATCACCGTTAAAGATAAGTTCGGGGGCTCGGCTCGCTGGGCCTCTCCCTAAGCACCCGGAGGCATACACAGCAGGGACTGAGGTGTCGTCGGTGGCATCTCGCCCGCATTTATGTTCCACACGGTTTGGAACATAACGAACGGTTTTCAGAGAAGCGAGAGGCACCAGGTACCACTGGATGGGCAGCTGAGCTTTGAAGCTGAGTCTAGTTATTCACTGTCACCACTGTTCAACAGATCCCAAGACCCGAAGAGTGATGTGCACGAGCTGACACACTCATATTTGATAAGGGATGTTCTCACCAAGTATGGAGAATGGAGAGGAAGGCACCCCTAATTGAGATTGCACAGAAGCCTCCAAGAGGAGGTGACATAGAGGTGGGTCTTCAGCGATCCATGTTCTTCTGATGGGTTGAAAATTCTTAAAAGCCAGATGCAAGAGTTGGCAAACCCCAGAGGAAATAATTCAGAGAGAAAAAGGCACGAGACAGGGTCTTTTCAAGGAGCAGAGAGATTGGCTCATAATGAAGGATATGTAGACAAAGTGAAGGCCAGACCGTGAATTGGGGATGGAGAATTTAATATTTTATTCTGTAACAATGTCAGTGCTTCCACAGTGAAGCAGTGAGCAAGCAGGGCCTACGTCCACCAGGAAAGACCTGAGAAACTAGAAGCAGGATTACTGACACGGGACACGAGCTTCACAGGTTATAACATAAATTATGAACAGTCAGGATTGGGAATGGACAGGTTGACTGCTGAGAGGAGGCAAGGTTGCCCCGCAAGCATCCAGCTTGGCTGACGGGCAAGAACAGCGACGCCATCGAGACCAAGAGTCTAAAGGAGAAGCATTTTAAAAATGGAAAGTGTTTCCCATTTTACTGTGTTGTGTTATTCAACTACGAGACACAGGCCCCCAAAACTAGATCAGAGAGAAAATCTGGGTGGCAAAGCCCAGTCAGAACGTGGGATGTAGCTATGCTGAGACCCTGTGGTCCCCGACCTATGCTTTCTGTGAGAAGCAAAGGAAAAACCTGCCACTAGCTAGAAAGGCAATTCATGGGGTATGCACACTCCTCAGAAGTCAGCCGCCAGGCTGTCCATGGCCGAAAAGGCATGCCTGGCTCCAGGTGTCCCAGAGAAGCTGGGACGGCCCAGGAAAGGGTGGGCCGTGACCCAGACAGCCACGTGGTAGCTGGGCGCCGGGCCCTGACCAAGCCCTGGGCTACGGGATTGTGTGAGGGAGGGCGGAGCAAGGCACCTGATTCCCGCCATACTCTGGGTGCCGAGCCCATGCAGAGCCGGCACCCAGACAGGCTGAGCTCTGACAGATCCGGGCACGGCAGCCCTCGATGGTCCGCATGGTGTGCTCATTGTTCCAAACACCTGCACGGCACCTCTGCGGGCATTCCAGGGGGCTAGGGATTCTACTGGGGTTGCCCTCGGGGCCAGGCCATGGCCTTGGACCAGGGTCTCCTCTGGGCGGTGCCGGTTTGATTAAGGCAATAGGGGCTTGGTTAAGTGTCTCCTGGGTGACGTCACAGCAGCCCAGGCCACTTTGTGATGCTTCCCGTAGCTGACATATGGACCAGGCTCGCCCTAGCTGAGCAACTCAGTGCGTGCTTGGCCTGAGAAGGATTTAGTGGCAAAGGAGACCCTCTCCCTAGCTTCAGACCCTTTCCTCGGATCGTTTGGCGCACACCACAACCCATTTTTCCATGTGGACCGTTTCCTCCTTCCTAAGGTTCATGCCCCACACCACTCGCTGCCTTCCCAGACCCACCTTGTTCGCCCGCCGTTTCTTACCGTCCCCGGGCGTTGCCCCATATCCCTCCTGCCAGGGAGCACCCTGCACCTGCTCACTGCACTGGTCACAGGCTGTTCCTCCGGGATCGTGTGCCTTTAGCGGCTGGCTTTTCCCACTTTTTCCAGCAGAGTTCCCACTTCCACGGGGAGCATCCCTGGGCCACTGGACCATACTTGGCTCCCAGCAGACGGCTGGAGAGAAACCACCCAGATGAGCTCCTCCTCCGCAGGGCACACGGGCACCACTACCAGCCCGCCGTGTGGTGTCATGCCTCTGCAAAACCACCATCCAGTGTCAGCCAACAGACAAGGCCTTGGGCAGCACAAGCGAAGGCCCAATGGCTGGCACTGACCCTCGGGACGAGCTGATGGACTCGACGCCACCACCGCTGGCCATCATCTTCCGGACCCACCCGGACCCGCACGATGCTATGGGCAGCACCACTGCCGGTCTCCTGTGCACCTCAGATGACCCCCGCGTGGGCGGTTGTCGTCTGGTCTCCCCTGGCTCCATAAGATGCCATGAGAGGCACAGATGATGGCCTCGGCCCTACCCGCAAGGCGGACGACGACCCAATGATCACACTATCGCCTTCGGGAAAGGCATCTACAACTACCCCATGGTCCCAGAAGAGTCCATGGGCTGCATAGTCGCCAGCCTGAAGGCTGATTCCCAAGAAGAGCCGATGGACACGACACCATCCTCGATTGCCGACATCTTCCGTTAGCCCCCGTCCGCAAACGAGGCTTTGGGCAGCTCCCCCTTTGGCACAAAGGCCGGCAATGACGCTCTAGATGAGCCCATGGACACGACACCACCCTCGACGGCCGTCATCTTCCGGTCGCACCCGACCCCGCACGGGGCTGTGGGCAGCACCAACTTCGGTGTGAGGGCCGGTAATGATGCTCAAGACGAGCCCATGGATACGGCACCACCCTCGATGGCCGTCACCTTCCAGTCGCCAACGGCCCTTCATGGGGCCGTGGGCAGCACCACTTTCTGCCTGAGGTCTGGCAATTATGCTCAAGACGAGCACATGGACACAACACACCCTTCGATGGCCATCATCTTCCGGTCAACCCCCAGCCCCACACGAGGCCATGGGCAGCAGCACTTCCAGCCTCCTGCACACCTCAGACACCCACCATGTGGGAAGTCATTCTCCGGACCACCCTGGACACACACGATGCCGTGGTAGGCATAGACGACGGCCTCGGACCTACACGCAAGTCGGACGATGACCCGATGTGCATGCCACCAACCTCGGGAAAGGAACTTGCTAGCCCCCCAGGGCCCCACTCGAGGCCATTGGCAGAAACACTACCAGCATCCTGCACGCCTCAGACACCCACAGCACGGGCGGTTGTCCTCTGGTCAGCCCTGGACCCATAGAATGCCATGGTAGGCAGAGCCGATGGCCTCGGCCCTACCCCTAACTCAGGCTCCGACACAGTGGACACGCCACAGCCCTTGCCAACGGCTCCTACAGGTCTAACCCGGCTCCAGATAATGCCTATGTCCATATCCATTTAACAAAATCTTTCCCACAATATGTGTGTATATTTTATATTCACACTAAATCCTGCTGTTGCTAGTATGACTCTGCTGTTTACTCTTTGACTCGTCAAAGGAGGAAGAACACATATACATGAGTGATAATGTTCTCAGCCACACTTAACTATGCAACGTGTTCCATGCCCCAGTGACTGGGATGTGGAAGTAGACGCGTTTTATGACTGTGCGTGCTCACCGTGAGGTCTGCGTGCTGAGTGATTAATGGATGACAATCCATGGGAGGGCAAGTCCAGAGGAAGGAGACCGGGTTGGCTTATGTGGCCCCTTCCCTATCTTCTCCCACTGCTCTGAGCTCACTGGGGGTAGGGAATCCCTGCTGTGACACAGGAAACCACTCTTATCATTTTTTTTAAAACAAGTTTATTTCTGTATGTGTGTGCCTTGTGTAACTTAAGACATTGTCTGATCATCCTCACACATTCCCACTTCCCCACGAGAGAACGGATTTGGCATAAAGGTCCTCGAGTCTGAAGGAAGGACAGAAGGAAGTGCTTCTGCCTGCTGTGTGATTATTGAAATTTAAGCTTACTTAGAATTTATCAAGTAGCTTAGTTATATCAGAAAAGGTCCTCTTTAATGACTGCCTGGCCTGACTCTAACCTAAACTGCTAACATGTCAAACCACGTTGAGTTACAACTGTGACCACTTCTCTCTGACCCTAGAGTCTGCATGGTCTCCACCAGACTTAATAAACGCAGAATTCCTAACCTGCGAAGACCATGTTCTAGTTGGAGGGGAAGAAAGAGACAATGAATATCTGTAAGATTTCTGGTAGCTTAACCGGTAATAAACACTATGAAGAAATAAGGCAAGATATGGAGGACTGAGCTTAAAGGCAGAGAGAAGCAGGGCTTTCAAAATAAGCAGGGGACCGGTTAAGCCTTACCAGGGATGTGGGACTTGAACAGTATAGAAGGAGGTAACAGAACAAGGTATCTGAGGGAAAATCATTCCATACAATGGGATAAATTACTGAAAAAGCCAAGAGGAAGGATGCTTGTGGTCTTCAGGGAGCAGTCATTCAACAAATGCGGCTAGAATACTGTCAGCAAGGAGGGCAAAGAGGACTGGGTACAGAGGTATGGTTTGAAGTCCGCGCACCACCATTTACTAGTTTTTTACTCACACGCTGTTGACTCGATGTGCAAATGTCTCGATGAACCTAGTGCAATCTGTCTCTAGCGCCTAGTTACCTTGCAGGCTTTTGGAAGCTTATGTAGGGAAGTGACATATAAGCTACCTTGTGAACTGTTCTGTACATAATTATACATGGTTAGACAAAAAGATGATGATAGATAGGACAGATAGATAGATGATAGATTAGGTAGGAGAGATAATAGGTATAGATAGATTGAACAGATAGGTGATAGATAGATAGATAGATAGATAGATAGATAGATAGATAGATAGATAGATAGATAGATAGATAGATAGATAGATAGATAGATAGAAAGATAGAAAGAAAGATAGATAGATAGATAGCCATGATATATGGCCATGTTGTTAACTGTTTTTAAGGCTGGGGACGCTGATGGGAGGAGCGAGCACGTCAGACACTGATGATGTGCCTAAGTTCTTGGCTGTTGCCGCCTCCCAACCTGAAATATATGCATTGGGTGAGCAAATCCTCGCACTGCTGTAAATCTAAGTTTTGCCTCCCCCTACCGACTTTAAAATCTCGCTGCCTGTCTTCCTAAATGGGAATTCCCCAGCCTCCATTTCTATAGACTGGTGAAATCTCGCCTGGGTATCTGCGTTCAAATAAACTACCGGGCCCTTTGTTGCCTCTCTGCACCTGCTTATTTCAGCTAGAATTTATCTTACACTGTTCTGTAAATAAGGATGGATGGGTAGACAAAAAATAAAGACAGGTAGATGAAATATAGTTGACAGGTGATAGATGATACTTTTGAAATAGATACATTATATGATAGATATTCATATATTAGATGAATAGATTGATAGAGATGACAGATAGATAAGATATATATAAATGACAGATGATAGAATAGATAGGATAGATGATATAGGTATGTTAGATTAGATAGATACATGATAGATACAGAGTTATGAACTGAATTTTGGCCCTCACCTCACCATCTTCTGCTCCTATTACCCCCTGCCGCCACCACACACACACACATACACACACACACACACACACACAAACACACATACACACACACAAGTTCATATTTGAACTGAGACAAGGTTGAAGACCTAACCCCCACTGTCATGGTATTGGGAGGTCTGGCCTTTGGAGGTAATTGGGTTAGGAAGATACCATGAGGGTGTGAGTGGAGCTGCCATTATGCAATCAGTGCTATTAAGAGGAACTGAGGACAGAGCATTCTCCCTCGACCCTGTGAGGACAGATCAGGGATGCGACCGATTGCAGAAGAAGGGACCTCACCGGGAACTGAACCTGCCTTGGTCTTGGACTTCTGCTTCCAGAATAGGGAGAAATCAGTGTCAATGGATGAAACCCCCACTCAATGACACTCTGGATATCAGTTTGAGTAGACTAACACAGACATGTAGGTATACAGAGACGCACTTAGATGATGGATGGAGAGAGCCTACCCATACATGTATGTGCTTAGCTGTCTGCATAGGTATCTGTATCCAACCACCTCTGCACTTTGAAGTCTGCTCCGTATGGAGGGAACAATAGGAGCAAAACTTATGCATGTTTCTTTTTAAATGTGTGGGCTGCAGTTTCCGATAAGTGGGGACTCCATTAACTCTCAGCCATGTGTGTGTGTCTGTACGTGTGTGTGTGTGTGTGCGTGTGTGTGTGTGTACACCATTGCCCCGATCGGTCTACAATCACAGGAGATGCAAAAGTAACAAAGGAACGCAGGATAAGGCAAACATCTTGCAAACTATGACCAGAAAGAGTACAGTTTTCCACTAGATTCTGGGCATATCTTTGACAAGTGTTTCTATGCAATTTTAGAAAGATCTTGCTGGAAATGTTGCTGGGACCACTCTGAACCAACAAGTTACTTAAGGTAATAAGCCAGGACAGGAGAGCAGCAAAGAGCACAAACGGTGTGTCTCCTATGTATCAGGCCAAGGTGTACAGGCTTTAATTCTACTATACCACTTCATCTCACCATGGCTGACGTGGGATAACCTTATACATCACTTTTATCTGTGAGTAAAAAGTTACTTCAGAATCACCTCCGTTAACAGAAAATTAATAAGTGTGGCGACATAAATATTCCAAGAATTCCTGCCACCATCACCCAACTCTTTATGCTCAGCGCCCTTTTCATACTAATGGAAACATAGATCTCAGTGCTGCTTTTCCATTACAGATAGACCTCACTCACATCTAAATGCCTAAATGCACTGAAACTCCACATCACCTTGACAGCAGAGGGGAGCAGTTCTCCCACAAGCTAGTTGGCCTGCCACCTCAGCAAGCCCATAGGCCAATGGCCCACAAGAGCCCCGTGTGTCACCAAAGGTCAGTTCCCTTAACCAGTGACTACACGCATGCTCTCTGGAGATGGGAAACCAAGCAGGGCCGCCGAGGTGACATCAGTGCACAGGCAAAAATACCTACTACTGGGCATGACCCTGCCTCTGCCCCACAGGCATGCCAGTGTGCTCCCTGCCTGGGGCCTCGGATATGCCCGCAGCTCACGCAGCCGCCACAGCAGGAACGTCCCAGGGGCAGAGCAGCCAGAAGGCCCTGGTCCTCACAGGTTAAAGATCCCAGCCCAACAAACACACTATCCACACCCAGCAAACTCGTGCCACCTACGCAGGAGAAGTTCCCATACAAGGCTACACCTCTCAAGACCCAAACACCAGCTAATTCACATAAACAAACACAAGGAATTGAGACTGAGAAGAACACAGAGGAATCAAAGTGCACCTAGTGACAGAACGTTGACAAAAGTGAGAAAACAGATACATAAACAGACAGATGATTTATACATAGATTGGACTTATATACATACATATAGATGATAGATTAATGAGATAGATACACAGATGATAGTAGATAGATGAAAGACCATAGATAGATATATGACAGATATATAGACAGGTAGATAGATTACATAGATAGATAAAGAGATAGGTAAGTAGGTATATAGGAAGGCATCATACTAAACAAAGCTATCTTTCCCTCAAGACCATCTACATGCTCCCTTACAAAGACTCACTTGAGATCCAAGGACACACACAAACTACAAGCTGAAGGGGCTGGGAGAGGTACCCAACACAAGTGAAACTGAGAAACAAACAAACAAACAAATGGATTCTGTCTGAGTCCTTAGAGACAGTTAGTAGAAAATAGCCCTATCTAGCCACTGTGAATTCTTTTTGTTTGGTTTCAGCAGTGCCCAGCCATAGATATAGTGGTACAGCAATGTCCTTCTCATTTTTTCTCAACTCAATAAATGAATTGCTGTAATAATATTCATCTGGGCTTTTGAAATCAGTGCGTTTTATGATGTTCAAGAAGGTAAAGTAGTAATAGACACCTAAAGAGGGAAGTTTGGACATTCAAATAAACACATCACTCCACTACACACTCTTTGTTCCCAACTACTCCTGTCTAGAAATAGGTGTTCCTCTTTATTTGTCCCTCCTCCTATCAGTGATGATCACGCCAATGTCCCTCAAATTTGGTGTTGAGCAAAGCACCAAGTATACTTTTCTGTATTCAACAGGCCCAGAGGAAGGATACTTGTGGTCTTCAGTGTGGACTTAGTCAATTAATGCGGCTAATTACAGTCAGCAAGCGAGAAGGAGGTAAAAGAGGACAGAGGACAGAGATACGTGTTCACATCCCTGCACCACAATTTACGGGTTTTGTAAGCACAAGTGGCTAACTCGACCTGCAAGTGTCTCAGAGAAGCCAGTAGTCTAACTACGGCATAGTTACCTTGAAAAATTTTTGGAAGCATAATGTAGGGAAGTGATGTAGGCCATGTTGTTAAATGTTCTGTACGTAAGGGTAGATAGGCAGACAAAAAGATGATTGATTCTTAGATAGATAGATAGATGACAGATGACAGAATGACAGATGATAGACATGATAGGTAGATAGGAAGATAGATTGATAGACTTATAGATGATAGAAAGATAGATAGATAGATAAATAGAAAGAAAGAAGGATAGACAGATAGATAGATAGGTCGATAGAAAGATACATACAGATACATATCTATTAACACAAAGCTATTGCTCATAACCAGGAGATCAATGGTGAAAGCAAATAGCGAAACTACAAACTAAAAGGAAGAATGAAGTCCAGTTTAAAAACTGCAGTTTTCAGCCATAAGAAGAAAACAAATGCTACCATTTGCAATGACGTGGATGAAGCGAGACGGTAGTAGGCTCAGTGAAATATTCCAGGTGGAGAAAGACAAGTACCAAATGATTTCACTCATGTGTGGAGTATAACAACAAAGAAACACTGAAAAAAAAAAAACAGCATCAGACTCACAGAACCCGAATGTGGAGTAACAGTTACCAAAGGGAAAAGGACTGTTAAGGGTGGTTGGGAAGGGAGGGATAAGGGTGGGGAGAAAGAAAAGGGAGATTAGGATAAGCATGTATAATGCGTGAGGGCGGGGTCGCATGGTGAGTGCTGTACAACACAGAGAAGACAAGTAGATATTCTACAGCATATTACTACACGCTGAAGGACAGCAACTGTAATGGGGTGTGTGTGGGGGTACATCGTGAATGGGCCTACAGCATTCAAATCTGCTAACTGACAGCAACTGTAAGAGTTTTTTGGAAGGGACTTGGTGAAGGGGGGAGTCTAGTAAACATAATGTTCTTCACGTGATTGTAGATTAATGATAACAAAAACAATTTTTTAAGTGCAATAAGGGCACAGCTCTGAATCATCAGAATAAAAGGACAGGCTTTGAGTGCTCCAAACAAATGACACAGGGTTAAAAGAAGGGATGAAAACTCAAGACCACCTACGTGCTCCCTTACAGGAGACTCTCTTGTGATCCAAGGACACAGACAATCTAAAAGCCGAAGGGGTGCGAACAGGTACCCAAAACAGTGAAACTGAAAAACAAACAATCCTAGAATGGATTCTGTTTGAGTCCACAGAGACAGTCAGTAGAAAATAGCCCTATCTGGACAACGTGAATTCTTTTTGTTTGGTTTCAGCATTGCCCAGCCATAGATTTAGTGGTACAGCAACGTCTTTCTCATTTTCTCTCAACTCAACAATTGAATTGCTATAAAAGTATACATCTGGACCTTTGAAATCAGTGGGTTTTATGAAGTTCATGAATGTAAAGAAGTAATAACTATATAAAGAGGTAAGTTTGGACACTGAAATAAACACGTCACTCCACAACACACTCTTTGCTAGCAACCGCTCCTGTCTAGCAACTGGTGTTCCTTTTCATTTGTCGTTCAATCCTATCAGCGGTGATCACGCTGATGTCCCTCAAACATGGTGGTGAGCAAAGCACCAAGTTTATTTTCTGTTAAAAACCTGCCCCGAGGAAGGATACTTGTGGTCTTCAGGGAGCCCTTAGTCAATGAATGTGGCTAAATACATTCAGCAAGTGAGAAGGAGATAAAAGAGGCAGAGGACAGAGACAAGGCTTCAAGTCCCTGCACCACAATTTCCTGGTTTTGTAATTTCACGTGGCAAAATCGACCTGCAAGTGTCCTGGTGAAACCAGTGCTCTGCCTATGGCCTTGTTAACTTGCAAGAGTTTTGGAAGCATAATGTAGGGAAGTGGCATAGGCTATGTGGTAAACTGTTCTGTACACAAGGACAGATGGGGAGAACAAAAGTTGATTGATTGATTAATAGATAGATAGATAGATAGATAGATAGATAGATAGATAGATAGATAGACAGACAGATAGATAGATAGATATAGGAACATATTGATTAACACAAAGCTATAGCTCATAACCAGGAGTGCAATGGTGAAAGCACATAGCGTAATTAAAAACAAAAAAGAATAATGAAATCCAGTTTAAAAAGTCCACTAAGCAGATATAAAAGTAAACAAATCCTATCATTTGCAAAAACATGGATGGAGCTAGAGGGTATTATGCTCAGTGAAATAGGCCAGGAGGAGAAAGTCAAGTACCAAATGATTTCACTCATGTGTGGAGTATAACAACAAAGAAAAACTGAAGGAAAAAAACGACAGCAGACTCACAGAACCTGACAGTGGACTAACAGTTACCAAAGGGAAAGGGACTGGACAGGGTGGTTGGGAAGATAGGAATAAGGGTGGGGAAAAGAAAGGGGTAATTAGGATTACCATGTATAATGTGTGGAGTGGGGGGTCATTGGGTGGTCTGTACAACACATAGAAGACAATTAGTGATTCTACAGCATATTACTACATGCTGATAGACAGCGACTGTAATAGGGTGAGTGTGGGGGTTATGGTGAAGGGCTTTAGAGCATCCAACTATGCTGATGGGCAGCGACTATAGCGGGATTTTTGGGTGGACTTGGTAAAGGGGGTAGACTAGTGAAAATAATGTTCATCATGTGATTGTATATTAGCGATAAATAAATATTTCATACTGCAGTAACAGCACAGCTCTCAAATATCAGAATAAAAGGACAGGCTTTCAGTGCTCCTATCAAAAGACACAGGGTTGGAAGTAGGGATGAAAATTCAAGACCACCTACGTGCTGCCTTACTGGAGACTCCCTTGAGATTCAAGGACAAAGACAAACTACAAGCCGAAGGGGTGGGGACAGGAACCCTGCACAAGTGAAACTGAGAAACAAACAAACAAACATATGGATTCTCTTTGATTACCCAGAGACAGACAGTAGAAAATAGCCATATCTAGCCACCGTGAATTCTTTTTGTTTGGTTTCAGCAGTGCCCAGCCATAGATTTAGTGGTGCAGCAATGTCCTCCTCATTTTCTCTCACCTCAACAACTGAATTGCTGTAATAATATGCGTCTGGGTCTTTGAAATCAGTGGGTTTAATGATGTTCCTGAATGTAAAGATGTAATAACCAGACAAAGAGAGAAGTTTGAACACTCAAATATACACTTCACAACACACTCTTTGCTCCCAACTGCACATATCTAGAAATTGGTGTTCCATTTTATTTGTCCCTCAGTCCTATAAGCGGTGTTCATGCCGATGTCCCTCAAATATTGTGGTGAGCAAAGCACCAAGTTTACTTTCTGTGGACAACAGGCCCATTGGATCAATTCTTGTGGTCTTCAGGGAGCACTTTGTCAATGAATGTGGCTAAATACAGTCAACCAGTGAGAAGAATATAAACGATAATACAGACACAGGTTCAAGTCCCTGCAGCACCATTTCCTGGTTTTGTAGGTACACGCGGCTAACTCGACCTGCAAGTGTCTCGGTGAACCCAGTGCTCTCCCTATGGCCTAGTGACATTGCAAGATTTTTGGAAGCATAATGTAATGAAGTGACATAGGCTATGTTGCTAAATGTTCTCCACAAAAGGTCAGACAGGCATTCTAAAACATGATTGATTGATTGACAGAGATAGATAGATAGATAGACAGACAGATGGATAGATATAGGTACTTATCAATTAACGTAAAGTTATTGCTAATAACGAGGAGAGTAATGGTGAAAGCACATAGCGAAACTACAGACAAAAGAGAAGACAGAAATCTAGTTTAAAAAGAACAGTTAGCAGCTGTAAGAAAAAAAAATCCTACCATTTGAACAATGTGGATGGAGCTAGAGGGTATTTTGCTCAGTGAAAAAGGCCATGCGGAGAAAGACAAGTACCAAATGATTTCACTCATATGTTTAGTATAACAACAAAGAAAAACTGAAGGAAAAAAACAGCAGCAGACTCACAGAACCCAAGAGTGGACTAAGAGTTACCAAAGGGAAAGGGACTGGGCAGGGTGGGTGTGAAGGGTTTGATAAATGTGGGGAGAAAAAAAGGGGGCATTAGGATTATCATGTATAATGTGTGGGTGGGGGGAGCATGGGGAGGGCTGTACAACACAGAGAAGACCAGTAGTGATTCTACAGCATCTTACTACACGCTGATGGAAAGCGACTGTAACGGGGTGTGGGGGGGCATGGTAATGGGTCTACAGCATCCAACTATGCTGATAGACAGCTACTGTTACGGGGTTTTTGGGGGGGGGACGTGATGTACTTGGTGATCATAATGTTCTTTGCGTGATTGTGCATTAATGATAACAAAAAAAATTTTTAAAGTGCAATAAGGACATAGCTCTCAATTCTCAGAATAAAAGGACAGGCTCTTCAGGACTCCAATGAAAAGACACAGGGTTAAAAGAAGGGATGAAAACTCAAGACCACCTACGTGCTCCCTTACAGGAGACTAACTTGAGATCCAAAGACAAAAATGAACTACAAGTTGAGGGGGTGGAAACATAGCTCTCAACGCTACTATTCCATTTCAGATAGACCTCACTCACATCTAAATGCGTAAATGCACTGAAATTCCACCTCCACCTTGACAGCAGAGGGGAGCAGTTTCCCCACAAGCTAGCTGGGCTGCCACCTCAGCAACCCATGGGCCACTGGCCCAGAAGAACCCTGCGTGTCACCAAAAGGCAGTTCCCTTAACCAGTGACTACACGCATACTCTCTGAAGATGGGCATCCAAGCAGGGCCACCGAGGTTACATCGTTGCACAGGCAAAAAGACATACTACTGGGCATGTACCTACCACGGAACCTCAGGCCCACCAGGGTGCTCCCTGCGTGTGGCCTCGGATATTCCCTGCAGCTCATGCAGCCGCCAGAGCAGGAACGGCCCAGGGGCAGACCAGGTGGAGGGCACTGGGATGCACAGTTTCAAGAGTGCAGCCCACCAACCACACTATCCACACCCAGCAGACTCGTGCCACCTACGCAGGAGATGTTCCCACCCAAGACCACTCCTCTCAAGACACAAACACACAGCTAACTCACAAAAACAAACACAAGGAATTGAGACTGAGAAGGAAACAGAGGAATCAAAGTGCACCTAGGGACAGAAAGTTGACAAAAGTGAGAAAACAGATATATAGAGAGACAAATGATTGATACATAGATTCGACTGATATACATACATATAGATGATAGATTAATTAGATAGATACACAGATGATAGTAGATAGCTGACAGACCATACATAGATAGATGACACATAGATAGATAGAAAGATTACATAGATAGGTAAAGAGATAGATAGGTAGGTAGATAGGAAATCATCATACTAAACTAAGCTATCTTTCACTCAAGATCATGTATGTGCTCCCTTACAGGAGACTCACTTGAGATCCAAGGACATGGACAAATTAAAAGCTGAAGGGGCGCTGACAGGTACCCAAAAAAAGTGAAACTGAGAAACAAACAAACAAACAAATGGATTCTGTTTGAGTCCCCAGAGACAGTCAGTAGAAAAGAGCTCTATCCGGCCACCATGAATTTTTTTTTGTTTGGTTTCGGCAGTGCCCAGAAATAGATTCCGTTTTACAGCAAAGTCCTTCTCAATTTTTCTCACCTCAATAACAGAATTGCTGTAATAATATGTGTCTGGACTTTTGAAATCAGTGCGTTTTATGATGTTCATGAATGTAAAAAAGTAATAACCACTTAAGAGTGAAGGTTGGACACTCAAATAAACACGTCACTCCACAACACACTCTTTGTTCAAAACTGCTCCTGTCTAGAAATAGGTGTTCATTTTTATTTGTCCCTCCTCCTATCAGAGGTGATCACGCCGATGTCCTTCATACTTGGTGATGAGCAAAGCACCAAGTATACTTTTCTGACTACAACAGGCCCAGAAGAAGGATACTTGAGGTCTTCAGGGAAGACTTAGTCAATTATTGTGGCAAATTAGAGTCAGCAGTCGAGAAGGAGATAAAAGAGGTCAGAGGACAGAGATACGGGTTCAAGTCCCTGGACAACGATTTACTGGTTTTGTAAGCACACGTGGCTGACTGGACCTGCAAGTGTCTCAATGAACCCAGTGCTCTCTCTACGGCCCAGTTACTTGCAAGATTTTTGAACGCATAGTATAGGAAGTGACATAGGCGACGTTGTTAACTCTTCTGTACATAAGGATAGATGGGAAGAGAAAAAGATGATTGATTCATAGATAGATAGATGGATTGTAGATGATAGATAGATACATAGATAGATGATAGACATGAAAGATAGGTGATAAGAAGATAGATAGGTAGATAGATAGATAGATAGGTAGATAAAAAGAAAGATAGAAAGATAGAAAGAAAGATAGAAGGATAGATAGATAAAAGATAGATAGTTAGATAGATAGATAGATGATAGATAGATAGACAGATAGATAGATAGATAGTAAGAAAGATAGAAGGATGGATAGATAGACAGACAGACAGATGGATAGATAGATACGGATACAAATCGAGTAACACAAAGCTATTGCTTATAACCAGGAGATCAATGGTAAAAGCATATAGCGAAACTACAAACAAAAAGGAAGAATGAAATCAAGTTTAAAAAGTGCAGAAAGAAGGCATAAGACGAAAACAAATCGTACCATTTGCAATGACGTGGAAGAAGCTAGAAGGTAGTATGCTCAGTGAAATAGACCTGGAGGAGAAAGACAAGTACCAAATAATTTCACTCACGTGGAGTATAACAACAAAGAAACACTGAAGGAAAAAAACAGCAGCAGACTCACAAAACCCGAAAGTGGACTAACAGTTACCAAAGGGAAAAGGACTGGGCAGGGTGGTTGGGAAGGGAGGGTAAGGGCGGAGAGAAAGAAATGGGAGATTAGGATTAGCATGTATAATGCATGTGTTCGGAGGGCCATGGGTGGGGCTGTACAACACAGAGAAGACAAGTAGAGATTCTACAGCATCTTACTAAACGATGATGGACAGCGACTGTAACGGGGTGTGTGTGGGTTGACATGGTGAAGTAGTCTACAGCATCCATCTCCGCTGATTGACAGTAACTGCTAGAGGTTTTTGGGGGGGACTTGGTGAAGGGGGAGCCTAGTAAACATAATGTTCCTCACGTGATTGTTGAGTAATGATAACAAAAAAAATTTTTTAAGTGCAAAAAGGGCACAGCTCTGAATCATCAGAATAAAAGGACAGGCTTTGAGAACTCCAAATCAAAAGACACAGGGTTAAAAGAAGGGATGAAAACTCAAGATCACATATGTGATCAATTACAGGAGATTCACTTGAGATCCAAGGACACAGACAAACTACAAGCCGTAGGGGTGGGGAGAGGTACCCAACACAAGTGAATCCGAAAAACAATCAATCAAATGGACTCTGTTTGTGTCCCCAGAGACAGTCAGTAGAAAATAGCCCTATCTGGCCACCGTGAATGCTTTTTGTTTGGTATCAGCAGTGCCCAGAAATAGATTTAGTGGTGCAGCAACATCCTTCTCATTTTCTCTCTACTCAACAACTGAATTGCTGTAATAATAAGGGTCTGGGCCTTTGAAATCTGTGGTTTTTATGATGTCCACGAATGTAAAGAAGTGATAACCAGATAAAGAGGGAAGTTTGCACACTCAAATAAACACTTCACTCCACAACACACTCTTTTATCCCAACTGCTCCTGTCTAGAAAGTGGTTTTCCTTTTTATTTCTCCCTCCCTCCTATCAGGGTTTATCACGCCGATGTTCCTAAAATATGGTGGTGAGCAAGCAGCAAATTTACTTTTCTGTCGACATCAGGCCCAGAGGAAGGATTCTTGTGCTCTTCAGGGAGCGCTTAGTCAATGAATGTGGCTAAATACTGTCAGCAAATGAGATGGAGATAAAAGAGGAGAGAGGACAGAGACACGAGTAAAAGTCCCTGCACCACCATTTTCTGGTTTTGTAGGTACACTTCTGACTCAACCTGCAAGTTTCTCGGGGAACCCAGGACTCTCCTTACGACCTAGATACCTTGCAAGATTTTTGGAAGCATAACGTAGCGAAGGGACATAGTCTATGTTGTTAACAGTTCTGCATACAAGGACAGATGTTCAGACAAAAAGATGACTGACTGATTGATAGATAGATAGACATACAGACAGATAGATAAATATAGGTACATATCGACTAACACAAAGGTATTGCTCATAACCAGGAAAGCAATGGTGAAAGCACATAGCGAAAATACAGACCAAAGAGAAGATAGAAATCCAGTTTAAAAAGTGCAGTAAGCAGCCGTTAGAAGAAAACAAATCCTACCATTTGCAACAATGTGAATGGAGCTAGAGGGTATTATGCTCAGTGAAATAGGCCAGGCGGAGAAAGACAAGTTCCAATTGATTTCACTCATGTGTGGAGTATAACAACAAAGGAAAACTGAAGGAAAAAAACAGCAGCGGACTCACATAACCCGAGAGTGCACTAACAGTTACCAAAGGGATAGTGACTGGGCTAGGTGGGTGGGAAGGGAAGGATAAGGGAGTTAGAAAGGAACGTGGCATTAGGATTAGCATGTATAATATGTGGGGGCCGTTGCACATGGCGAGGGCTGTACAAAACAGAAAAGTCAATTAGAGATTCTACAGCATCTTACTACACGATGATGGACAGCGACTGTAACGTGGTGTGTGTGGGGGGGGACATGTTGAAGGGTTGTACAGCATCCAACAACGCTGATGGATAGCGACTATAACAGGGTTTGGGGGAAGGACTTGGTGTACTTGGTGATCATAATGTTCTTCGCGTGATTGTAGATTAATGATGACAAAAAAGATATTTTATGTGCAATAAGGACACAGCTCTCAATTGTCAGAATAAACGGACAGGCTCTGAGTGCTCCAATCAAAAGACACATGGTTAAAAGTAGGGATGAAAACGCAAGACCACCTACTTGCTCCCTTACAGGAGACTCACTTGGTATCCAAGGACGAAGAATAACTACAAGTTGAGTGGGTGGGAACAGGTACCCTAGACAAGTGAAACTGAAAAAGAAAAACAGAAAAAAGATGTGCTGATGGGATTAATGACGCCGGCTCACATGAGAGTGGATGCGGAAACCTCCTCCCAAAATCAAAATCACATACATATGTACTATTTGGAAATAGAACAACTACATCAAATCGTGGAAGAACAGCAGGGAGGAAAGCTGCTGTGGCAGCCTGTCACCTCAAGGAGAAGTGTGACGTACAGCCCTGGAGATGTGCTCTCTGAGCACGAACCTACTGTACATGTGGTGCGCACAGGAGGATTGGTAGGATTGGATAGCAAAGAGAGGCAGAAGACTTCGAGGGTCTTGAGGTTACAGCCACTTGTGGAAAAACACAGGGATCCACATCCGGCCACTGTGGGACAAAAGAAAGTTGGACAGTCTGAGAGACTTCCTAACAACGAGAGAACTGCTAAAGTGGAAAGGCTTCCACAGGGCTCGCCACTCAGTAGAAAGGACAGGTGCGCCAAATTGCATGGGTGCACTCTGCCCGGCAGGCGATGTAGCTTTCAGGAGCTCTGGTCGCTCCATCCCCCTGGCTGCCCTCGCAGCTCTGAGGCCCCTTACTGTGCTGTAACTGGTACATGGCCTGACTCCCCGCTGTCACTGGCCTGCAAAACGCCACCCCCACCTACGGCAGCTTCTCCCTGCATGCTCCACACTCTGGCCCTGGCAGTGGAGATGGGCACTGCGGCTTGGACGCAGGAAAGACCTCTTACCTCCCAGCGGTTCTGGACACCGGTACCACGCCCCTAGGACCCCTACCATACAACCAAGGGCTGTGCATCTCCAGAGACTAAAGCTTCTGGTAGCTAGAGTGCACCACCTACAAATATGAACCTTCAAGGGAACGTGGTAACTGAACTCAAATCAATCTTCGTGAGAAAGAGATCTCAAAATTAACATCAGGAGCATGCTCAGGGAGCTACAGAAAATAAAACAGTCAATGTCACTCGAACGAAATTCTCTCTCTCACTTTCTCCAGAAGCGCTGCTGAGGCCCTGTTCTGAGAGGGGTGCTGCGACTGCAGAACAGGAATTGCACAGATCTCGGGTCCACCCAGCCAGTGCCAGGACACTCCCACATGGGCTCTGACTGAACTGCAAACGGGGGACACCGCACGTCTAACTCCGCAGAAAAGACAATAGTGCCGCATGCTAGCTTTCCCATCAATGGCTAGAGGCTACATGGCTCCACCGATACCAGGTGAAATCAACACCCGGGGATTCATATCCTTGGCAATTTTTTTTACCTATGACCCTTGAAAGCAGCACATGGAAAGATACAACCTACCAGTATCCACAAAACCTCACCTCTCAGTTTTACGCTAGATGTTCCTGCATCACAGCTTCTCTTCATTCCAGTTTTCTCGGCTCGTTGGTGTTAAAAAAAAATTAGTTAGATTTGGAATGAAGTGGTAGGGGGTTTAGTAAGATTCTTTTTGACCACCATCAGTAGAACCAAAAGACATCCTTCAGTATGGGAGAATATATTCACTGAAGACAGATTTGATAAGGCATTGCCATCCAAAACATGTATGAAGAGCTCATGGACCTGAACATACAAAATGCAAATGAATCCAATTACAAAATGGGCAGAGGATCTGAACAGACACTTCTCCACAGAATCAATTTCAAGTGGCCGACAGGCACATGAAAAGACGCTCCACATTGCTAACCATCAGAGAAATGCCCATTAAAACCACCATGGGGTATCACCTCACAAAAGTTAGGATGGCCACCACCCAGAAGACAGACAACAACAGATGTCGGCAAGGGTGTGGAGAAAAGGGAACCCTCCTACACTGCTGGTGGGAATGTCAGTTAGCTCAACCATTGTGGAAAGCAGTATGGAGGACTCCCCCCCAAAAAAAGAACAAATACCATCTGACCCAGAAATTCCTCTCCTAGGAATTTACCCTAAGAGTGCAGGAGCCCAGTTTGAAAGAGACAGATGCACCCCTATGTTGATCGCAGCACTCTTTACAATACCCAAGAAATGGAAGAAACCTAAGTGTCCATCAGGAGATGAATGGATAAATGCCCCGGCCAGTGGGGAGTTCAACAAGGGCTCGAGGGGAAGTTAAACTGGATGAGAGACAAACCAGACACAAAGAAGGAGACCAAGTCGAAAGTCTTATCAAGGTCTTAAAGTTTATTGTTACAAGGTAGATTATATAAGAGCTGGGAGGAGGAAACTGCCCCCGCTGAAGTGGCAAGGATTATCTAGGTTGCTAGGATACCTAAATGAAGAATGTTCTCTGGAAAAGATCATGTGTGGGGGATTACTGAGAAAAGACAGAATGTTTTACTAAGGAGGAGATGTTATCACAGCAGCTGCTTAATCTCTATCCCAGTGTCTAATCTCAAGCTGGTCATTTGATCTTTCCTAAACGGGGCAGGCTTGAGAAACTAGAAGTCTAGGTGAAAAGGGCGAGACCATTGTTTCTATCGCCTACGGTTCTGACATCTCCTCCCTTCTTTTATACAAAAGAGGGGGAGGCCCACTATTTAGCGGTGGGCATTAACCGATTGGGGGAGTAGTTACCTGGCTCCTCCGAGACTCCCCATTGACGGGGGTCAACTTTGACCCTTGGTATCTTTTGTTTAGGGGAAAAACGGCGTATTTATTTTAGATACCAACCTCCATGCAAATTAGGTTTTTCTCTCAGGGAATTCAGAGGCGGTTCACGGAACTTCCCTTGCGATGCTTACCTTCGCACCCACATTGGTGCCCATATCGCACTCACTTTATTGTGAGCTGATATGCATAGGTCTGAATCCTATGCAGCTTCTAAAGGAGGGGCGTCATCTGGCACATCTTAGCCTTAGTACGCCAGGTCAAGCCAGTGATAGTGGACTTGTATCTCTCTTCAGAGGGCAGTATTGATCTGTCCTCTAATGAAGGTGGTAATTCTCAGGAAGGCCCAAGTTCCAAGGGAGAGCACAAGCATGAGACTAAGGAAGGGTCCTAGTATAGGGAGAAGATAAGGACGAAACAGCTCATCCCAGTCCATAGGGGATTTTCAAACAATTTTTTCTTTCTTTGCACGAGATCTTCTCGAAGTCTTTTTATTTTGTCACGAACTACTCCGGACTTGACTGCATAGAAGCAGCATTTCTCTTCTAAGGCTAAGCAGATTCCGCCTTGTTCCGTGGTGAGAAGGTCTAGGCCACGCCTGTTCTGTAAGACTACTTCTGCAAGGGAATCTATTTGGTCTTGAAGATCTTGTAAGGTTCTGCGAAGAAGGTGAAAACGCGAGAGTTGATGGGCTTCATCTATTTATAAGGTGCTGTTAAGAAGTGTGAATATGCCAAAAAGGATCCAGTAAGTGGTAACAAGAATAGTCTGCTGTGCAAGGGTCCACTGGGGAGGGGTGGAGGCAGCAAGTCCTATGCCTAAGATAAAGGAAAGGACTAAACCGGTGGCCAGAATCTATGGAGAGAAGTAAAAGGATATCTCGGGGGGTGTCACCACCCTGAACATTTGGATAAGATTTTTAAAAATCTTCTGGTAAATCTATTGGTTTATTCAACCACTCTGGCAGCCAGTGAGCAGCTCCTTCTCTGGTGACGAAAACACAGGCAGATCGCCAGCCCCATATTAGTATGGGATCGGGGCCATTCCAATGGGAAGTGAGGGGATCTCTCCACATGACAGTGACATAGTTTTAACAGTTTGTGTGTGCCAAAGGCGATCAGCTGCAGATTTGCCATGAGCGTCCAGAGTTAGAAAATTAAGAATAAACAAGGCATGATGAAGAATATTTCTTGGAGAGCCTTTCATGGGATATAAATCTCCCATTTTAATTTGTGGAACGTATCTTTAATAGTTAAACGGGCTCGTTCGACAATCCCTTGACATTGGGGATTGTATGGTATGCCTGTAAAATGCTTAATTTGTAATTGGCGACAAAATTCTTGGAATTTTTTTCCAGTCTATCCAGGACCATTATCAATCTCGATAATCTCGATTTTACCCATGACACTAAGACAATTGAGTACATGAGCAATAACATTTTTTGAAGCTTCTCCAACATGGAGGCTGGCAAAAATAAATCCACCAAAGGTATCTACAGTAACATGAAGATATTTAAGATTTCCGATGAGGGGACGTGTGTTAAATCCATTTGCCAGATCTCATTGGGAACTAGTCCCCTAGGGTTCACACCCAAGTGAGGAACAGGCAGGAGAGTGACACAATTTGCACATTGTTTAACAATCTGACTGGCTTGTTCTGTAGTAATTATTAAAAGAACACGTAAGGTTTGAGCATTAAGGTGGTGTAAAGAGTGAGCTTTTTTGGTTTGAGCCGCAGGGACAAGCTCAGCGAGAAGGGCAAGTTGGGTAGCTTTATCAGTCACAGCATTTCCTGTGCCTAGAGGTCCAGGAAGACCAGAATGGGCACGAATATGGCTTATATAAAATTGATGTTGCCTGGAATGTATGCACTGCTGGATGGAAAAAAACAGAGGGGTGGCGTTTGTAGTGGGTTTTATATAAGGCACGGTCTCTGAAAGGGGAATGGATTGAGCAATATAAGCACTGTCAGTGTATAGGTTAAAAGGAGTATTTGGGAGTTGTTGAAAAACTTGTAAACTTGCAAAGTGTTCAACCAATTGAGCGGAGTGGAATGGGGATTGTAGGGAAGTGGTTCGATTATCTATGGGTAGGCTGCCACTCCGTTGGAGGAACCATCAGTGAAAACTAGGTGGCCATGAGGAAGGGGTTGGGAGGAGGTCAATGTAGGGACAACAAATGGTTATGTCCTTAAAAAATGGAGAATCTTCTTAGCAGGGTAATGATTGTCAAGGGCTCCCTGAAAAGAGGTGCAGGATGTTGCCCATTCATTGTCATTCTCTATCAACCACTGGATTTTGGTAGGGTAGGATAATTTTGTCGGCGTCTTTACCGAATACTTTCCTGCTGTGGTGGCGTCCGATATTTATCAGTTCAGCCACCCAGGAGTTATAGGGGATAAGACTTTGGGTGGGGAGGCAGGTAAATGGACCCAGAAAAGGGGCCCCTCTTGCCAGAACACTCCGGTGCGTGTAAAATCAGTAGCACAAATGACTAGGAGAAGAGGCTTCTCGTAAGAGATAAAGGTGACCGTTTGGTTTAGAATTGCGGCTTCCACTGCCTTTAGGGCTTCTAGGGCGGGGGCTGTTAATGAGCGACTGGAAGTAGGATCTGGGTCCCTTTTAAGTATATCAAACAAGGGGTTAAGCTCTCCAGTAGTTAGCTTGAGATAAGGCCTGAGCCCATTATTTTCTCCTAGAAATTTTTGAAAATCATTTAAAGTTTTTAAGCAATCGGTTTTAAGTTGAACCTTTTGTGAAAGAATCTTTTTATGAAAGATTTCAAAGCCTAAAAACAAGTAAGGGTTTTTTAATTGAATTTGATCTGTGGCTATCTGAGGACAGCTCTGGTAAGGGCCCTAGAAAGCTATTGGGAATAAGCAAGGAGTTCAGTGGGGTTAGGACCAGCCATGAGGATGTCGTCCATGTAGTGAATTAAATATGTAGAAGGCCATCTTTGTTTAAATGGGTCTATAATTTGAGCTACAAATTTTTGGCACAGCGTAGGGCTGTTTGCCATTTCTTGGGGCAGAAATTTCCATTGGAATCTTGGCATCAGGCCTTAAAAATTAATCACCGGCAAACTAAATGTAAATTGCTTGCGATCTTTAGGATGTAGGGGGTTTGTGAAAAAGCGATCTTTTAGGTCAATAATGATTTTACAGTATCCCCCAGAAATCGCCACAGGAGTGGGGAGGCCTGTTTGAAGGGCCCCCATAGGTACCATAGCTTTATTAATTTCTCTAAGATCTTGAAGTAACCTCCAATTTCATGATTTTTTCTTTATGACAAAAATAGGAGTATTCCAGGGAGAGGTCGTGGGCTCGATATGGCCTGCAGCAAATTGTTCCTTTACTAACATTGTGGCTGCAGCCAGTTTTTCAGAAGTTAAGGGCCATTGATCAATCCATACAGGCTCTGTTGTTTACAGGATATTTTATCTGCATGGGGTACAGGTATGTCAACGGCGGTTAGGGTAAATTTTCATAGCCAATTCCAGCATGATCAGTTTTTATGGTGACCGGGACTGGCTCTTTTGGGCCGTGAGAGTGTTTGCCCAACCTTTGTCCAGGGCGATAGCCTTGATTGAGCATCTGGTGAGTGACCAGTTCATTAGGGCTGCACATAATAAGCTTCACTTGAGAGAGAATATCTCTGCCCCAGAGGTTGATAGGTAGGCCTGGAACCACGTAGGGCTGGACAGTACCGTTACTGTCTTCTTCATCTTCCCATTGAATAACTTTGGAGCTTTGTAGGGGGTTGGAGGTCTGTCCAATACCTCTAAGGTGAGTCATGTAAGCGGTGAGAGGCCAAGATGTAGGCAATCCTTACTGGAAATAATTGTGGCATCTGCGCCAGTATCTATAAGGCCTTCAAAGTTTTTTCCTTTTAATTTTAAATAAGAAGGGGTCTTTTTTGAGTGATCTCTTGTGCCCGATAAACATCTGATGATCCAAAAGCATGGGGGCCTCTCTTTTGCTTATAGCAAGGATTTTTTTCATCGAGGGGGAGTAATATTAAGAGAGCAATCCATTGGCCAGAGGAAATGGTAATTGGTCCCTGATAGGCTCCAGCCATAAGTTCAATTTCTCCAGTATAATTGTTGTCAATGACTCCTGGAGAAATAGTGAGGCTCTGAATAGTGGAGCTGGCGCGACACAGAATAAGACCAAAGGTGCCTTGTGGCAAAGGGCCAAAAATCCCCGTTGGAAGAATTTGACTCCCCATTTCTGGGGTCAATATTCACTATGAGTTGGAACAGAGGTCCAGTCCTGCGTTATCGGCGGTTGCTCGAGAGAGGATAGTGACGCTGGATTTTTGACTGACTGGGAGAAGAACCTGACGACCCCAGGGTTCTGTCCCGGGTAGGTATTTTGGGCCCTGGGGTGGGTCCTGTAACAAGTTTCCCTGCTTCGGAGGCAGAGGATTACCCTGTATATCAGCGTTGGAGCGGTATTCGGAGGCCCAATGTTTACCCCGTTTGCATTGCAGGCACAGGAATGATGGGAGCAATCGTTCGGTCCTAGGGGCTGTGCAATCCCTTGAAAAATGACCTGGTTGCTTGCAATTAAAGCAAGTCTTGGGCCTGACTCCCTGAGTAAACTCTTTAAGAGCTGTTCCTATGGCTATTCCGGTATTGCGAGAGGTTTGGTCATCGGCACAAAGTTTTATAAAAACAGAGACATTTTTGCTGCGGCGATCATGACGCATAACCGCCGCGTGGCAAGCTGGGTTAGCATTTTCAAAAGCAAGATGCTTAATGAATTCATTATCTGTTTCCTCCCTTCCCATGAGGCGTTTGGCGGCCTCTGTAAGGCGGCCTATGAATTCACTGTAAGGTTCCTGCGGCCCCTGTCTAACCTCGGCAAGAGAGGTGACAGCTGACCCGTTAGAAGGGAGGCTCTTCCAGGCCTTAAGGTCTGCATGTTGGATTTGTGTGTGTAAGCCTGGAGAAAACTTAGCCTGTTTTTCATTTGTGTCATAGGGGCGATTGCCCAGAAGTTTGTCTAATGTCCAGGATTTGGAAGGACCGCCAGCAGCCATATTGTGGTGGACAGTATCCTGGCATCTTTCAGTGTAACCAGCTTTACATAAGAGAAAGTCACCTCTTCTTAAGATGGCTTTAGTTAACATGCTCCAATCATTAACTGTAAGCCAGTCTTCGCTTAGAGACTCTAACAATGAAATAGTAAAGGGGGCAACAGGGCCATATGAGGAAACAGCATTCTTTAAATCTTTTATACTTTTAAATTTAAGGCGGCGGTTCAGCTGAGTCCTAATGGTTGAAGTTGCATTCTCGTCCTCTCCCTAAGTGTTTTCTGACTCAGGCTGAGCTATAGGCTCTTCTGCATCCGTATCTGTCCCTTCTGATTCTCGTGGTTCAGCCTCATTTGACTCTCCCTTAGTCGGTTCTCCCTCGGTCAGTCTAGTTTGAGATCGGGTCACCGGGAAGACATGAAGGGTTATAGTTTCGGTTTTAACTTTCTGAACGGGGGGAGCAGAGGCGAACTTACTTTTATTTTCTGAACAGGGGCGACGGGGGGTAGCTTATTTCTAAGTCAAGGACACGTAACTGCCTAAGCATTTGTGATATCTCCCTTTTGATGTGAAGCAGTGCCTCAAGGGACTGCACCTCCCGAGAGAGTTTAACAGTGGCTTGTTAAAGGGTGTGGTATGTTATAGGGTGTGGTATGTTATAGGGAGGTGGACCTGCACGTAAAGATGATTGAGGGGGCCAATCAAGATTATGCAGCTTAGTGGCGGCATCTTTGAGTTCGGCCTCCTCTTCAGGACAGAGGGGATCATCATCAGGGATGTTGGACTTGAGACCGAACAGGACTGGGTAAATAGATTTTGGGGGGTCCGCTAGACGGCAGATCATTCTTAACCTCAGGCATGGGAATGGAGACAGAGGGACAATAAGAGGCTGGGGAGGAGGGATGAAGTTCCTCGGGGACCTCCTTTTTGTGGAGAGAAGTCTGACTGGTTTTAAACTTTCCCTTCAGATAATTTTCACTATCATCAACAATCTTTGAAACATCTGGGTGACAGTGGCGGACCTGCAACACATCGTTCATGAGATTCCAATAAGAAAATGCCTGTACTGGGACCTTCTCAGGGCCAAAGGAATGATAATAATCATTGTGGCAGTTGCCAACTCGGCGCCACTGTTTTTCATCTATAGTTCCTTCCTGGGGGAACAATGGGCAGACATCCTCTAGCAACATAAGGAAAATAAACTAAATCTTTTTTCTTAACCCGTATTCCTCGTGTCTTGAGAGAAGCCTTAAGTCCCTTAACAAATAACTCATGCTTACTTAGTGTTTGCCCCATGATTGCGTCGCTTTCCTTACCTTTATCAATCTGTGTCACAGGCGTGTAATCCTGTGGTGATCTTCATGTGGATCTTCACTCACCGCTGGTGTGCCGATCCAAAGAATGAAGGACTGCCGTCCATATGAGTGACGTCCAGATCAGGCTTCGTACCTCGAGCCCCACGTTGGGCGCCACATGCCCCGGCCGGTGGGGAGGTCAACAAGGGCTCGAGGGGAAGTTATCCTGGATGAGAAACAAACCAGACACAAAGAAGGAGAACAAGTCGAAAGTCTGATCAAGGTCTCAAAGTTTATTCTAACAAGGAATATTATTTATAATCTAGGAGGTGGAAAAAGCCCCAGCTGAAGTGGCAAGGATTATCTAGGTTGCTAGGATACCTATCAGAAGAATGTTCTCTGGAAAAGATCATGGGTGGGGGATTACTGAGAAAAGACAGAAGGTTTAACTAAGGAGGAGATGTTATCACAGCAGCTGCTTAATCTGTATCCCAGCAGTCTAATCGCAAGCTGGGTCAATTGATCTTTCCTAAATGTTGCAGGGTTAAGAAACTAGAGACCTCGGCAAAAAGTGCGAGACCATTGTTTCTATGGCCTACATCTCTCGACAGCTAAAGAAGAGATTGTATATACACACAATGGAATATCATTCAGCCATAAGAAGAAAACTAATCCTACCACCATTTGCAACAACACGGACGGAGCTAGAGGGTGTTATGCTCAGTGAAATAAGCCAGGTGGAGAAAGACAATTATCCAATTATGTCACTCCTCTGTGAGGTATAAGAACAAAGCAAAAATGGGAAGGTAAAAAACAGCAGCAGACTCACAGAACCCAAGAATGGACAAACAGCTACCAAAGGGAAAGGGACCTGGGATTATGGGTGGGAAGGGTTGATACAGGGGTAAAGGGGGCATTACGATCCACACACATAATGTAGGGTGTGGGGTCCACGGGGATTGCAGTATAACACACTGAAGACAGGTAGTGTTTCCATAGCATCTTACTACATTGATGGACAACGACTGTAATGGGGTGTGCGGAGTGGACTTGCTAATGTTGGTAGGGGGGATTAGGGGGAGTCTAGTAAACAAAATGTTGCTCATGTAATTGTACATTACTGACACCAAAAAAAAAAGTGATACTTCTTGAATGCCCAGAGAGACAGTCTGTAGAAAATAGCCCTTCCTGCCACCGTGGTTGCTTTCTCTTCGGATTTGGCAGTGCTCAGTCATAGATTCAGTGGTATAGCGAGGCCCTTCTCATTTTTCCTCAGCTCTAAAACTGAATTGCTGTAATAATATGTGTCTGGGCTTTTGAAATAAGCGGATTTTATGATGTTTACGAATGTAAAGAAGCAATAACCAGATACCGAGGGAAATTTGCCGAAGGGGCGGGGACAGGTACCCTACACAAGTTAAACTGAGAAACAAACACACAAATGGATTCTGATTGAATCCCAAGAGACAGTCAGTACAAAATAGCCCTATCTAGTCACAATGAATTCTTTTTGTTTGGTTTCAGCGTTGACCAACCATAGATGTAGTGGTACAGCAATATCCTTCTCATTTTTTCTAACCTCAATAACTGAATTGCTGTAATAATATGCGTCTGGGCTTTTGAAATCAGTGCATTTTATGATGTTCATTTATGTAAAATAGTAATAACCACCTAAAGACGGAAGTTTGGACACTCAAATAAACATGTCACTCCACAACACACACTTTGTTCCCAACTGCTCTTGTCCAGAAATAGGTGTTCCTTTTTATGTCTCTCCTACTATCAGCGGTGATCACACAAATGTCCCTCAAACTTGGTGGTGCTAAAAGCACTAAGTATTCTTTTCTGTCTACAACAGGCCCAGAGGCAGGACACTTGTGGCCTTCAGGGAGGAATTAGTTAATGAATGCGGCTAATTACACTCAGCAAGCGAGAAGGAGGTAAAAGAGGAAAGAGGACAGAGATACAGGTTCAAGTCCATGCACCACCATTTACTGGTTTTGTAAGCACACGTAGCTGATTCGACCTGCAAGTGTCTGAGAACCCAGTAATCTAACTATGGCCTAGTCACTTCACAAGATTTTTGTAACCATAATTTAGGGAAGTGACGTAGGCCATGTTGTTATATGTTCTGTACATAAGACAAGATAGGCAGACAGAAAGATGATTGATTCATAGATAGATAGATAGATAGATAGATGACAGATAGATAGATACATAGAGAGATAGGTCATAGATATGATAGACAGATGATAGGAAGATAGATTGATAGACAGATAGATAGGTAGATAGAGAGATACTTAGATAGATAGAAAGATAGAAGGATAGATAGATAGAAAGATAGAAGGATAGATAGACAGACAAACAGACAGATAGTTAAATAGATACAGATACATATTGATTAACAAGAAGCTACTACTCATAACCAGGTGTTTAATTGTGAAAGCACATAGTTATACTACAAACAAAAAGGAAGAATGAAATCCAGTTTAAGAAGTGCAGTAAGCAGCCATAAGAAGAAAACAAATCCTACCATTTGCAATGACGTGCATGGAGCTAGATGGTAGTATGCTCAGTGATATAGGCCAGGCAGAGAAAGACAAGTACCAAATGATTTCACTCATCTCTGGAGTATAACAACAAAGAAAAACTGAAGGAAAAAAAACAGCAGCAGACTTACAGAACCCGATAGTGGACGAACAGTTACCAAAGGGAAAGGGACTGGGCAGGGTGGGTGGGTAGGGAGGGATAATGTCGGGGAGAATGAAAGGGGATACTAGGATTAGCACGTAAAATGCGTGGGGTCGGGGGGCAAAGGGAGAGCTGTACAACACAAAGACAAGTAGACATTGTACAGCATCTTACTACACGCTGATGGACAGCGACTGTAATGGGGTGTGTGGGGAGGGACATGGTGAAGGGGTCTAGAGCAAAGAACTATGCTGATGAACAGAGACTGTAAGAGGTTTTTTGTCGGGCTTGGTGAAGGGGGGAGCCTAGTAAACATAATGTTCTTCACATGATTGTAGATTAATGATAATAAAAGAAATTTATTAAGTGCAATAAGGGCACAGCGCTGAATCATCAGAATAAAAGGACAGGCTTTGCGTATTCCAAACAAAACATACAGGGTTAAAAGAAGGGATGAAAACTCAAGAGCACCTATGTGCTCCCTTACAGGAGAATCACTTGAGATCCAAAGACACAGACAAACTACAATCCGAAGGGGTGGGGACAGGTAACCTACACAACTGAAACAGAAAAACAAATAAACAAATCGATTCTGTTTGAGTCCCCAGAGACAGTCAGTAGAAAATATCCCTATCTGGCCACAATACACTGTGCACGGAAGGCAGGGGAGCTTTAAGGAGCTATGGGCGCTCCATCCCCCTGACTGTCCTAGCAGCTCTGAGGCCCCTTACTGTGCTGTGACTGGTACACGGCCTGCCTCCCCACTGGGACCGGCCTGCAAAACGGCTGACCCCAGCTATGGCAACTTCTCCCTGCATGCTCAGCAAACTGGCACTGACAGTGGAGACGGCACTGCGGCAGGGAAGCAGGAAAGACCTCTTTCCTCCTGATGGGTGTGGGCACTGGCACCGCTCCCCTGTGACCTGGACCACACCCCAAGGGCTGAGCATCTCCAGAGATTAAAGCTTCCGGGAGCTAGAGGATACCACCTACAAATATGAACCTTCAAATGAACCTGGTAACTGGACTCCAATCAATCTTCCTGAAAAAGAGATCTCAAAATAAACATCAGGAGCATGCTTAGGGACCTACAGTAAATAAAACTGTCCCTGTTTCTTGAGCGCAATTCTCTCTCACTCTCGCTCTCCTGTGAGCGCTGCTGAGGCCCTGTTCCAAGAGAGGTGCTGCGACAGACCAGCAGGAATGGCACAGCTCTCGGGTCCACCACTTCCGGTGCCAGGACAATCCCACACGCGCACTGACTGAACTGCAAACGGGGGATGTCGCCCATATAACTCTGCAGGAAAGGCTACAATGCCGCATGGTAGCTTTCAAATCAATGGCTAGAGGCTACGTGGCTCCACCGATAACAGGTGATGTCAACACCCCGGGCTTAATCTCCTTGGCAATCTTTTTTCCCTATGACATTTGAAAGCAGCACATGGAAAGATACAACCTACGATTCTCCACAACACCTCACCTCTCAGTTTTACGCTACATGTTCCTGCATCAGAGCTTCTCCACTTTGTTCCAGTTTTCTTGGCTGGTTGGTGTTCTGGAAAGAAAATAAAATTACTTAGAGCTGGAATGAAGTGGTGTTGGGTTCAGTAAGATTCTGTTTGACCACCATTAGTAGAATCAAAAGACATCCTTCAGTATGGGAGAATATACACACTAATGACATATTTGATAAGGTGTTGCCATCCAAAATATGTATCAAGAGCTCAAGAACCCCAACACACAAAAAGAAAATGAATCCAATTACAAAATGGGCAGAGGATCTGAACAGACACTTCTCCACAGAAGCAATTTCAGGTGGCCGACAGGCACATGAAAAGACGTTACACATCGCTAACCATCAGAGAAATACACATTAAAACCACAATGTTGTATCACCTAACACCAGTTAGGATGGCCACCAAACAAAATACAGAAAACAGCAGATGTCGGCAAAGGTGTGGAGAAAGGGGAACCCTCCTACACTGCTGGTGGGAATGTCCGTCAGCTCAACCATTGTGGAAAGCAGTATGGAGATTCAGCAAAAAACCAAAGAACAGAAATACCATTTGACAAAGGAAATCCTTTCCTAGGAATTTATCCTAAGATTGCAGGAGCCCAGTTTGAAAGAGACAGATGCACCCCTATGTTGATCACAGTACTCTTACAATAGCCAAGAAATGGATGCAACCTAAGTGTCCATCCGGAAATGAATGGATAAAGAAGAGGTGGTACATACACACTATGGAATATTATTCAGCCATAAGAAGAAAACAAATCCTACCACCATTTGCAACAACACAGACAGAGCTAGAGGGTGTTATGCTCAGTGAAATAAGCCAGGTGGAGAAAGAAAAGTATCCAAGGATTTCACTCCTCTGTGAGGTATGTGAACAAAGGAAAACGGGAAGGAACAAAACAGCAGCAGACTCACAGAACCAAAGAATGGACTAACAGGTACCAAAGGGAAAGGGACATGGGAGGATGGGTGGGATGGGTGGGATAAGGGGGTAAAGGGGGCATTACGATATGCACACATAATGTAGGGGGTGTAGGGCCACGGGGATTGCAGTATAACACACAGAAAACAGGTAGTGATTCTATAGCATCTTACTACATTGATGGACAGCGACTGTAATGGGGTGCGGAGAGTGGACTTGATAATGGGGGGGAGGGGGAGGCAGAGGGAGACTAGTAACCATAATGTTGCTCATGTAATTGTACATTACTGACAACAACAACAAAAAAAGTGATTCTGTTGACTGCCCAGAGAAAGAGTCAGGAGAAAATATCCCTTCCTGCCACCGTGGATGCTTTCTGTTTGGTTTTGGCCGTGCCCAGGCATAGATTCAGTGGTATAGCAGTGCCCTTCTCATTTTTTCTCATCTCAACAACTGAATTGCTGTAATAATATGCATCTGGGCTTTTGAAATCAGTGGATTTTATGATGTTTACGAATGTAAAGAAGCAATAACGAGATACCGAGTGAAGTTTGGATGCTCAACCGAACACATCACTCCACAACACACTCTTTGCTCCCAACTGCTCCCATCTAGAACTCGGTGTTACTTTTTACCTGTCCCTCCTCCTATCAGCAGTGACGCCGATGTCCCTCAAACATGGTGGTGAGGAAAGCACCAAGTTTACTCTTCTGTCTAATACAGGCCTGTGGTACAGGTCCTCCCAGAGGAAAAGCAGTAGCAGTGGGAGAAAACCCAAAGACGTAGAAATACAAGATGGTACTGTACAATGAAAACTGACACAAGGGACTTCCGAGACCCATACTTAATTCCATCAGAGACGCGAAAGGAGCCGCCCCCATACAACAAAACTACACCACTACGGAGAAAGCACAGGCAAAGAACAAGAAGAGATCTGGAATCTTACCCCACTGGGCCAGAGAGAGGAGTTTTCACAGCAGCAGCAGCAGTAGCAGTAGCTGGGGCCTGCCCCACACGCTCTGCGCTCATCGCCGTTAAAGATAAGTTCGTGGGCTTGGCTCGCCGAGCCTCTCCCTAAGCACACAGAGGCATACACAGTGGGGACTGAGGGGTCATCAGTGGCATCTCGCCCACATTTATGTTCCGCATGGTTTGGAACATAACGAACGGTTGGGGGGCGTGCGATCAGCACCAGGTACAACTGAACGGGCAGCTGAGCTTTGAAGCTGAGTACAGTCATTCACTGTCACCACTGTTCAACAGATCCCGTGACCCGAGAAGTGATGTGCACGAGCTGACACACTCACATTTGATAAGGGAGGTTCTCACCAAGGACGGAGAATGGAGAGGAGGGCACGCAAGTGAGAGTGCACGGGAAGACTCCAAGAGGATTTGAATAGAGAGGTGGGTCTTCAACGATCCATGTTCTTCTGCTGGGGTGAAATGTCTTAAAAACCAGAGGCAAGAGGTGGAAAACACCAGAGGAAATAATTCACAGGCAAAAAGACACGAGACAGGATCTTTTCAAGGAGAAGGGAGGTTGGCTCATAGGGATGGAAATGTAGACAATGTGAAGACCTGACCCTGAGTTGGGGCTGGAGAATTTCACATTTTATTCTGTAACAACGTCAGTGCTTCCACAGTGAAGCAGTGAGCAAGCAGGGCTTAGGTCCAAAAGGAAAGACCTGAGAACTAGAAGCAGGGTTACTGACACGGGATACGAGCTTCATAGGTTGTAACATAAAGGATGAACAGTCAGGATCGGAAATGGACAGGCTGACTACTGAGAGGAGGCAAGGTTGCCCCACAAACTTCCAGCTTGGCTGACGGGCAAGAAGAACGATGCCATCAAGACCAAGAGTCAAAAGGAGAAGTATTTTAAAAATAAAAGTGTTTCCCAGTTTTCTGTGTTGTGTTATTTACGTACGAGACACAGGCCCCCAAAACTAGATCAGAGAGAAAATCTGGGTGGCCGGGCCCAGTCAGAATGCGGGATGTGTCTATGCTGAGACCCGTTGGTCCCCGACCTACGCTTTCTGTGAGAAGCAAAGAAAGAACCTGCCCGCTAGATAGAAAGGCAAGTTATGGGGTCTGCTCCTTCCTCAGAAGTCAGCCACATGGCTGACCATGGCCGAGAAGGCTTGCCTGGCTCCAGGTGTCCCAGAGAAGCAGGGAAGGCCCGGGAAAGGGTGGGCCGCGCCCCGGGCAGCCTCTTGGTGGCTCCATGCCGGGCTGTGTTCAGGACATGGTCACCGCGAGCAAGGGGGAGTGGTGGAGGCAAGGAGCTTGCCGCCCGCAACACCCCGGGTGCTGAGCCCATGCAGAGCTGGCAACCGGGCAGGCTGAGTTCTGACAGACACGGGCACTGCAGCCCTCGACTGTCCACATGGTGGCCTCGTTGGTCCGAACACCTGCACTTCCCTCAGCGGGCAATTCCGGGGGCTAGGGATTCTTCTGGGGTTCGCCTTGGGGACGCACCGTGGCTTTGGCCCAGTGTCTCCTCTGGGTGTGTCCAGTGTGCTTAAGGCAATGGGGGCGTTGTGCATCAGCCCCTGGGTGACATCACAGCGGCCCAGGGCTCTTTGTAATGCATCCTCTGGCTGACATACATACAAGGCTCGCCCTTCCTGGGCAGCTCAGTGCGTGCTTGGCCTGAGAAAGAGTTAGTGGCAAAGGAGACCCTCTCCCTAGATTCAGACCCTTTCTTCAGATCGTTTGGCACACACCACAAACCGTTTTTCCGTGTGGACAGTTTCCTCCTTCCTTAGGATCGTACCCCACCCCGCCGGCCACCTCCCCAGCCCCACCTACTTTGCCCGCCGATACTTCCGGTCATCGGGGAGCTGCTCCCTATCCGTCCTGCCAGGGAGAACCATGCACATGCCCGTTGCCCGTGTCACAGGCTGTTCCACCGGGATTCTGTGCCTTTAGCAGCTGGCTTTTCCCACTTTAACCAGCAGAGATCCCACTACCACTTGGAGCAGTCCTGAGCCTCTTGACTATCCTAGGCTCCCAGCAGACGGCTGGAGAGAGACCACCCAGACGAGCTCCTCCTCTCCAGGGCACATGGGAACCACTACCAGCCAGCCTCGAGGTGTCCTATCTCTGCAAAAACGCCATACAGAGTCAGTCAAAAGACCAGGCCTTTTGCAGCACAAGCACCGGCACGATGGCTGGCTCTGATGCTCTGGACAAGCCGATAGACACGACTACACCACCGCTAGCCATCGTCTTCCGGTTCCCCTAGGCACCGCACGAGACCATGGGCAGCAACACCGCCGGCCTCCTGTGGGCCTCAGACAACCACCACGTGGGCGGTCTTCATCTGGTCTTCCCTGGCCCCATACGATGCCGTGGGAGGCACAGATGATGGCCTCGGCTCTCCCCGCAAGGCGGACGATGACCCGATCTGCAAGCCACCGCCTTCGGGAGAGGCACCTACAACTGCCCCCTGGCCCTGGACAAGTCCGTGGGCTACACAGGCGCCATTCTGAAGGCTGATGCTCAAAACGAGCCGATGGACATGATACCATCCTCGATGGCCGTCATCTTCCATTAGCCCCTGACCACACATGAGGCCGTGGGCAGCTCCACCTTCGGCCCAAGGGCCGGCAATGACGCTCAAGGTAAGCACATTCACACGGCAACACCCTCGATAGCCGTCATCCTCCGTTGGCAACGGCTCTGCAAGGGACCGTAGGCAGAAAAACCTCCGGCCACCTGTGCACCTTAGACAACTACCGCATGAGTGGTCATCGTCTGGTCTCCCCTGGTCCCATATGATGCCATGGGAAGCACAGAAAACTACCTCGGCCCTACCTGTAAGTCAGCCTCGGACCGGATGGGCACTCCACTGCCCTCAGGAAAGGCACATACAACTGCCCTCCTGTCCCAGACAAAGCACAAGGCAGCACAAGCGCCTGCCCGAACGCTGACACTGATGCTCAGGATGAGCCGATGTGACACAACACCTCCCTCAATGGCTGTCATCTTCCGGTCACCCCCCAGCTCCACACGATTCCGTGGGTAGCTGCACCGCCATCGTCCTGCGCACCTCAGACACCCACAGGATGAGGAGTCATCCTCCCGGCTCCCCTGGACCCACAGGGTGCTGGGGGAGGCACAGACGATGGCCTCGGTCCTACCCGCAAGTCGGACTAGGACCCAATGGCATTCCACCACCATGGGGAAAGGCACCTACTCTATCCCCCGTGCCCCAGATGACGCAGTGGGCAGCACAAATGCTGTCACGAAAGCTCACTCAATCTCTCTATACAAGCCAATGGACACGACGCCACCATCACTAGCCGTCATCTTCTGGTCCCCACCGGGACCCACACTAGGCCATGGGCATCACTACCGCTGGCCTCCTCTGCAACTGAGAAAAACACCACGTGGGCGGTCATCATACGGTCAGACCTGGACCCATATAATGCCATGGGAGGCACAGCCGAATAACTCGGCCCTACCCCTAAATCGGCCTCTGACCCGATGGACACGCCACAGACCTTGCCAATGGCACCTACAGATCTCCCCTGGCTCCAGACAAGGCCTATGTCCTCCTGTTTATTTGACAAAATCTTTCCCACAATATGTGTGTATATTATATACTCACACTAAACCCTGCTCTTGCTAGTATGCCTCTGCTCTGTTTACTCTTTGACCCGGGGACAGTGGAAGAACATACATACATGAGTGATAATGTTCTGAGCCACACTTAAATATGCAACATGTTCCATGCCCCAGTGACTGGGATGTGGAAGTAGCCGCATTTTATGACTGTGCGTGCTCACCGTGTGGTCTGCGTGCTGAGCGTTTAATGGATGACAACCCAGGGAGAGGCAAGCCCAGAGGAAGGAGACCCGGTTGGCTTATGTGGCCCTTTCCCTCTCCTCTCCCACTGCTCTGAGATCACTGGAGGCTAGGGAATCCTGGCTGTGACACAGGAAACCACTCTTATCATTTTGGTTTTTAAACATGCTTAATTCTGTATGTGTGTGCCTTGTGTAACTTAAGACTTTGGCCGATCTTCCTCACACATTCCCACTTCCCAATGAGAGATTGAATTTGGCATCCAGGTCCTCGAGGCTGGAGGAATGACAGAAGGAATTGTTTCTCACTGCTGTGTGATAATTGAAATTTTAAGCTTAGAATTTATCAAGTAGCTTAGTAATATCAGAAAAGGCCCTCCTTAATAACTGCCTGGCCTGACTCTAACCTATACTGCTAACATGTCAAACCACTTTGAGTTACAACTGTGCCCACTTCTCGCTGATCCTAGAGTCTGCAGGGTCTCCACCAGACTTAATACACGCAGAATTATTAACCTCTGAAGACCACGTTCTAGTTGGAGGGGAGGAAAGAGACTATAAACATCTGTAAGTTCTCTGGTAGCTAAGCCAGTAACACACACTATGAAGAATAAAAAGCAGGATATGGAGGACTGAGATTATAGGCAGAGAGAAGCAGGGCTTTCAAAATAAACAGTGGACAGGGTAAGCCTCACCAGGGAGGTGGGACTTGAACAGTCTACAAGGAGGTGACAGAAGCAGGTATCTGAGCGTAAAGCATTCCATACAATGGGATAAATTACTGAAAAAGTCAAGAGGAAGGATGCTTGTGGTCTTCAGGGAGCAGTCAGTCAACAAATGCGGCTAGAATACTGTCAAAAAGGTGGGAAAAGAAGACCGGGGACAGAGATATGGGTTGAAGTCCCTGCACCACCATTTACTAGTTTTGTAGTCACATGCTGTTGATGCGATGTGCAAATGTCTCAGTGAACCCAGTGCTGTCTGTCTCTAAGTCCTAGTTACCTTGCAGGCTTTTGGAAACATAAGTAGGGAAATGACATATAAACCATCTTGTGAACTGTTCTGTGCATATGGATAGATGGGTAGAAAAAAAGATATTGATAGATAGGACAGATAGACTGATAGATGACAGATTAGATAGGATAGATGATAGGTATAGATAGATCGAATAGATAGATAATAGATAGATGGATAGATAGATAGATAGATAGATAGATAGATAGATAGATAGCCATAATAGCCATGTTGTTAACTGTGTGTAAGGCTGGGGTTACTGATGGGAGGAGTAAGCACATCGGACACTGATGATGTGCCAATGTCTCCGGCTGCTGCCTCCTCCCACATGGGACACTGATTATGTGCCCCAGTTCTTGGCAGTTGCCCCCTCCCAACCTGAAAAATATGCTTTGGGCTAGCAAATCCTCATGCTGCTGTAAATCTTTAGCTCTGCCTCCCCCTACCTTCTTTAAAATCTCGCTGCCTGTCTACTTATGTGTGAACTCCCCAGCCTTAATTGCTATAGACTGGGGAAATCTTGCCCAGGTATTTGCATTCAAATAAACTACCGGGCCCTTTGTTGCCTCTCTTCACCTTCTTATTTCAGCTAGAATTTATCTTACACTGTTCTGTACATAAGGATAGATGGGTAGACAAAATGATGACGAAAGGTAGATGACAGACAGATGACATGTGATAGATTGATTGGAAATAGATACATTAGATAGATGTTAGATATTCATAGATTAGAAGAATAGATTGACAGAGATGACAGATAGATACGATATATAAAGATGACAGATGATAGACTAGATAGGATAGATGATATAGTTAGGTTAGATTAGACAAATAGATGATATATAGATACAGAGTTATGAACTGAATTTATGGGCCCTCACCTCACCATCTTTCGCTCCTCCTAACACCCCACCACCACCACACACACACAAACACACACACACACACAAGTTCATATTTGAACTCAGTCAGGGTTGAAGCACTAACCCCCACTGTCATGGTATTGGGAGGTGAGGCCTTTGGAGGTAATTAGGTTTGGAAGATATCATGAGGGTGTGGGTGGAGCTGACATTATGCAATCAGTGCTATTTAGAGGAACAGAGGAGAGATCTTTCTCACTCGACCCTGTGTGGACACAGCAGGGATGCAGCCATATGCAAGCCAGAAGAAGGGACCTCACCAGGAACTGAACCTGACTTGATCTAGGACTTCTGCTTACAGAATTGCGAGAAATCAGTGTCTATCGATTAAGCACCCACTCAATGACACTCTGGTTATCAGCTTGAGTAGACTAACATAGATATGTAGGTAAGCAGAAATGCAATGAGATGATGGATGGAGAGAGCCTATGCATAGATATCTGTGCTTAGGTGCCTGCATAGGTATCTGTGTTTAACCACGTCAGCACTTTGAAGTCTGCTCCCTTTGGGGGGAACACCAGGTGCACAACTTATGCACGTTTCTTTTTTAAAGTGTGGGCTGCAGTTTCCAATAACTTGGGTCTCCATTAACTCTCAGCCGTGTATATGTGTCTGTGAGTGTGCTTGTGTGTGTGTACACCACTGCCCCTACAGGTGTACTATCACAGGAGTTTCAAAAGTAACAAAAGAACGCAGAATAGGGCAAACATCTTGCAAACTATGACCAGAAAGAATAAAATTTTTCCACTAGACTCTGGGGATATCTTTGCCAAGTGTTTCTATGCGATTTTAGAAAGATCTTGCTGGAAATGTTGCTGGGACCACTCTGAACCGTCAAGTTAGTTAAGGTAAATAGCGAGAAGAGGAGAGCAGCAAAGACCACCCTCGGTGTGTCTCCTATGCATCAGGCCAAGGTGTACAGAATTTAATTCTACTACACCACTTCATCTCACTATGGCTGACGTGGGATGAACTTATACATCACCTTCATCCGTTAGTAAAAAGTTACTTCAGAATCACCTCCCTTAACAGAAATTAAATAAGTGCGGGGACATAAACATTCCTAGAATTCCTGCCACCATCACCCAACTCTTTATACTCAGTACCCTTTTCATATGAACAGAAACATAGCTCTCAACGCTACTATTTCATTTCAGATAGACCTCACTCACATCTAAATGCCTAAATGCACTGAAACTCTACCTCCACCTTGACAGCAGAGGGGAGCAGTTTCCCCACAAGCTAGCTGGCCTGCCACCTCCGCAAGCCCATGGGCCACAAGCCCACAGGAGCCCTGCATGTCACCAATAGGCAGTTCACTTAAACGGTGACTACACGCATGCTCTCTGGAGATGGGTCACCAAGCAGGGCCTCCGAGGTGACATCGGTGCACAGGAATGAAGACCTACTACTGGGCATGCACATGCCCTGGAACACGCAGGCCAGCCATTGTGATCCCTGCGTGGGACATCGGATATGCTCGGCAGCTCACGCAGCCGCCACAGCAGGAATGGCACAGGCAGAGCAGCCGGAGTGCCCTGTCATGCACAGGTTGAAGAGCGCAGCCCGCCAACCACACCATCCACACCCAGGAGTCTCGTGCCTATTACGCAGGAGAAGTTCCCACCCAAGGCCAATCCTCTCAAGTCCCAAACACACAGCTAACTCACATAAACAAACACAAGGAATTGAGACTGAGAAGGACATAGAGGAATCAAAGTGCACCTAGTGAAAGAACGTTGAGAAAAGTGAGAAAACAGATAAACAGACAGATGATTGATATATGGATTGGATTGATATACATACATATAGATGACAGATTAATCAGATAGATACACAGATGATAGTAGGTACATGATAGATCATAGATAGATAGATGACAGATAGATAGATAGGTAGATAGATTATATAGATAGTTAAAGAGATAGGTAGGAAGATAGATAAGAAAGCATCATACTAAACAAAGCTATCTTTCACTCAAGACCATCTATGTGCTCCCTTACAGGAGACTCACTTGAGATCAAAGGGCGAAGACCAACTACAAATTGAGGGGGTGGTGACAGGTACCCTAGAGAAGTGAAACTGCAAAAAAAAAAATATATATGTGCTGATGGGTTTAAAGATGGCGGCTCACGTGAGAGGGGAGGCAGAATCCTCCTACCAAACGAAAACCACATACATACATACCATATGGAAAGGGAACTACTACACCAAATCCTGGAAGAGCAGCAGGGAAGAAAGCTGCTGCGCCAGGCTGTCACCTCAAGGAGAAGTGTGACATACAGTCCTGGATATGTGCTCTGGAAGCACGAACCTACCATAAACGTGCTGCTCTCTGGAGGACCAGTGGGGTTGGAATGCAAAGACAGGCAGGAGACTTCGAGAGACGACTTTCCAACCACTTGTGGGACAACACAGGGATCCACATCCAGCCGATGTGGGACAAAAGAAAGGCGGACAGTCTGTGAGACTTCCTAACAGCAAGAGAACTTCTAAAGGGGCAAAGCTTCCACAGGGCTTGCCACTCAGGATAAAGGACAGTTGCGCCAAACTGCCTGGGTGCACTCAGCCCGGCAGGCGGGTGAGCTTTCAGGAACTCCAGGCTCTCCATCCCCCTGGCTGGCCTTTCAGTTCTGAGGCCCCTTACCGTCATGTGACTGGTACACGACCTGCATCCCTGCCGGGACAAGCCTGCAAAACGGCCGCCCCCACCTATGGCAGCTTCTCCCTGCGTGCTCCACAAACTAGCCCTGGGTGTGGAGACAGGCACTGTGGCCGGGAAGCAGGAAAGTCCTCTTTCATTCCGGCAGGTTGGGCACTGGCACCACACCCCTGGGACACCTGCCATCCCCCCAAGGGCTGAGCATCTCCAGAGAGTAAAGCTTCTCGAAGCTAGAGGGCGCCACCTACAAAGATGAACCTTCAAAGGAAACTGGTAACTACACTCATCCTGAGATGAGAAATCTTCCTGAGAAAGAGATCTCAAAATAAAATCAGGAGCATGCTCAGGGAGCTACAGAAAATAAAACTGCAGCATGGAGGCAACATGGCAGCATGAGTAGGACATTGGGAATCTCCTCCCAATAACATATATATTTTTGAAAATACAACAAATATAGCTAATCCTAAAAGACAGACCAGAAGACACAGGACAACAGCCAGACTACAACTACACCAGCGAGAACCCAGTGCCTGGTGAAAGGGGTAAGATAGAAGCCCCAGCCCAGCGGGACCCGAGTGCACCTCCCCCCAGCTCCCAGCGGGAGAAGAATAGGAAGAGCGGGAGGGAGACGGAGCCCAAGACTGCTGAACACACAGCTCCAGCCACCCACACCAGAGCACAGAGACAGTGCATGCACGGGATCTCTGGAAACTAGGGAAACAGGGCAGCAAGACCTCTGAGGACATGCTGAAGCTGATGCACCTGTGACAAAAAAAGCGGGGGCTTTATGAAAGTCTTAAAGGGACAGGTACTTAACAGCTGGACGGAAACAACACAGGCCACCGCCCAGCAGATGGAATGTACAGGGAAATCCAGGCGCACTAACCCCCTGGGCAGCAGCTCTGAGACACCTCACAGAGGTAAACCACCAAACAGCCCCCCGTCCATTACCCCTCTGGGCGCTGTGAAAGCATAGAAGCAGCCTAAGGCAAAAGGCCCACAGAAAGGGAAGTTCCTCCATTCTGGCCAGGCAAGACACAAAGAACCAGTCTACACGCAATTACCCAGCACAAGCCACTAGGGGTCGCAGTTGTCCAAGTAAAGAAAGGCCAGTAGCATGTGAAAAGTTTGGCCCTCCCAGCTGACAGTCAATAGCACCTGTCAACATGAAAAGGCAAGAAAACATGATTCAGACAAGACTAACCCAGACAGCTTTGGCAACTGCTACATCTTCCCCTGAGAAGGAACCTGGGGAGATAGATTTAGCCAGTCTTCCTGAAAAGAATTCAAAACAAAAGTCATAACCATGCTGATGGACTTGCAGAGAAATATGCAAGAACTACAGAAGGAGAATACAGAAATAAAAAAAGCTCTGGAAGGACTTCAAAACAGAATGGACGAGATGCAAGAGACCATTAATGGTCTAGAAAACAGAGAACAGAAACACAGAGAAGCTGATGCAGAGAGAGATAAAAGGATCTCCAGGAATGAAAGAATTTTAAGAGAGCTGAGTGACCAATCAAAAGGAATAACATAGGCATTATAGGAATACCAGAAGGAGAAGAGACAGAAAAAGGGAGAGAAAGTGTCTTTGAAGAAATAATTGAAGAAAACTTCCCCAAAGTAGGGGAAGAAATGGCTTCTCAGACCACAGAGGTACACAGAACTCCCATGACAATGGATCCAAAGAGGACAACACCAAGACACATAATAATTAAAATGGCAAAGATCAAAGACAAGGACAAAGTATTAATGGCAGCCAGAGAGAAAAAAAAGTTTAAGTACAAAGGAAAACCCATCACGCTATCATCAGACTTCTCAACAGAAACCCTACAGGCCAGAAGAGAATGGCATGATATACTTAATGCAATGAAACAGAAGGGCCTCGAACCAAGACTACTGAATTCAGCACAAATATCATTTAAATATGAAGGAAGGATTAAACAATTCCAAGACAAGCAAAAGTTGAGGGAATTTGCCTCCCACAAACCACCTCTTCAGGGCATCCTACAGGGACTGCTCTAGATGGGAGCACTCCTAAAAGGAGCACAGAACAAAACACCCAACATATGAAGTATGGAGGAGGAGGAATAAGAAGGGAGAGAAATAAAGAATCATCAGACCGCTTTTATAATAGCTCAACAAGCGAGTTAAGGTAGACAGTAAGATAGTAAAGAAGCTAACCCTAAACCTTTGGTAACCACAGCCTTAAAGCCTGCAATGCAATAAATTCATACCTTTCAATAATCACCCTAAATGTAAATGGACTGAATGCACCAATCAAAAGACACAGAGTAATAGAATGGATAAAAAAGCAACATCCATCCATATGCTGCTTACAAGAGACTCACCTCAAACCCAAAGACATGCACAGACTTAAAGTAAAGTGATGGAAAAAGATATTTCATGCAAACAAAAGAGAGAAGAAAGCAGGTGTTGCAATTCTGGTATAAGACAAAACAGACTTCTAAATAAAAAAAGTAACAAAAGACAAAGAAGGACATTACATAATGATAAAGGGCTCAGTCCATCAAGAGAAAAAAACCATTTTAAATTTATATGGACCCAATACAGGAGCCCCAACATACCTGAAACAAAAATTAACAGAACTAGAGGAGGAAATAGAATGCCATGCATTCATTCTAGGAGACTTCAACACAACACTCACTTCAATGGGAGAGGGAATGGGGAGGATGGGTGGGTAAAGAGGGAAAAGGGGGGGAGTAAAAGGGGGGTATTAAGATTAGCATCGATTGGGGGGTGGGAGAAAGGGGAGGGCTGGACAACACAGAGAAGACAAATAGTGATTCTATAACATTTTACTACGCTGATGGACAGTGAATGTAAAGGGGGGACCTGGAAAAGGGGTGAGCCTAGTAAACAAAGTGTTCATCATGTAAGAGTAGATTAATGATTAAAAAAAAAGCAGGTGTAGATGCACTCATTGCACCAATTCCTGGAATTGTCATGGGAATGAAGAAGGAGATATCTAAGCTGGCCTGTGCATACAGTAAAACAACAAATTTGACTGGATCTATTCTGTTGGAACTCAACCAAGAATTAGGAGAAGTGCAAGTTGTAGCACTCCAAAATCTTACAACTACAGACTTTTTACTGTTAAATGAACATATGGGATGTGAACAGTCCCCAGGAATGGGTTGTTTTAATTTGTCTGATTTCTCCCAGACTGTTCAAGTTCAGTTAGACAATATCCACCATATCATAGATAAGTTTTCACAAATGCCTAAGGTGCCTAACTGGTTTTCTTGGTTACACTGGAGATGGCTGATAAATATAGGTCTGCTTTGGGTATGTAACTGTACCCATATTATGTTAATGTGTCTGCGCAATTTAATTAGTAGTTTAAAACCTATACATGCTGAAGTTACACTACAAGAAGATATGTCAAAGATATAATCAATCTTCCCATGTTTTCTTCTGCCTGCTACTTCTATAGCATTTCTTCTTCCTTCCTAATTACAAACCTTAAATAGAATTCCTGTCTCATATCAAATTTACCGAGTATCATAATTCCTGCAAGTGCTAAAGATACCTCAAGACAAATGCTGGGCATAGAAGCCACAGGGCATAAATCTGCATAGAAGTAAAAAGCTAACCTTTTCAAACGATAAGGCTTCTCTCTCTCTTACCAAATTTACATCTCCCTGTATGGCCCCGGAAGATGACTGGTTAGCCAGAGACGGGTAAGATTCCACACGGGAGGAACAACCTAAGACAGGCACAGTCGCAGGGGGGCCATCAGGTGAGAAATTGGGGATCAACAGAGGTGAGGCTGAGAACCTCAACCCCCCTGTTCTGAGAGAAATCTTCTGCATCCGTGGATATTTTATTGCCCTTGTCTAGCTTTTGTTAACACATAGTCTACAGGCACACACCCGATCATCTTCATGCGCTCTCTTACAACAGTAAACTGTTCTCTACCTTTATCTTGCATCAACCTACCACTTCAGCTTTTTATTTAAAATAATAATTATAAGGAGAGAAATGTGGTATCCAGCTATAAATCAAGTATAAAAATCAAACGAATATTCATATTTGAACTGATTGTTTATAGTTCATAATGCATGAGCAAAACCGAAAGTTTCTGTGATGACTGCCCTTGTACTGTTCACCATGTAACTTATTCACTATGTAAGAATTTGTTCTGCATGTAAGAACTTGTTTGTTATGCTTCAGAAGATTGGACACTGACGAAAATTAGGCTTGGTGTGGATTCATGATTGGGCATTGAGCACTGACGCCCCTATACAGAATTTTATTTTTATTGTTAAAAACCATTTGTTCAATAAGTGTGAGAGGTGCCCTCTCAAAAAAAAATAAAAAATACAGACTTCCAATTGTAAAATAAATAAGTAACTATGATGTAATGTGTAGCATAAGGAATATAGTCAAAATATTATAACAACTTTGTATGGTGATAGCTGGTATCTAGAATTATCATGTATATAAATGTTGAATCACTGTGTTGTACACCTGATACTAATGTAATACTGTGTGTCAACTACCCTTCAATAAAAAATAATTATCTACAAAAAATAAAATAAATAAAATACAAATATAAATAAAAATAAAAAACCCAACACAGTCCTGATTTGGTTGAAAGCAATCATGCAGTCCTACTATTCCCATGTCTACCAAAAACACCTTCTAACAGCAAGCAAAGTTACCGGTGGTGCACGTGGTTTCTGTCCCAGTGACACACCAGGTACGCAGGTGTGTGCTGAGTACCACAGAAGCTCCAACATGAACCTACATCATCTTCCACTTGTTTTCCCTAAGGTTCCACTTATTTATTTTTTAAAAGTCAGTTACTGGATTGTGTTGACGAGAAAATTCACATTAGCAGTACCATTGTAAATGTAATGAACAGAGATATCGGGAATCAAAATAAAATGATAAACTTAACCCAGAGGCCAGATTTAAATCTCACCTTCCTGACCTGCCAGATGTAAAAGTGGAAAGGAAACCTCATTTCCAACCCCTGCTGACTCCTCAGAGGTGCTTCTAAGTGGGCTCAGGGGCGGGGCAGTTGTTTGTGGGCCGCCCTACTCAGGGCCAGCCGAGGTCGGACACAGACGAGGAGCACACCGGCCATCCCTAGGGTGGCCCATGGTCAGCTGCTAGCTACTGGGACCAGGACATGATTTACCAGTTGTCTTGTATCTTGATTCTCCCCCTGAAAGGCAGGGAAGTAGAAACTTTTATTTCTGGCAATACCTGAATCTACCAAAGTAACATACTTGATGATTTTCTTCCTGAAAATTATGAGTGAAAAGGCTTCCTTTTCTCTTGGGTAGGAACATGGTGGGCCCACTACTGGCCAACCAGCCACAAGAGGAAGTGGGTCCTGCCAGGGTTTCCTTGCCTTCCAATTTCTCAAAAAAAGGGAGAAATCTGTACCTTAAATAAAAGCAACCCACTTAAATTACTTTAGAATTCTGTGCCATACAAACGCCCAGAGCCAATATGGCCTGTGTTCTGTGACCACCTACCTCCTGCCCTGTCCACTTCTGAGAACTGCCCCATGCCCACACAGGGCCTGCAGGCCATGAGATGCTCTGTCCTGCTTGTGTAGGGGCAATTATGCACACTCATGCTATCTGTATCTGTCTCTGGGTGGGATTTCTGGCCCTCTCACGTGTATGTACTGCTGGGAGGGTAGGAAAGGGGCTCCACCTTTCAGAGCCTGTAGCTGCGAGTGCTGCCTGGGCCTCACAGGGCAGGCTCAGAGTGAGCGATTTCCAGGACAAAAAATGAACAACAAGATGTTATAAAGCAGAATGGTTCTGAACGGGAGGCTCAAACGCTGCCCCATGGACTTCCACCCTGGCTCAGGATGAACATCTCAGACAATGGAAAATGGTAGGCTGAATCCGTGGGTACCCCCATGGAGCTTCTGTTTCTGAATGGTCAAGTGAAATCAAGAAAACTAAGTTAAATACTAGGATCCACTTTTTATAGATCAACAGTTTCCAGAGAAATTTCTGATGTAATAAATATATATTTTTGAGAGGGCATATATTTTATTTATTGATCAAATGGTAGATACCAACTATAAAACTCTGTATAGGGGACTCAATGCACAATCCTCAATCAACCCGAAGCCTAATTCTCAACAGTCTCCAATCTTCTAAAGTATAATGAACAAGTTCTTACATGGTGAACAAATTCTTACATAGTGAATAAGTTCTTACACGGTGAACAGTGCAAGGGCAGTCATCACAGAAACTTTCAGTTTTGATCACACATTATGAGCCATAAACAATCATGTGAAATGTGAATATTCGTTTGATTTTTATACTTGATTTATATGTGGATCCCACATTTCTCACTTTATTATTATTATTATTATTATTATTATTATTATTATTATCATTTTAAATAAAATGCTGAAGTGGTAGGTAGATGTAAGATAAAGGTAGAAAACTTAGATAAGTGTTGTAAGAGAGCAAATGTAGATGATCGGGTGTGTGACTGTAGACTATGTGATAATCCAAGCTAGACAAGGGCAATAAAATATCCATGCATGCAGAATATTTCTCTCAAAACAGGGCGGGAGAGGTTTTAAGCCTCACCTCTGTTGATCCCCAGTTTCTCACCTGATGGGGCCCCTGTGACTGGGCCTGTCTTAGGTTGTTCCTCCCTTGAGGAATCTTACCCGTCTCTGGCTAACCAGTCTTCTTCCGGGGCCATACAGGGAGATGTAAAGTTGGGAATTGAGAGAGAAGTATAATTGTTTGAAAAGGTTAGCTTTTTACTTCTATGCAGATTTATGCCCTGTGGCTTCTATGCCCACCATTTGTCTTGAGGTAGCTTTAGCACTTGGAGGAATTATGATACTCGCTAAATTTGATATAAGACATGAATTCTATTTAAGGTTTGTAATTAGGAAGGAAGAAGAAAAGCTGTAGAGGTAACAGATGGAAGAAAACATGGGGAGATTATTTCTTTGACATATCTTCTTGTAGAGTAATTTAAGCATTATAGGTTTTAAACTACTAATTAAATTGCACGCACCCATTAACATAATAGGAGTACAGTTACATAACCAAAGCAGATGTACAATTACAAGCCATCTCCAGTGAGCCAAGAAATCCAGTTAGGCACCCTAGGCATTTGTGAAAATTTGTTTATGATATGATGGATATTGTACAACTGTACTTGAACAGTCTGAGATAAATCAGACAAATTAAAACAGCCCATTCCTGGGAACTGTTCACATCCCATATGTTCTTCTAACAGTAGATAGTCTGTAGTTGTAAGATTTTGGAGCGCTACAACTTGCACTTCTCCTAAATCTTGGTTTAGTTCCAACAGTGTAGATCCAGTCAAATTTGTTGTTTTACTGTATGCACAGGCCAGCTTAGATATCTCCTTCTTCATTACAATGGAAAGTCCGGGAACCAGTGGGATGAATGCAGCTACAACTGCAGCATCGCCTGGGTCCTTGTTGAGGTTTTTTGATCATCATCTTCTTGTATGACTCTTCCAGAGAGTGATGTTGGAAGTTCGTCTTCACATCGTATCTTAGTTCATTTACTGGGTAGACACATTAGGCTTTGATCCTCTGCATAAATACAAACAGACCCTTTTCCCACACTTTGATCTGCCCTTTATACCATTGTGTGGAACACATTGGAGGTCACCAAACAGGAACTGCTATTTTTTTTAAGAGAAAAGTATATTATCGCAAAAGTGTACCTCCATAGCCAATCATCTGACACACTTTAAGTGATCAAAGTTAAGGATATTTAAACCATGCATTAATTGTTGATTTACAGTTAGTTTTATCCTGTCATGGAATAATCCCCCTTTTCTTTTTTTTGTTATCTTTAATCTACACTTTCATGAAGAATATTATGTTTACTACGCTCTCCCCTATACCAGATCCCCGCTATAAACCCCTTTCCAGTCACTGTCCATCAGCATAGCTAAATGTTGTAGAATCACTACTTGTCTTCTCTGTGTTGTACAGCCCTCCCATTTCTCCCACCCCCCTATGCATGCTGATCTTAATACCCACCTTCTTCCTCCCAACCATTATCCCTCCCTACCCACACATCCTCCTCAGTCCCTTTCCCTTTGATACCTGTTAGTCCATTCTTGGGTTCTGTGATTCTGCTGTTGTTTTGTTCCTTCAGTTTTTCCTTTGTTCTTATACTCCACAGATGAGTGAAACCATTTGGTATTTCTCTTTCTCCGCTTGGCTTATTTAACTGAGCATAATACCCTCCAGCTCCATCATGTTGCTGCAAATTGTAGGATTTGCCCTCTTATGGCTAGTAGTATTCCATTGTGTATATGTACCACATCTTCTTTATCCATTCATCTACCGATGGACATTAAGTTGTTTTCAATTCTTGGCTTTTGTAAATAGTGCTGTGATACACATAGGGGTGCATCTGTCTTTCTCAGACTTGATTGCTGCGTTCTTAGGGTAAATTCCTAGGAATGGAAATCCTGGGTCAAATGGTAAGTCTGTTTTGAGCATTTTGATGAACCTCCATACTGCTTTCCACAATGGTTGTACTAGTTTACTTTCTCACCAGCAGTGTAGGAGGGTTCCCTTTCTCCACAGCCTCGCCAACATTTGTTGTTGTTTGTCTTTTGGATGGCAACCATCCTTACTGGTGTGTGGTGATGCCTCATTGTAGTTTTAATTTGCTTTGCTCTGATAATTAGTGATGTGGAGCATCTTTTCATGTTTCTGTTGACCATCTGTATTTCTTTTATAGAGAACTGTCTGTTCAGTTCCTCTGCCCATTTTTTAATTGGATTATTTGATTTTTGCTTGTTGAGGCGTGTGAACTCTTTATATATTTTCGACATCAAGCCTTTATCTGATCTGTCATTCACAAATATATTCTCCCATACTGTAGGGTTCCTTTTTGTTCTATTGATGGTGTCTTTTTCTGTGCAGAAGATTTTCAGCTTAATATAGTCCCACTTGTTCATTTTTGCTGTTGTTTTCCTTGCCCGGGGAGATATGTTCAAGAAGAAGTCACTCAAGTTTATGTCTAAGAGGTTTTCGCCTAAGTTTTTTTCCACGAGTTTAATGGTTTCATGGCTTACATTCAGATTTTTGATCCATTTTGAATTTACTTTTGTATATGGGGTTAGACAAAGGTCCAGTTTCATTCTCCTACATGTAGCTGTCCAGTTTTTCCAGCATTATCTGTTGAAGAGACTGTCATTTTGCCATTGTGTGTCCATGACTCCTTTATCAAATATTAATAGACCATATATGTTTGGGTTAATGTCTGGAATCTCTATTCTGTTCCTCTGGTCGGTATCTCTGTTCTTGTGCCAGTACCAAATTGTGTTGATTACTATTGCTTTATAGTAGAGCTTGACATTGGTGAGTGAGATCCCCTATACTTTATTCTTCTTTCTCAGGATTGCTTTGGCTATTTGGGGTCTTTGGTGGTTCCATATGAATTTTTGAATTATTTGTTCAAGTTCATTGAAGAATGTTGCTGTGAATTTGATAGGGATTGCATCAAATCTGTATATTGCTTTGGGCAGGATGTCCATTTTGACGATATTAATTCTTCCTATCCACGACCATGGGATGAGTTTCCATTTGTAAGTGTCCCTTTTAATTTCTCTTAAGAGTGACTTGTAGTGTTCAGAATATAGGTGATTCACATCTTTGGATAGATTTATTCCTAGGTAGTTTATTCTTTTTTATGCAATTGTGAATGGAATTGCTTTCCTGATATCCCTTTCTATTGGTTCATTGCTCGTGTATGGGAAAGCTACAGATTTCTGTGTGTTAATTTTTATCCTGCAACTTTGCTGTATTCCGATATCAGTTCTAGTAATTTTGGGGTGGAGTCTTTAGGGTTTTCTATGTACAATATCACGTCATCTGCAAATGGTGACAGTTTAACTTCTTCTTTACCAATCTGGATTCCTTGTATTTCTTTGTTTTGTCTGATTGCCATGGCTAGGACCTCCAGTACTATGTTAAACAGCAGTGGGGAGAGTGGGCATCCCTGTCTAGTTCCCGATCTCAGAGGAAAAGCTTTCAGCTTCTCGCTGTTCAGTATAATGTTGTCTGTGTGTTTATGATATATGGCCTTTATTATGTTGAGGAACTTGCCCTCTATTCCCATTTTGCTGAGAGTTTTTATCTTGAATGGATGCTGAATTTTGTCGAATGTTTTTTCAGCTATGGAGATGATCATGTGGTTTTTGTCTTTCTTTTTGTTGATGCGGTGGATGATGTTGATGGATTTTTGAATGTTGTACCATCCTATCATCCCTGGGATGAATCCCACTTGGTCATGGAGTTTGATCCTTTTGAAATACTTTTGTATTCGGTTTGCTAATATTTTATTAAGTATTTTTGCATATACATTCATCAGGGATATTGGTTTGTAATTTTCTTTTTTGGTGTGGTCTTTGCCTGGTTTTGGTATTAGGGTGATTTTGGCTTCATAGAATGAGTTTGGCAGTATTCCCTCCTCTTCTATTTTTTGGAAAACTTTAAGGAGAATGGGTATTATGTCTTCTCTGTGTGTCTGATAAAATTCTGAAGTAAATCCATCCTGCCCGGGTATTTTGTTCTTTGGTAGCTTTTTGATTACCGTTTCAATTTCTTTGCTCATAATTGGTTTGTTTAACTTTTGTGTTTCTTCCTTGGTCAGTCTTGGAAGGTTGTATATTTCTAGGAAGTTGTCCATTTCTTCTAGGTTTTTCAGCTTTTTGGCATATAGATTTACATAGTAGTATTTAATAATTCTTTGTATATCTGTGGAGTCTGTCATGATTTTTCCGTTCTCATTTGTGATTCTGTTGGATTGTGTTGATTCTCTTTTTCCCTTAACAACTTTGGCTAGTGGCTTATCTATTTTGTTTTTGTCAAATAACCACCTCTTGGTTTCATTGATGTTTGCTATTGTTTTACTTTTCTCAATTTTGCTTATTTCTTCGCTTATCTTTATTATGTCCCCCTTCTGCTGATTTAGGCCTCATTTGTTCTTCTTTTTCCAGTTTTGATAATTGTGATGTTAGACTATTCATTTGAGATTGTTCTTGCTCCTTCTAGTGTGCCTGGATCGCTATATACGTTCCTCTTAAGAGTGCTTTTGCTGCGTCACACAGAAGTTGGGGCTTAGTGTTTTTGTTGTCATTTGTTTCCATATATTGCTGGATCACCATTTTGATTTCGTCATTGATCCATTGATTATTTAGAAGCGTGTTGTTTAGCCTCCATGTGTTTGTGAGCCTCTTTACTTTCTTTGTACAGATTATTTCTAGTTTTATGCCTTTGTTGTCTGTAAAGTTGGTTGGTAGGATTTCAATCTTTGGAATTTTCTGAGGCTCTTTTTGTGTCCTAGTATGTGGTCTATTCTGGAGAATGTTCCATGTGCACTTGAGAAGAATGTGTATCCTGTTGCTTTAGGATGTAGAGTTCTATAGATGTCTATTAGGTCCATCTGCTCTACTGTGTTGTTCAGTGCTTCACTGTCCTAACTTATTTTCTGCCCAGTGGATCTATCCTTTGGGTTGAGTGGTGTGTTGAAGTCTCCTAGAATGAATGCATTGCAGTCTATTTCCCCCTTTAGTTCTGTTAGTATTTGTTTCACATATGCTGGTGCTCCTGTGTTGGGTGCATATATATTTAGAATGGTTATATCCTCTTGTTGGACTGAGCCCTTTATCATTATGTAGTGTCCTTCTTTGTCTGTTACTTTCTTTGTTTTGAAGTCTATTTTGTCTGATATTAGTACTGCAATCCATGCTTTCTTCTCGCTGTTGTTTGCTTGAAATATGTTTTCCCATTACTTGACTTTTAGCCTGTGCATGTCTTTGGTTTGAGGTGAGTTTCTTGTAAGCAGCATATACATGGGTCTTGCTTTTTTTATCCATTCTGTTACTTTGTGTCTTTTGATTGGTGTATTAAGTTCATTTACATTTAGGGTGACTATTGAAAAATATGTACTTATTGCCATTGCAGGCTTTAGATTTGTGGTTACCAAAGGTTTAAGGTTAGCTTCTTTATTATCTTACTGCCTAAATAAGCTCACTTATTGAGCTGTTATATACACTATCTGAAGATTATTTTCTTCTCTCCCTTCTTATTCCTCCTCCTCGATTCTTCATATGTTGGGTGTTTTGTGCTGTGCTCTTTCTAGGAGTGCTCCCATCTAGAGCAGTCCCTGTAAGATGTTCTGTAGAGGTGGTTTGTGGGAAGAAAATTCCCTCTGCTTTTGTTTGTCTGGGAATTGTTTAATCCCACCATCATATTTGAATGATAGTTGTGCTGTATACAGTATAGTTGGTGCAAGGCCTTCTGTTTCATTGTATTAAATATATCATGCCATTCTTTTCTGGCCTGTATGGTTTCTGTCAAGAAGTCTGATGTTATCCTGATGGGTTTTCTTTTATAGGTGACCTTTTTTCTCTAGCTGCCTTAAAACTCTTTCTTTGTCCTTGATCTTCGCCATTTCAATTATTATGTGTCTTGGTTTTGTCCTCCTTGGATCCTTTCTGTTGGGGGTTCTGTGTATTTCCGTGGTCTGTTCGATTTTTTCCTCCCCCAGTTTAGGGAAGTTTTCAGCAATTATTTCTTCTAAGATACTTTCCATCTCTTTTCCTCTCTCTTCTTCTTCTGGAACCCCTATAATACGGATATTGTTCCTTTTAGATTGGTCACACAATTTTCTTAACATTGTTTCATTCCTGGAGATCCTTTTATATCTCTCTCTGTCAGCTTCTATGCGTTCCTTTTCTCTGGATTCAATTCCATCAATGGCCTCTTGCATCTTATCCATTCTGCTTATAAACCCTTCCAGAGTTTGTTTCATTTCTGCAATCTCCTTTCTGGCATGTGTGATCTCCCTCCGGACTTCATTCCATTTCTCTTGCGTATTTCTCTGCATCTCTGTCAGCGTGTTTATGATTCTCATTTTGAATTCTTTGTCAGGAAGACTGGTTAGGTCTGTCTCCTTCTCTGGTGTTGTCTCTGTGATCTTTGCCTGTAGCTCTGCCTTTTCATGGTGATAGGAATAGTTTGCAGAGCTGGAACAAATGACGGCTGGAAGAACTTCCCTTCTTGTTCGTTTGTGGCCTTCCTCTCCTGGGAGAAAAGCAACCTCTAGTGGCTTGTGCTGGACAGCTGCATGCAGACAGGGTTTCTGCTTCCTGCCTGGCTGCTATGGAGTTTATCTCCACTGTGACTGTTGGCGTGGCCTGGTTCGGGCCCCTGCTCCAAAGTGGTGAAGTGGCATTGGAGAGGGAGCGGCATGGAGACTATTTATCTCTGTAAGGTGCCTCCATATTCCCTGGAGCCCAGGGGTTAGACTGCCCTGCGATCCCCAGATTATTTACCTCTGGATATAGTGTCCCGCCCTGCCCCTTTAAGACTTCCAAAAAGCACCCGCTGAAACAAAACAACGACCACAAAAAAAAAATTTAATTAAAAATAAAAGTGGCCACTCGTTTTTCTTTATTCTCCGGTGCCAGCCTCAGGCATCTGCTCACCGGTCTTGCAGCCCTCTTTCCCTAGCATTGGGGTCCCTATCTCTTTAAGACTTCCAAAAAGCGCTAGCCAAAACCAAACAGAAAAAAACAAAATCTGGCTCACTTTTCTTATGACCTCTGGGGCCCGGCCTCCGGTGCCCGCTCACTATTGCTGCCTTGTTTTCCTAGTATCCAGGGCCCTGCACACTGGCCCGGATGGCTGGGGCTGTGTGTTCGGTAGTCCTGTGCTCCATCTCCCTCCCACTCTGCCTATTCTCCTCCTGCCGGGAGTTGGGGGGATGGGCGCTTGGCTCCCACCGCGCTGTGGCTTGTATCTTACCCCATTCATGAGGCGCTGCGTTCTCTCTGCTGCGGATGTGGTCTTGATATTGTCCTGTGTCCTCTTGTCTTCATTCTAGGAGGGGTTGTCTTTGTTATATTTTCATAGATATTTGTGGTTTTGGGAGGATATTTCCACTGTTCTACTCACGACGCCATCTTCCAACCCTCTCCAATGTGCCATGATTTAGATTAACCTCATGCTAGTAACATAATTTGAGTAAATCCGATTTCTACTCTATTAACTACAGGTTTTAAAGAATTGTGTAAAAAAAAAAACTTTCTGACATTCAAAAGTTTTTGAGTGTACTGATGAATCTGAAATAAGAGGTTAAATTTTTTTTGGTCACATTTAAGCAGAGTAGGGGAGTGATAATCTAAAATCTATGATTTATTAATAGTTAATACCTCTTTTCAGAGATAATAACATACAGTATGATGTGAAATAGTTTAAAATAGAAATTTAAAAATCACAACCTATTAAGATATACATTCTTATATTTTGTCCTGAGGCAATGCCCAATAAAAGAGGAAGATCTGTTTTCTTATATTCACTTCACTTATCAGGCATCTATTTTTAAACATATATATTAGAGTTCATACTATGAAAGTTAAAAATACAATACTTTAAAAACTCACTATTAAGTCTCTAGATAGCCTTGCTGAATTTCTTATTTTCAAAGATACTGTCTCTGAAGTGCTTGTAAATGCACACCTGCAAATTGCACATTCTGGACAATCAACCTTCTGTAACTATAACAACAATGATCAGATAATATGTCTTTTGAGAAGGCACAGACACACAAAGTGTATTCAAGATAAATTTGCCCCATTTCAGAAGACAATATATTTTTATTTCATTTAGGAAAAGGGATGATAAATTCACTTTGCTTGTAGTGCCAACTGCCTATGAAAAGAAAATTTCTGAATTATATAGATATCAGCATAACTGACACTTTTCCTAATGGCACACTTACTGAAACACTACAATTTTAAGAATAAAGCAAGCTAAACAGCTGTTGAAAAGGAAAAGTAAAAAAGCTTACTTCACCTGTACTTGCTTGTGTTCCAGTGAGAACCAGTGTGAGAGACATTCATAAGCTCCTGATAAAATCAACAACTGGCAGAGCCCACAAGAGCCTTTCTTTAGAGCTCACTAGGGAACTCCCGGTTCTACAATGGGATGGTCATGTGCTCAAAAACCATCTCAGAAAGATACAGGGATGTGCTCCATCCACCCAGTGCCAAAGGAGCAGTGAGGAGGGCCCACAGCAGACACACTGGAAGACTGTCCCACAACCCATGCTCTCTCGTGACACTTCACTGACAGAACAGTACAAGGAGCAAGAAAAGCATGAGGCCCGAATGAACAGTCTCAGCCACAGGTTCTCAGTGAGCCACAGCAAATCTTGTTTCCCACAGAATTTTTTAAAGACATTCTTTCTAAGACTATGAGTTGCTGCAGCTGTGGAAAATGACCACAGGCTCCTTCTAAAAATGTCTTTTAAGCCTGAGGGTAGCCCCTGGGCAGTTTCCTCATTTAGTGGATAAGGATCATTAATGCTATATTCCATTTTAGGGAATCTGAGTATAGAAGGAAAACATAGTTGGCAGTTCTAATCCTGGTAGGATATGTGCAATGCAGTTGTCTGAAACAGCTTCATTCAGCAGTTTTTATGCGAAATACAAAAAAAAGAATATGCTGCTGAGGATTTTAAATTCCCAATTCAAACCCTACTGGTAGAAGAAGGAAGAGCAAGCAGGTGTGTCTACAAGCACCAACCGAAATTGCATGGAAAAAGCTTTCTTCTGCTCAACAGGAAAGGAAACCAGTAATAAAATTTTAAGAAATATCAGAGGAGTAGGTGGAAAGAACAAAATTAATTAAGAAAGATAATCTCTTGGCTATTGACATTTACGTCCTTCTTAAACCACAGTAATTTAGTAAAATAGGATTATTTGCCCTCCTCTCACTGCTCACACAACTGAACAGCTCTGTAGAGAACAGTATTTACATGTCTAAAACAATACAAATATAACATGTATTGTATTTTTACTTTAAAATAGTTATTAGTTACAGAAGAGAATGAGAATAAAAAACTAACAATTTTCCGTGTATAAATCAAATGGGTGAGATGAGAGAAGTTCTAAGAATGCAAATTTGTTATTTATTTAAGAAAGAAGTAAATACTGTCCTAATTTAAAATCAAGGATTATAGACACTAGTATGAGGGACAGGGTGATCATAAAACTGCAAGCAGAAACTCATAAAAAGATACATCTTGGGGACTTGGGAGAGGTCACATGAAAATAGGGGCAGAGGAAAACTTACTCATAACATTTGACACTCCTGTAAACAGGCTTTACTGTCTGAACATTGGCATTAACATTGCCCTTGAATCTGAAGCGTTCTGTTTCCTTTTCATTAACTTTGCTGCATAAAGCTAAGAATGAGAGAAAACTTTCAATGGAAAGAAAATCAACAGTTTGGATTACATAAGATAAATGGCTGGAAGCACAACAGGGGTGGCCTTTCAATACTCACAGCACAAGGCATTGTTTTTAAGAAAGACATGCCCCAGGGCCTCATCACTGTAGAACACTGTGGCAGACAACAAAGTAAAGTGAAAATGGAAGACTAAACATTCGGACAGAAGGTAAGAGAAGTGAAGACCTCCTTGATTAGGTAAGTGATGTTTTAGACAGAATAATACTGATTTTTAAATTCAGATCAAATTTCCTAACAAAATATTAACTGCAGGATATGCGAGCTTCTAATTGAGGCAATTTCACAAACAGGTTTCATCATAAAAATCAGAAGGTTCAGTAAGATTGCTTTGGAGACACTTGGCTCTGACTGCTATTAGAACAAGTGTGCAAATGCTGGATGAGGTGAGACCCAAAAGAACTGGTTACACACACTCAGCTGAAAACACCTGTAGCTATTGCCCCTTCACATAACAATTTTTGTTGAGTACATTCTGTGTTCCTAGCATCACAACAGGTGACAGACCCTAGAGTAAAGACACCACAGAGCCAGCTGAGGACAAGCACAAGGCACTCAGAGCCTAGCTGAAGGCAAATACATGAAAAAAAACACACCAAGATAATAAATGTCCTAAGAGGATTAAGGTTTTCTGGGCACGGGGGAGAGAGAAATAATGAGAGTCCTGGTCAATTAGAGGAAGATCAACAACAAGGCCTGCTCAAATTGGGTTTTGAGACAGAAACAGTACCGACTTATTCAGGAGGTGAAAAGACAGGATTTGGCAACCAACTGGATAATGAGGTGAGGCAAATGGGGTGGGGCTACTTGCAGGGCTTCACTCTGTAGATGTAGCCATTAACCCTATATTAATAATGTCTACATTTTAAAGACAGAGCAAAATCTCCTGTGAACAACAATGAAATTTGGAACTTTAGCTTCCCTTTTTGTCTCTGAAGAGTTCTATTAGCACATAACTGCTGCACCCAGTTGGGCTTCAACATAGGTCAGAATTTCTGTCCATCACTACATTCTCTTCAATTCTGCCTAAATATATGCTTAATTTTCGTGAAGGATAGTTTGGGAACAGCCAAGCCTGTGTTTCTCAAGTGTGATCACTGAGGAGCCCCAGGAGGTAGCAGGAAATGTGAATGGACTGTCTACAGCAGTGGTCAGCAATGGAGGAGCCTGTGAGCAAGTGTGCTGTTGTCATTTCTAAAGGATTAGAAACCAAAACAAAACAACCAAACAGAATATGCAGGAGAGAACTATGTGGCACACAATGTCTAAAGTATTCACCAAATATCCCAACTCATGATATAGGGGATTTGAGGATATACTTTGAAGAATTCCTTGCTAATGTAAAATTTCTTAAATCTTAAATTTCTTAAATTGAATATGGCATTTTAATATTAAAAATTCAGGGAAATCAGTCAAGGCATCCTGCCTCACAATATATCAGTGTTTGTCTTGCTACTAAAACTTGTTATGTTTCACAATGTATTCAAAATCCTCAAGTCAAATGGATGCTCTGGGCAGAGAGCTATCTTTATTCTGTGACTTTGGGAAGTCCTAGGCCCTGAGAAAAACAATTATGATTTTGCCGGCAACACAGATAATAATCATCTTAACTTCTCCTAGTTTCCATTTCACCAAGTGACTATTTCTTGACCTTGAACTCATCCGGGGCCACCAACATAACCCATCATAGCCTGACAACAGTATGCCCCAAAGTATTTTTTTTGACAGATTACTAAAACAAACAGTGAAATAGCCTAATATGAAAATGTACTTTCTAAAATAACATTCAATTTAACAAACTCTTTGGAATAGCTTGCCAGTTGCAAACTAATATGGCTAGTAACAAACAAAATAGCCTATAGCAGATAAATGATTACATTAACAATAATAATCCTTTAAAGGAATGACATGTATCTAAAATTAAGTTACCTGTATTTGGAAACTATTTTTATTAGACAACAAAGGAGGGCACAATATGGTAAATACAGAATGATCCAAAAAAAAAGATGTTTGGGGGGACTCAATAATATGGGTGATTGTAGTAAACACACTGTTTTTCAGGTGAAACCTTCATAAGAGAGTATATCAGTAATATCTTAATATTTAAAAAAACACAAAGACCAAATGTTTGCTGACTTCCTTGAAAGATAAAACTGATTACACCCACTCTTCTTTATCATTCTCATTTTTCTAATATTCATTGCTTTCATATTCATTTTAGGGCTGGGAAAAAGAAATAATGACAAAAAGACCACTGAGTAACCAGTTCAGTTTGAAAATTTTAAATAACCCTTTCTAACAACTTCCTGTGAGACCGTTATCTAAACAGCATTTCATATATTTATGTGTGGGTATGTGTGTGTGCCACACATACATATGAATAACTCTATTGAATAATATATGTGTGAATCAGGGATTTGAAAAACTGCTAATTAAGAGAGTTGGTCCCTCATGCTTCAAAAGACAAACCCAAATACACTAAATATATCCCTCACAATGATAATCCCAAAAGTCTTACATAAACACTTCATTTGGGAATAACACAGCTTCATAAAACATAGGAGATTTTGTGGTGCAATTCTGAGCCTCCACCAGTGGTAACAAGATTCTAATACATCTTGTCTCCATTCATGGAAAAGAAAAGGAGAAGAGATGCCACAATGAACCACTGCTGGGTAATGAGCCTTTCTGCTCCTCCTCAAGACCAGCTGCAACCATCTCCAGTCTACTTCAGGCTCCAATTAACAAAGTAAAATGGGGAAATGTTGTCACACTTGGCCCCAAATCATTACTTACACAAGGAAACTTTTATATAAACTTATTGGGCTACCAATATAACCAATGCTTGGGTACACACTTAATACTCCACAAGTATCATCTAAAATTACAAAAATCCAAAAGTTTTAAAAGGTAAATAATCTTTTAAGTTGCTTCATGGAAAATGGCCAAAAGATTATTCTTCTATAAAAACAGTCTTCTTTCTCTCAACTGAGCCTTCCTTTCTTTATAATCAAACAAGACTTACGTGAAAAAATTCTGGAACTGTGTTTTACAATGTGAATAAACTTAACATTACTAAAATGTACAATTAAAAGCAGTTAAGATAGTAAATTCTGTAATATTTTTTTACCACAAGAAAAATTTTTAATGAAAAACAAAATTAAAAAAACATTTAATGTAATCCACATCATTTCTTCCCTGAAAAGGTATGACAAGGAAAGAAAGGGGAGCAAATATTCTCCTTTTGTGTAGTAGATGTGTGTGTTTTCATTTCTGGTGCATTCCACACATACGAGTTCCACAGACATAAAACAAAGTTTAAAAACCTTGAACATGAGGACTTGAGCTTCCTAAAGTCCGAATCAGACACTAAAGCTCCTCAGAAAAGACTAGGTGTTGGGACACCATTTCAAGAGAGAAATCTAGCTCACGGTGGGTCACCAGAGGGAAATCGCAAGATCAACCAGTCTGTGCAAATCCGGTTCTTAACTACAAACAACAGAAATGAACACTGGCAACTTAAAAGGGAAAGGAAACCGTGGCGGTCCAGTAGGAGGTCACAGAATTCACACTAAAGGCAGAGGACCAGTTTACTTAGAAGGAATTTCCATGACTGTACCCAAGAACACACCTTGCCTTACCCCAGGATCAGCCCATCACCCCTGTGCACTTACTACCACCTCCAACTGGTCCTGTGTTTCTGTGCTGTTCCCTCAGTGTTCATATTCTGGGGTGGGAAGAACCGAGTGGGCATAAAAGGGAGCTTCTTTTCAGTGGAGAATTCCTCACAATAGACAGCATATTCAAATGCTGAGGACAGAGAGAAGGCAATTTTCCACAGTGGATACCAAGGAGCTTAGTAGCCATTTATGACTGCAGGTCTAGCTCATTCCGTTTAAAATAAGTAAGTTTCCAGCGAGTTCCAGGAAACAGAATCTTCATGATGACTGGATCCTGCCACTTGCGATGCGGTAGGTTTCCACACATTATCACCAGATAAGACTAGTCATAGACCATCATGGTTTAAGCAAGCTGCACAAAAGCAGGTGGAATGAATGAGGCCATGGTTAGTTGCCCTCTAAGCCTTTTGCTTTTGTCTGTCAAACCTGCTTGACCTTGATCAGAGCAGACACTGTCTTCCAAACTCATGCCAGAACAGAGTAAGGAGAGAGTGTACACCCCAGCATTATGGGGCTAACAATACCCAAGCAGAAAATATGCCATTTATCTGGCACAGTTTGGTCAATATGAAAGCCTCTAACCAGCTTCCAGTCTATCTGAACAAACTCCCACAGATACTGTAGGGCAAAGATGCACAGAGATTTAGAAAGTCACAAAGAGGTGAAAGTAAGGACAGAGGACTTTCATAACATTACATTCTCTTTTCATTCAATACATTTCTCTACTCAAAATCCTTTGAAATTCCTCTGTTCAAAGGGCTTCTACTTTTATGATGATAGAGCAGAGATGTCTCTACCAACTTTATTTTTTTGAAAAGTCAACAGAACAAGCCTTTAGAAAAAACTGAAATCCATTTTTTAAAGCAAATGTAGGAGACATCTAGATACACAACAACATATGCAAAATGTATGTTGAAATGGTGATGAATGTGAGACACAGAGGATGGCCAAACCTCAGTGTCTGAGGAGGCAGCATCAACATAAACAGGCTGCAGGACCACCTGTGAAGGTGGCTTGTGGGCAAAGGCAGAAACAGTAGACCATTTGAAAGCCTGTGAAAGGAGCAGTAAGACTCCAAGTCTACTCCACTTTCCCCTTTTTTGTAGAGCAACAATGTCGTAACACCGGCAGTGAAGAAAATAGGGGTGAAAACCAGGTTAGAAAGTACACATGTGCATGTCAGAGCACGAGATCCTCCAGGCCTACAGGAACTCTATCCAAACAGGTCAAGATCTCCAGTATCTGGACTGATATTCCCAAAACAAGAGATCAAGGGGACATCCTATGGGAAAATTAACCCATCTACTGAAAAGACTTACAGATAAACTATTAGTATCTGCAATGAGAATGCCACCTGGGGACCCAGTCACCCTACAAAGTCTGGCAGAAAACAAGCCCACAGACATATAGCCGCACGTGCCACAAATGGGCACACTCCATTTCTTGATAGATCTCCAGTGCCTCACCTCTTAAATAAGCGAAAGAGAAGGATCACCAGACATCTGAGTAAGCCCACAATAATTAGGAGAAAAGACCAAAATAACGTGAAAAAAAGTATAATAGTGGAAACAGACAATACTGGTAAAAGAAGAAAACTTCAAAGAAATCATATTTAATATCTCCATTGAGCTAAGATGCTGCATTCATCACATAAGAGCCTATTATTTAAAAGAAAAAATCAGGAAGAATGGAAAAGAAACAAAAAAATCAAGGGAAGGATTCAGAGGTTAAAGAAATCTCACGGAAAGGAGAATAAAAATTTAGAGAAGGTGACAATACAAAAAAAAGTTAAGAACACTGGAAAGTCAATATTGAAAAGTTTTATACCAAAATTAATATACAGTCAAAAAAAAGGGAAAAAGGAGAAAATCTTCAAAGGAAATACTATAAGAACATATTAAATAACTCAAAAACATAATTCTTAGGTTATAAGGACCCACTGAGCACTCAACTCAATGAAGGAAAAATAGTTTACATTGTGGTTAATTCACCAACAATTTCTCGGAAAAACATGAGTAAGATACTTAAAAAACTAGCACAGAAGAAAATGACAAAAACATGCAAAATATCAAGGAAAACGACCTCAGACTTGTCCACTGCAGCACTGGAGAGCAGATGATAATAAATCTGGGTGGCCAGAAAGATTTCCCACCTAGGGTTCTGAACCCAGCAGAACTACCAGGCAGCCTGAGACCACTTTCATGCCTGCAAAGTCTGAGGAAGTTGTCGAAAAGGGCTGGATTTTGTTTGAAGCCTCCTAGCTGTATTTGATAGCCTCACTCCATCACATTACCCTAACCCTAACACTAACCCATTCCCATACACTAACCCGTTCATGTACTCTATCCATAGTTCTAACCACTTCTCTTCCTATTGTCTTATTTCAAACAATACCCCTATGACAAACCCTACTCTTCACTGTGTTCCAATCTTCCATTTATTAAATATTAGGCAGTATTATTTTAATCCTAAATATCTAAATTCTTAAATCCCCACGCTCTGAACCCTTAAATTCCAAATGTAAGGTTCTAAATTAACTAAGGGAAGTTACAAGAAAGAAGAACATTACACAAACATGTTTTCCTTGTATACATTAGCAATGAAAAATCAAAAAAGGAATTTTTAAATTCTCTACTAAATAATGTCAACATTAATAATATACATGGGAGCAGACTTAGTTTAAGTGCAAGTATTATGCATTTAAAATTATAAAACATTGATAATAGGAAAAATAAAGAAAAGCAAAATAAATGTAAGGTCCTGCTGTGGTGATGGCAGACTTAATATCTCTAAGATGGCAATGGCACAAATGCACCCTACAGCCTCAATGTGGTTCGTATGAAAATTCCCAAAGCTTTTTAGGAAGAATTGCTCCTGCTGATCCTGTCACATATTAAATTGCAAGGGACCACAATGAGCCCTTGAGCAGAATCTTGAAAAAGAAAATCAAAGCTGGAGGCACAGGCTTCCCAAAATCTAATCTTAGTACAAAGTGAGCAGTAAATGAAACACTGTGACACTGTCATAACGATACACAGCTGACCCTTGGAGAGTACTCATGTGAACTCCACAGGTCCACTTAAACTGATTTTTCCCCGCAAATATGTTGGGAAAATGTTGTCAACAATTTGAAACGTTACCTTTTCTCTAGCTTACTTTACTGTAAGAATATAGCACATAGTAGGTATAATGTACAAAATATTGTTAATCGAGTGTTTATATTATTGGTAAGGCTTCCAGGCAAAAGAGGCAATCCGTTTTAGGATAACAAAGGTTTGGCAGAGTCACATGTTTTATGTAGATTGTGATTCTGTGGGGGAGTCAGCACCACTAGCCCCCATGTTTTTCAAGGGACGACTGTATATAAAGATCAACATACCTGAATGGAAATATCCAGTTGATTTCTGACAAGGGTGGACAACATTAACTTATGGAGAGAAAGTGTCTTTCCAGTAAATGTTACTTGGCAACCTCCTGTCCACATGCAGAAGAATGAAAATGAATCCTAACTTATATCACATACAAAAATTAACTCAAAATACATAACGGCTTACATATAATAGGTAAAACATGGGGATAAGTCTTCATGACCTTGGATTTAGCTATGGTTTCTCAGATCTGAAACCAAAGTACAAGCAACAATAGAAAGAATAAATTAATTTCCTCCAAATTAAAATCTTTTCTGCATCAAAAGATTCCAACCAAGAAGTGAAAAATGTCACGGAATAGAAGAAAATATCTGCACACTCTACATCTGACAAGAGCCTGTTATCCAGAATACACCATGAACTTGTACAGTGCAACAAGGCAACATCCCAACTTTTTAAATGGATGAGAGACTCCAAGACATACAAATGCTCCAACAAGCACATGGAAAGGTGTCCCATAGAATTCCCTGCACACACATGGGAATGGCTATATTCAGGAAAACTGAAAATCACACATTGCCAAGGATGCAGAAGAACTGGAGCCCCTAACCTTTGCTTGTGGAAACGTAAAACGTGCAGCCTGTGTACAACACCTTGGTGTTTCCTCATAAAGATAAAATACAATTACTTAATTGTGGTTCTACATCCACTCCTAGATAATACAGCAAAGAAATGACTATGATGTTCAAACAGAAACTGGCCCACGAGTTCTTGGCAGCATTGATCACCACAGCAAAAAGTCAGAAACAACTCAAATGCCCATCAAGGGGTGAATGGATGGATAAAAACGCGTTGATCCATAAACTGCATTTTTCTGCCATATACAGAAAGAAAGGAAAATGGAACACAGCCTCCTGAAAAACGGTGTGGAGCGTGGGGAAGGTGTCCCCAGAAACTTGAAGATACAGTTAATATATGAGCAGCAATTCCATTTCAGGGCATCTGCCCAAACCACAGGGAATCTGCCAAAAGCAGGGACTTAGATATTTGGACACCTATGCTCACAACTGCACGACTCACAATGGTTAAAAGGTGGAGAAGACCCACGTGTCCACAGACAAATGGATGAACAAAGTGTCGTCTCCACACAGTGGAGTGAATAAGGGCATCCTGGCACCTGCTGCATGGATGGATCCTAAAGCCAATTTTCTCAGTGAAATGCGCCAGTCACAGAAGGATGAATACTATGTGATCCCACTTACGTGAGATCTGGTGGAGCCCATCTGAGCTAATGTCCCTGGAAGAGTTCCAGAAAAAGGAAATGTGATCAGAATAGAAAGACATTTGCACACAGCTGGGGTAGATGGAAACAGCTGTGCTGGGTCTGTGCACTGGATTATCATGTGGAGACCATAATCCCTCATTTAGGGTCAGGTGGTGGCTCCCTATAAACTTGTCCCTATTTAGGGTAGAGGCCAAGAGAATTTTGTGTGAAGTGGCAGGTGTGGCAAAGTGGGACCATGGGACATTTAGTGTAAAGAGTGTTTGTACTGACACTGCAAGTTTTCTGTGTGCTTGAAATTGCTGGAAAGTAAATTACTTTGCAGAACAACCACGTCGGTCCTGCACCAGAAAAGCAGAGCAGACATCACACCCTGTCACAGAGGCCAAGCCCTCCCCATTCAGTTCGCCCGAAGTGGACCACTACTTAGCCTGCGGGAGTCACTACAAGGCACGTGGTAAAATTCCCTTGCAGACACGGGGCTTGGGTGTTGGGACGACCTGGAGTGGAACACTGGGATTTTTAAATTCCAGTTTCCACACTGCTCCACCAAAAACCTGTTACAGCTAAAAATAAAATCAATAATCTAGCAGGATACAAAATCAACATACAGAAGTTGTTTACTTCTGTTCACCAATAACCAACCGTCAGGAAGAGACATTAAGAAAACAATGCCCTTTACAACTGCATCGTAAAGAATGAAGTACCTAAGGAGAAGCCTAACCAATGAGGCGGGAGGCTTGAAGCTTGAGGCCTAAACACTGTGGACACTGCAGACCAGGATGGGGCGGGGGTGGGTTAGGTTATTACAAGTCCTGTCGACCAACAGGAACCTTCAGACTCCGTGGGACCCCCCCATCGAAATTCCACCACACTTCACAAAGAAGCAAACACCAAACAGGCTGGATAGAACCACACAGGACCCCATCCCCACAGCCGACATGAGAAAGCAGAGCCCGGGCATCGTGCCGTGACCTCCCACTACACTGTGGACCTGTAGCAACGGAGACCCCATGTTTCGCCCAAGCAGAAGCGGGAGTCTAAACAGAACACCAAGTGCCCTTCATCCCCCAACCTGCTCGGCATGAAGAACCGGCTCACTTGGCCCCGGTCGCAGGCAGTGGGTGTTGGCCACCCTCAAGGAGCCAGGCTGGTTCAGCACCATGCTGTGCCCAGGGGGGCCTCCCAGGTGGACCCCACCTCGGGGACCCTTCGCAAGAAACCAACCTGTGTGCTGGGCGCTCAGCAAAGGCTGAAGCACAGGTAAGCGAGCCTCTTAAGCAGCCAACTCCCCTCCGCCCCCATTCTCATTTCAGAGCCTTGTTAGGAAGGATGCCTGCAGCCTGGAAGGTGTCCCGCAGGTGTGGACAATCCACCCACTGCAAGGGGCCCGAGGCACGCAGCGTGGAGACACAGGCTGCCGGGGAAGCGCTGGACACCACATACCCTCCCCAGCCCTGTCTCAGCACGGGCCCGAACTCTCCCTGAATGCCGTCCGCCACACCCTGAACTCAGCTGCACCCGTCGTGGCCCAGACTCCACAAATACTCAGTTAACCATCGCAGGCCTTCCTCTCCCGGCCCCTGAAGAGGAGCGCTCAGTAGGATATGCACGGAAAGCTTCTCCTTACCTTTCCGTACTGCAGCTCCTCAGGAAACAGAGGTGCCCCTGTGGACGCGGCCCGCGGTGTCACGGAGCTGCAGGGGATCCGGAGCAATACCGGCACCGGTCAGAGCCGGGAGAAAAGGCCTGGGTCCTGACAGCGCATGAGCTCTGCTGATCCACAAAGAGGGCAGAGGCGCCGCTTGCGGGTCACGGTGAGCATTGCAGGATGCGTGCTTACAGCTCAGGGAAGGTGGTGCCCCCTTGTGGCTGAACTGATGAACCACAAATCTTTGGAAATTCATGCCACAATGGGCACAAATTTCTTGTGTCTTCTCCACTTTAAGAGTGAAATGAATGAAATGAAGTAGGCAAAGGCTTTACAAGTTACACCAAAATTAACTCGAAATTCCCCATAGGCATGTTCCTTAGAAAACTAAAAATAGAAATACCATTTGACCCGGTAATTCCACTCTTAGGAATTTACCCAAAGAATATAGTTTCTCAGATTCCAAAAGACATATGCACCACTATATTTGTTGCAGCACTTTTTACAAGAGCCAAGATATTGAATCTACCTAAGTGTCCATCAGGAGATCAATGAATAAAGTAGGTGTGGTACATAAACACAATGGAATACTTCTTAGTCATAGGAAAAAACATATCCTACCATAGGCAACAACATAGTTGGAGCTGGAAGATATTATGCTCAGTGAAATAAGCAAGGTGGAGAAAGACAAATGCCAAATGATTTCCCTCATTTGTGGAGCATAACAGCAAAGTAAAAATGAAGGACCAAAACAGCAGCGGACGCACAGACTCCAAGAAGGGACTAGCAGTTACCAAAGGGGAGGGGTGTGGGATGGCAGGTGAAAATGGAGGGAGAAGGGTATTGAGGGGTATTATGATTGGCACACATGGTGTGGGGGACCACAGAGAAGACAGTGTAGAACAGAGAAGACAAGAAGTGACTCTGCGGCATCTTACTACACTGATGGACAGTGACTGCAATGAGGCATGGACGGGACTTGATAATATGGGCGGATGTAGTGACCGCAGTGTTCTTTCATGTGAAACCTTCATAAGAGTGTATGTCAATAATACTTTAATTAAAAATAATTTTTAGTGGTACACTCATAAAAGAATTTTTATAGTCAAATTTTAGATGCAAAATTATAAAATTTGTAGGTAAAGCAAGAAAATCTACACAACCCTGATGAACCCAACACCAAAGGCCTATCCACAAAAGAAAAATAATCACATGTGCTTTATAGAGTTATAATTTCTACTCTAAAAGACCTTGCTCAGAGAACCCAAACACAAGACACAAACTAAAAGATAATATTTGCAAAATACATTTTTGATAAAGGATTTGTACTCAAGATATACAAAGATACATAAAACAAAAATGAGCCATTAAAAATATTTTACAATTAAAAAAGGTCTCAACATGACATTCAAGAATTGCATCACCAGTATTTATACAACTGCTTTGAAAAACTATGTCCCAACAAAAGCCACCATGCAGTTTTACATAATAGCTCTATTCATAAAGGCTAAAAACTTAAAGAAATCAGGAGGTGTTTCAGCAGATGAATGCTTTGGCAAATTGGGGTACATCCATTACATTTCACTACAATTTGTACAGTGAAATGTACAGTGATTTGCCCAGTGAAGCTGGTGCCTTTATCACTGGTGCTCACAGGGGTACCCCACATGAGAAATGGTTTCTAACAGCTTCTTTGTAATTATGAAGGCTTTGGCCTTGGGCCAGGAGAAGGCTTCATTCTTCCCTGTGGGGTTGGAACACATCGCCCTCCCAGTACACGACATGGATGTGTTTGCCAACCTGGAGGCTCTCCAAAATCCATATTTTGAGACACTTGTATGATGTATTATTAACTCCATTTTTTTCTCCTCAACTTTCTCTGGAGAATGGAGGGTTGAGGCTGAAAATTCCAACTTTCTAATCATGGCATGGGCTTTCTGCCTGTCAGACACCTGAGCAGAACCCACCCAGAACCACCTACTTAGTATAAAAGAATCTCTTACCCAGGAGATTCCCAAGGATTTAGGAGCCCAGGATCAGGAATGAGGCAAAGACCAGAATATGTTTTCTGTTGTATTTCTGTGTTCACAGTGGCACATCCCAGGAAGAGAGTCAGGAAGTTCTGCTTCTGCTATCCTTGGATAAGGAGGATTTACAACAAAAACTGTTTAATTCTTTAAAATGTTATAATGTTTTACCCCAACGTGTATGGATTAGATTCCAACTAAAAGTCTATATGGGTGTAGTGACAAGTATTAGCTTCCACAGCTTTTTGAGGGTCTGACCGAGGCAGTTTCTATGACTGTCCATTCGCAGGTCTGGGTGGGGAGTGTAGGCCCCTCCCTTGTAGTGGTAGAAAGAGCCCTGGGCTCAGAGAAAAAGCCTATCTTACAAAAGAACTGGGACTTTTGTCTAAAGTTGCCATAGAAACACAAGTTAAATTTGAATTTCACAGAACAAATAATTTTTTGGACATACTTATATTAACATAATTCTTGCTATCATCTGAACTATATCCTGTGTTTTTACCCCAAGACTGGCAGCCCTATCTTAGGCCAGTCATCTAAATGCTTGGAGCTTCAATTTACAAATCTGAGAGATAGAATAATGCCCACTGTAGAGTGCTGTGCTTAGTATCAACTGGGAACACTGCAAGGGCTGGGGGTGTTGTTCTTGACCCTCTTAGGGTTGCTGGGTCTGAAAATGAAACTGACAAAGATTAACCAGAGAAAAGCACACCCATTTATTAATAGGTTTTATGTGATATGGGAGACTTCACAAGGAAGTGAAGACCCAGAGAAGCAGTTGGCCCTGAGCAATTTGTGCTGGGTTTGATAAGGAGTGGACATTTGTGGAGAAATATGACAGGTTCAGGAGTATGAGATAGTGTCATAAATAGGGGAACTTATCAAGGCCTGCTCATTAAGATTCCTCTTTCTGTCCCTTTGTCTTCAAAGAAAAGGATTTTCCTTTCCTCTTGGTATAGGGAGGGTACCTCTCACATAAGACTTAAGACAATTAAAAACACTTGATTTTTCTAGCTTACCTTACAGTTATAATACAGCACAAAACATGTGTAATGTACAAAGTATGTGTTAACTCTTTATATTATTGGTAAGTCTTCCAGTAAAAATAAGCAATGAGATTAGGATAATACTTAAGTTTGGGGGGAGAGAGATATTTTATGTGTATTCTGACTCTGTGGGATGTCAGCTATACAACCCCCCATTTTGTTCAAGGGTCAACTGTATGCACGGATCAACAGAAGTGAGTGGAAAGCCCAGAAGTGACCCAAACTATATACAGTCACTTGCTTTCTGACAAGGGTGGACAAAATTAAATTAGGGAAAGAATTGTCTTCCTTGCTAACGGTGCTGGGCAAATAGCTGTCCATATGCAGATGAATGAAACTGAACCCTTAACACATATCACCTACAAAAATTAACTCAGAAAAGACAAAGGGCGTACATAATATTTAAAAAAAAAACAGAGTCTGGAAGAAAACATGAGGATAAACGTTCATGACCTTGGATTTAGCCATGATTTCTCAGATCTGACACCAAAGGACAAGCAACAGAAGAGAGCATAAAATTAAAAACTTTTCTGCGTTAAAAGTCACTAACCAGAAAGTGAAAAAACAGTCACATAATGAAAGGAAATATCTCCACGTTGTACATCTTAAAAGAGCCTATAACCCAGGAAACACCACAAACTAGTACAAGGCAACAAGAAAAGACAAATGTTTAAAGTGGATTAAGATTCCAAGTAAGACATACAAATGTTCAACAAGCACATGAAGAGGTCTCACACAGCATCAGTTGCTATGGAAATGCAAATTAGACCACAGAGACCCCCACCCAATTCAAGCACATGGCATTGGCCATACTCAGGAAAATTCAAAATCACATGTTACCAAGGATGCATAGGAATTAGAGCCCCTAACCTTGGCTTGTGGAAATATAAAACATGCAGCTTGTATACAACAGCTTGGCATTTCCTCATAATATATAATACAGTTACCTATTTGTGGGTAAAGAACCGATCCTAGATAAATACCACAGAGAAATGAAAATGCTGTTCAAACAGAAACTGGCCCAAGAGTTCTTAGCATCACTGCTCACCACAGTAAAATGGTAGAAACAACTCAAATGCCCATCAAGGGATGAACAGATGAACAAAACAGGGTTGATCCATAAACTACATTATTCTGCCAAATATAGAAATAAAGAAGAATGGTCCAAAGCTGATTTGAAAACACTGTGTGTGAAGAGTGTCCCCCAAAACTCGATCATAGTTAACATATAATTAGCAATTCCATTTCAGGGCATTTGCGCAAATGACAGGAAAGCAGGGATGTAGATATTTCACACCTCTGTTTACAGCTGCATGAGTAACAACAGCCAAAATGGGGAGACGACCCGGGTGACCACAGACAGATGAAAGCAATGTGGTCTCTACACAGTGGAGTAAACAAGGAGTCCTAGAACCTGCTGCACAGATGGACCAACAAAGCCATTATGCTCATGGAAATGCGCCCCTCCAAGAAGGACAAATATTATGTGATCCTGCTTATTCAAAGTCCCAGAGAAACAAACTGAGGTAAAGTCTCGGGAACAGTTCCAGAAAAAGGAAACTGCATCAGGATAGTAAGACATGTGCACTAAGCTGGAGCGGATGGTGACAGCTGTGGTGGTTCTGTGCATTGGATTATCATGTGGAGACCCTAATACTTCCCTCATTTGCAGTCAGATGTTGTTTCCCTGGAAGCGTGTCCCTGTTTGGGGTAGACACCACAGAAATTTCGTGTGAAGTGGAAACTGTGGCAAAGTGAGATGCTAGGAAATTCAGTATAAAGTGAATCTGTACTGACACTACAAGTTTTCTGTAGGTTTTTAATTGCTGGAAAGTAAATTAGTTTGCAAAATAACCTTAAGAAAAGCACAGCAGACATAACATCCTGTTAAGAGAGGCCAAGCCCTTCCACCCAGTTCAAACAAATGGCACCTTGCAGGGGTCCAGGGCTCATTAGAAAGCCTGTGGTAGGTTCCCCTGCAGCCACTTGGCCTTGGATGTTGGGAAGACCTGGGGTACAAACAGTGGAATTTTAGAATTCCAATTTCCCACCCTACTTCACCAAAGTCCTGTTAGAACTAAAAATGAATTCAGTAAACTTGTAAGATACGAAACCAACTTATAAAAGTCGTTTGCTTGTATTCACTAATAACGAACCATCAGAGATTAAGAAAATAATGCCCTTTACAAGTGCATCATAAAGAAGAAAGTGTTGTGTAAGAATAAAACAATTCCTAACATTTGCAACAACTTGGATGGGGCTAGAGGGTATTATGCTCAGTGAAGTAAGCCAGACGGAAAAAGTCAAGTACCAAATGATTTCACTCATACGTGGAGTGTAAGAATAAAGAAAAAAACGGAAGAAACAAACCAGCAGCAGATTCACAGAACACAAGAATGGACTAACAGTTACCAAAGAGAAAGGCCCTGGGGAGGGAGGGTGGGAAGGGAGGGTAAGCGGGGAAAGGCATTATGATTAGCCCACATAATGTGCCAGGAGAGGTATGGGGAGGGCTGTCCATCACAGAGAAGACTAGTGATTCTACAGCATCTTACTACACTGATGGTCAGTGACTGTAATGGGGTGTGTGCTGAGGACTTGATGATGGGGGGAAACTAGTAACCATAATGTTGCTCATGTCATTGTAGATTAATGATACCAAGGAAATAAATAAATAAGACTAAAGTGCTGTGGAAAAAACTGTAGTATTTCCAAAGTATCTCACCTAGCCTTCGTGCATCTCCACATCAGTAGGTGCTTCCAAGAAGTGGAGAGAAATAGCCCATCTCTCTATCAACAGGTAATTACGAGGGAGAGCGAGGGCATATTTGGACTGGAGAAGTTCGGTGGGGCCCCTTCTTCTGAAGCCTGGTTGTGACAGACACGGGCAAGCTGAAGTGGATGACTACTAGTAAGTAACAAACGGGTTTCTCCCACTTTATTTCTCCCTTTGACTGATTTCGGCTCAAAGGTATTTAGTTCAGTAATTTTCTCCAGAAGTTACAGGTACCTAAGAACAAACTTAACCGAGGAGGTGGGAGACCTGAAAATTGTGGACCCTGCAGATGTGGACGGGAAGAGTTAGGTTGTTACAAGTCCCTCCACACACAGCAATGTGCACAACCCCTGCGACCCTCACCAAAATTCCATCGCACTTCTCACAGAAACTAAGCAAACACCCTGCAGGCTTGGTTGAACTGGACGGGTCCCCATCCCCACAGCCGTCCTGGGAAAGCAGAGCAGGAGCATGTCACCCTTTCATCCCATTACAATGCAGGGCTGCAGCAACCGAGACCCCGTGTGGCGCCCAAGCAGAAGCGGGTGTGGTAACAGAACACGGGGCGCCCTCTGCTTCACCAATCCAGCTCTTCCCTTGGAGGCAGCACACGAGGCCCGGGCACAGGCCACGGATGGGGGTCAGCCCTCGGGAAGCTGGGCTGTGTCAGTGCCGTGCTTAGCCTTGGGAGAGTCTCCCAGGCAGACCCCACACTGGGGACTCTTCTCAGGAAATCAACCTGTGTGCTCAGCACACCGCAAGACCTGAACCCCAGGTAAGCAGGCCATTCAGCAACCAAGTGCCCTCTGCCCCATTACCATCTCAGAGCATTGTCAGGAAGGACGTCTGGAGCCTGGAGGGCCTCCTGCCGTTGCGGCCAATCCATCCAGTGCACGGGCTCCCGGGGACGCGCTGGGCGAGGCTCACCCGTACCGGCACGGACTCAGCTGTGTCCCGGACTCACCCGCCCCCTCAACTCCACCCGTCGCGTCAGCCGCTCCCCCAAATTCAACTGAGACGCCTTTCCCTGCCGCAGGCCTTCCTCCACAGGCCCGTGAAGGGGAGCGCTCTGCAGGCGACGCACGGGGAGCCTCTCCTCACCTTTCCGTCCCATGGCTCCTAAGAAAACCGAGCTTTCACGGCGGCCGCGGATGGCAGTGTCCTGGACGGTGCCGCACGGGAGCCTGAGGAATCCCGGCTTCCACCAGAACCAGAAGGATGTCCTGGGCCTGATCGCGCATGCACCACGGAGGTCCACAAACAGGGCAATGGCGTCGACTGAGGGCCACGGTGGGCGGACTACACCCACTTATTTCTAAGTTTTATGTGATATGGGACGAGGGCTCATAGCTCGAGGAAGGTGGCGCCCTCTCGTAGCTCGATTGATGAATAACAAAATTTTGGAAAATCAAACCCCAATTTGCAGGAATTTCCCATGTCTTGTATAATTTGTTGGAGAACATACAGAATGCAATGAAGGTACGCACAAGCTTTACAGCTTACACAAAAATTCACTCAACATTCTCCATAGACAATTTTTAGGTGCCAAATTATAAAAATTCTATGTAAAAGCAAGAAAATCTATACACTCTTGCTGATGACTTTTAACCCCCAACACCAAAACCATATACAAAAAAGAAAAAGGATACATCATGTGGGATTTATAGAATTAAGATTTCTACTCTATAAAATCTTGTTCAAAGAACCCAAATACAAATTACGCACTGGGAGAAAATGTTGGCAAATACATATTTTATAAAGTATTTTTACTCAAGATACACAAAAATCCATAAAACAAAAAAGAACCATTAAAAACTATCTTACCATTGAAAAGATAAGTCTCACTTTAGGATCCAAGAATTGCGTCGCTGTTATTTAGACAACTGCTTTGAAAAACTGTGTCTCAACAAAATTCACCATGCAATTTTACACAGTACCTCTATTCATAATGGCTAAAAACCTAAGGAAATCAGGATGTGCTTCAGTAGATGAATGCATTAGCAAACTGGGGTACATCCATTACCTTTCATTAAGACTTGTACGATTTGCCCAGTGAAGCTGGTGCCATGATCAATGGAGGTTACAGAAGGTCTACCGCATGTGAGAAATGGTTTATAACGCTTTTTTGTTACTGTGAGGGATCTCCCTTGGGCCAGCAGAATGCTTCATTCATCCCTGTGGGGTTGTGACTCATCACCCTCCCAGTACACCACATGGATGTGTTTACCAACCTTGAATCTCTCCAAACTCCAATTGTTGAGACACAGGTATGACCTATTATTAACTCTGTTTTTATCTGCTCCCCTTTCTCTGGAGAATGGAGGGGTGAGGCTGAAAATTCCAAGCTTCTAGTCATGGCTTGGGCTTTCTGTCTTTCAGGCACCCAAGCAGTGCCCACCCAGAACCACCTACTTACATTAAAAGATGCTGCTATTACCCAGGAAATTCCCAGGGCTTTAGGAACCCAGTGTCAGGAATGAGGCCCAGACCAATATATACTTTCTATTGTATTTCTGTGTTCATGTTGGCACATCCAGTGAGAGGGTCAGAAAGCTGTATTTCCACTATCCTATGAGAAGAAGGACTTACAAAAAAAAGCTAAGTTGACTTACTAAAAAAAAGTTGTAATGTTTGACCCCAAGGTGTATGCAATAGATTCCAACTACAAAGCTGATGTGGCTCTAGTGCCAAATGTTAGCTTCCACGGCTATGTGATGTTCTGACTGAGGCAGTTTCTATACCTGTCCATTTACAGCTCTGGGTTGGGAGTGTAGACCCCTCCCATGGAGTAGTGGAAAGAGCCGTGGGCTCTGAGGAGAAGCCCGTGTTACACCAGAACTGGTACTTCAGCCTAAAGTTGCCATACAAACACAAGTTAAATTTGAATTTCAGAGAAGTAATTATTTTTTGGACATACCTATATTAAAATATTTTTTGCTATCATCTGAACTATATCCTGTGTTTTCACCCCATTTAACAGCCCTAACTTAGGCCAGTCATGTAAATGCTTGGAACTTCAGTTTCCTTATATAAATGATAGTATGATGTCCACTGTAGAGTGCTGTGCTTAGCATCAACTGGGACCACTGCCGGAGCTGGGGAATTATTCTTGACCATCTTAGGGTTGCTGGGTCTGAAAACTAAACTGACAGACAGACTAACCAGAGAAAAGTACACCCACTTATTTATAAGTTTTGTGTGATATGCGAGACTTCACAGGGAAGGGATGACCCACAGAAACAGTTGGCCATGAGCATTTTTGTGCTTGGTTTGATAATGAGTGGACAGTTAGGGGAAAATAGTACAGGTTAAGGAGTATGAGGTACTGTAATAAATACGGGGAACTTATCAAGGCCTGCTTATTAGGATTCTTCTTTGTGTCCCTATGTCTTCAAAGAAAAGGATTCTTCTTTCCTCTGGGTATAGGGAGGGTACATCTCATAAGGGATATATGATCTGTTTCAGGGGGTAAGGACAGGGAGAAGGTCAGAGTGAACTTCCTGCCTCTTTGATTTTACCAAACACCTTCAGTTTAAAATATTCAACATGCCAAGTTACCATAGTTTGGGGTAGCATATCCTGGACCCCATCATTACAGTGGTTGACATGACCTAGAATCTGTAGTCTTAGCCTCTCCTAGAATCATTCTACAATAGTTATATGTCTGCCTGGAGTAAGACAAATTTGTGTTTTAATTCTTCTACTAAATATTGTTCTTGAATATCCATAAAGTGAGATAATAATAGTATTTACCTCAAATTGTATTTATGAGGCTTAAATGAGTCAATGAATGTAAAATGTTTAGTCCTGGGCATGGTACATAATAAATGCTTAACAAATAATACCTAGTTAACCCTGCAGTTGTGCACATATGATGTAATATCACTCAAACGAATTGAGGAGACTTGGAAATGAATCATTCAACTGAGGATAATTTCCTGAGTCATATTTCAGCACTAAGTGCTGATGGGCAATACTGTTCCTTCCCACTGGTTATCATAAAGAGACATAATTGGACAAGATTAGATGGGGAAGACTTTTGCAAGTCTTCCTGAGTATGTAAGAGACAAAGATAACACCTTTGTGATCATTTCTGAAGGGTATAAAACAATTTCCTGAATCTTAGCTCATTTTGTAAACTCAAAATGAACTGACAGCTGATGCCTGCATTTTCCCAGAGGCAAAAATATGCCTCATCTGCAAATGGTGGTTTCACTGCAGCCTTAGGTGTACTACCAGCGGAGGCTAAGACTCTTCCTATACATCAAATGACGCTGCACCAGGCTGTGTCACAGCATCGTTGAATGGCAAGATGACTTTTCAGGAATTCTCTAGATCACTGATGGCCAAGGAGAATGAATTAATCAAACAGAGCCCATCAGGAGATTTCAGGAAAGGCTATTAATACAGGAAAGCATTAAGATGTAACCACACAGATTGTTGGAAACACAGCTAGATATTAGTGGCAGCAGTTTCAGTTTAAAACATTTCTTTTACCTTGTTTAAAAAATGGATATTTGTTCAGCTGCATCTCCTGTACCGTCAGTGCTGACCTGTCAGGGACCTGAGATCTAATGGAAAAGTGAGCTAATATGCAAATGACAGCATCAGAACCACGAGCTATCATAAAAATGCAAAACCTTGCTTTTCTCCCCAACACTGAGACTATCACGATTTGGGTTGAAGAATTTTTAATGTTCCTTCTCTCTTTCTCTCTGCTGTTTTCTTTACCAACTTTTTCCATCCTAAAACTTTCAGAACTCAATCTCCATGTTGCTGCCTCCTAACTCATTTCTAACATTTGGTAGATTTACTTGCAGAAATAATTGTACCTTTCCATAAACTAATCTGCTGGATATGGAGTGGATAAATATCTGTTTATAGCACTTGAAGGGCAATAGGCAGAGTCACATCAATCAAGTGACTCAGTATGAACTGCCATTTAAGATACCCCGTGGGAGTGATTTTTTGTTCAGTTGAAGTGATGGTCATTTCTTTAAATTTCACATTTCTTCAGATGCAACCAAGGCATGTTAGCTAATGTAAAATGCAGAAGTAAAACATTTATTTATAAAGCAACAGCTTTGAAACAATATAGCATTCACAAGTCAAATACAGTTTCTTATTCTGTGATAAGCATTTGCTAACCTGAGGCTTTATTGTGTAAACCCACCTGCATATGCAATGGTAAACAATTTCCTGACAACTTTGGTTGAGTCATGAAATAGTCTTAAAGCTGAAACATAAGTTACAATTTCTGGTAAAACCTGGGGTCTTCTGTGAAGCCTCAGGAGTTTGATTTCCCATGAACAACTTTAGATTACCTTGTGGTTCCCAAGCCTCTATTCTGGTTCCTTTTTTCTCACTTTCTCTTTCTTTCTCCAAGAAAAATTTAGAAAGTCATCATTACTGAACATGTGTTGACTGTTTCCCACCATACTCTCCATGTGTCTTTGCATCCAAGAAGGGGGCATCTAGGCAGTGGGAATGGCAGTCTGGGGGTCTGATCAGCTGATCAGGCTGATATAACCAGTCTATCACCCTCATCTCCCCTTCTCCTCACTTCCACCCTCTGCCTTCCCACCTTCTTCCACTCTCACTAGGACTTTAGACAAAGGCAATAGAACATGAGCTTTGGGGTCAGACACACCTGTCTTTGAATCCTCCCACCTCCCAAGCTGTGTGACCTGATAAGCTGCCTGCTCCACCCTGTCACTGTTCCTTCATTTGACATGTGGCCAGGGTCATCATTTGACCTGCTATTTCTGGGCAAGTCTAGGAGTATGCTGTTTATCCTGACATACTCATCAATATTGCCTCTGTTCAATGTCTCAAGTATCCTGAACAGACCATAAAAATGAGGCATTTTAGGTGTCTACTATAGTGCCCAGTAAATAGTTCCTTGAGATGACAACTTCTACTGTTATTAATAATTATTTTAAGTGATCTTCCCATCAGACCTCAGTGGATTACTTGATGTGATGAGCTGGATGTGAGCTTAGAACTGAAAAATCCACTTTGTTTTTGCACTTTGTTTAGAAACAAATAACACCCACCTAGTTTTGTTTTACAATCTCAACTAAATGTAGGTCTCACCAGAATAAAGCCACCAAAGCAAGAAGCAGTAATGACCAGTTTAAGGTGGAAAGGAAAATGGAAATTAGGCACAATTTCATTGTGAGCAGGGAAAAATTGACACTTAAAGCAAAAAAATAAAAATAAAGTATTTCAGAGCAGGGTAGAATAAAGGTCAGGCATAGATGGCTTTTCCAAAATTAGTTCTCCTCCGTGAGCTCCGTTGGTAGAGCCTGAGATGAACAGCCTGCCAGCACAGGGCCTTGGGAAGACAGATGAAGTGTCTCAGCAGAGAGGAGGGTGCCCCAGTGATGCTCAAGGTAAAACATCATCTATAGTGGAAATAGCAGACGAATTCACAGGAAAATCTTTGTTAGGGAGAAAAACAATAACTGGCCTTGTCTTACTTTTTCTGAGTCATCAACCCACTGCCAGACAGATTAACTGCTCAAAGTTATATGCCAGACCCTGGACTACACCCTGGTCATGTGGGATGTGACACACATTCCCTGCCCCAAGTAGCTCAGACTACAGACAAGGAGAGACACATGGCAGTGACAGCACTCTGTGCTGTGGAAAGGCATGCTGTGTAAGTTGGGAAGGGTAACCTCAGTAACAAAGGGCCCCAAGCCCTGTTGCTATCCACAATAGATGGCATTTCCTGCCGTCATTGCAGAATAGTGCAGGAGTTTGCAAGGTAGTTTTCATGTGCTCTAACTATTCCCATGGCCTTAGAGTTTTCTTTTGGATACTTCACATCCAGTCAACAGGTAGAAGAAAGAGGAAACTAGAGGGTGTCACAGGAATATTTTTTGGGCTAGGTTTGGAAGTGGTGCCCACAAGCCATTCGTCAGAGCTGGTCACATTGGCCCCACATAATGCAGTACCTGGGCAGCCATTTTCTGGTAACAATTCTACAGGATGAATGGGGAGAATTAATCTTTTCTGATCAGCCAGCTGTTCATGGGACTTATACATGGAGGTGGTATGTGAGGGCAGTTCAGAGGAGAGAGATAACCCAACTGTGCATGTGTGTGTGTGTGTGTGTGTGTGTGTATTTCTTGGGTGAGGGGCAGATATTAGCAATATCTCCATGGAATAATTGATATTTTAACCAAGTTTTACAGGAGAAATAGTATTTAACTCATGAAGGGCATTGGGAGAAGGAAGACAGTTTAAATATAAGGAACAGCATGTGCAAAGGTACTGGAGAGTTCATCCCATCATCTATACAACAAATACTATAAACGTGTCTTTGAAGTGCCAGAAATCATTCAAAATTCTGGGAATGCTGCTGTATACAGAACAGACAATGCCTCCACTTGCCTCAACCCATATTCTAATGGAAGGAGACAAACCACACAGAAGCAACTAAGTACACAACCCCAAACATCAAATAGCATGTTGTGTGGGAGAAGCGCATGCCTGTAAGTAGGGCTAGAGCAAAGGGTGAATGTTGAAAGTGTGGAAAAAGGAAGTGATAAATGATGAGACTGGAGAAGATGGAAAAGGCCAGCCAGGAAGTGGCCTTCATGCATTAATGGGCACCAGCAAGAGGAGACGGGCAGAGCTGTGAATTGTGGAAGCTCCCTGGCTTATGGCAGAGAGACGCCAGGTGTGGGTGCAGAGAGCCTAGTTAAAAGGTGTCTGAATAGACTTGGGATGAAATAGGAGCCATGGTTGGAGGGGTGGAAATGTGAGTGGGTGCAGTGCACACAGGGGAATTGCCCCTCCATCCAGGTTTCAGGCAGAAAATGGAAAGAATGTGTTTGCATATCGCAGTCCAGTCCTTTTGGTTTGTGTACGTTTTTACTTTTAAAAAGTTGTATATATACCCTCACAGAAAAATCTAAAACTTAAAATGTTACCCAGTTATCAGAAAGTGCTGGGTACAGAGGAATACATGTACATGTCTGTGTGTACACAGACACATATATATTTATTTCTATGTGCATAGATATATTTTGTTGACTGTGCTCCACCTGTGTGTACACAAGCTCCCCAACTGTCTCTGCCCATTTCCCCACCGCAGACACTCTCCTCCCTCCACCTGTACTCTGATACCTGCATCAGTTTGATCACTGTGTGGAAGCCCACACCTTGCTGGGGCTCCAAGGTAGCCCCCCTCGAAATTCCCTCCAAACCCTGATCAGGCTCCGACAACTGATCCCAGGCCAGGCCACCACCTACTGAGGATGCCCCCTTCATCCTGCCTGGGCTCTGGGCCCTGCTTCAGTCATCACAGCATCCCTACACAACCTCCACAGCCACCTACCTCACTCAGACCTCCTTAGGAGCTCTACAACAACACATTTCCAGAAGAGAAGGGAGGAAAGAACAAGGGCAAGACAAAAAGTTCAAACGCACACATTTTTTTTTAAATCAGAAGATGGAGTTGACAGAGATGGAAGCAAGACTCATGTGTTTTTATTTAATGTTGATTTTTTGACCAAGTAAATCCTTAAATATTTAAACATGAGTTCCTAAAATTGAAAGTAAGTACACTTACATCCCTAATTGGTAACAGATCAAGAAAATAACTGTTGCAATGCTTTAAGGCAGATGTTTTAGCCTGCTTAGGGGGATGTGTTCTCAGGATAAAAGAAATGTAAAGTTTAACGCAGGAGTTAAAAGCAATAATACTGACATTGTTATTTTAGAACTAATATATGTATTAAAAGATACAGAAATAAAGGTTAATATTAGCAAACGTTTTCTGTGTAAGAGAAAAGCAATGTTAGTATAAAAATTTAAGTTAAAGTAGAACTTCAGTATTGTTACATTTGTATAGAAAATTTCAATATGAACAAAGAATTTAAAATATATACCTGTGTATTTTCCCTATTTTTGACCATTGAAGAGCCTAGAAGCTTTGATGACCCAGTGGCAATGAGCACTCTCAGCAGCCAGAGTTTTGTCTTTACCTAGTTTCCCCATGAAAGGAATCAGGGCTCTTTAGAGAAGTGGCTGATTCTGGGTCTGGGAGAGGGAGTGCACTTGGTGAGCTGGGGACACCTTCCTGTGCCTGGAAATTAGGCAGTTTGAAGGTGCTCTTACTGGCCAAAGATGGGAAATCGCAACTTCAAAATGAATGAAATCCACTGACTATATGCAAACTTGTAAGTCTATAAAATGATACTCAGAAAAGAGAAAAACAAAGATAAAACTGGCAAAAAACATTTGAGGTCTACTCCTTACTATTAAAGGGAAAATCCAAATACATAACTATATACTTTGCCTATACAGAAGAAGCCATTGAAGAGATGAATCTCTCCCTTGCTCTTTCTCTCTGATAAAGATGGCCAACTAATAAACATAAAAGGAATGATAAAAAAAGAGAAATCAACATTTTGCAACCCCTGGTGAAGTCACTGATGGAGGCAAGAATCATCAATGGATGATTAAGCCATTAATTAGGTGATACACTGATGGAGAGATGGATCCCCTAGTACTGCTCAAGTCTGACTCCACAGATTATCTGATGGTTTAAAAAAAGAAATAGAACTTTATGAGGGGGAGATGAGGCTGTCTTTGCTACTGTTAAAGAGTCAGTTAGATGTACCTCATGAGGTAAAGTAATATCATACAGCATCAATGATGATGTCTTACCTGAAATGTTTAACCTGAATGTAATTCAGCCTCTATATCCACACTCCAGTTACAGAGAATTCATGGGTAAGTGAAATAAGGTAAATGCCACCAAAAATTCAGAAGCTGGACAAATTCAGAAACTAGGCCATTCTGAGGGACATCTGGCCTTGTCTCTTCAACAAGTTAATGTCATGCTAGAGAAAGGGGCAGGGGAGCAAAATTCTAGATTATAAGTGACTTAAGGAATGTGACGAACAAATACTGTGGGGAGTGGATCCTGCTAGGACAAAAATTGGTGTAACATACAATTTTTGGAGCGATTGGAAAATTTTGAATATGGATCAGATATTAGATGATACCAGTCACATCACGGTAAGGGTGATGTGAAAAAACT